>NW_006159496.1:186102-194546 GCF_000334495.1 Tupaia belangeri chinensis
TTTCCCGGGCCATCTGCACTGGGACCTGCCACTGTTGCATGTGGCCTGTGGCTTCCACTCCATCGTCCGGAGTGTCTGCCACGGAGGCTGGGCCTTGGGGATTTTTATAATGACTGCATTACTGTGATGCACGTGTGTAGGACAATGACTCTTGTGCCGTGCCTCCGTGAGTGGCGTGTAAGCTTGTTTATCCATGTTCATCTGACACAGTTCTGGGGCTGGGGCTGGGCTGCTGGGAAGGCCCCATCCAGGGCCCTGTGGGGTCCAAGGGGAGTCCAGGGGGACTGAAGTTTCAGAAAAGGCTCCTTGGAGAGGGTAGTGCTTGAGCTGGATTTTGCGAGGGCCTTGACTGCGCAGAGGAGACAGGGACAGTGCTCAAGCCCTCCCCCAAGGGCCAGGAGGAGAACCTAGCATGAGCTGTGGACGGCAGGGCTCAGCCACTCTGCCTTGGGCTGCAGCTTCTTGGCAACCAGATTAGCCTCTCAGTATCCACGTGAAGAATTCAGAACAGCATCTGGGGCAGCAAGTGGCATAGTTATTAAGGTGCTGAACTCCTACCTGGTCAACCCTGGTTTGAGTCCCAGATCCAGCAGCTTGAATCCACACCAGGAAGGTGTGCGTGTGTGCCCCGAATCCTGACTGGGGGAGGGAGAAGGGATTGCGGCGTGGCCGTCTCCCCGGGGGTGATTTCTCACTTTCTATCTCTGTGTCTCTGGTGAGTGCACACACCCCGTAGCAAATCAAATCTTTCAGAACAAAACAAAACAAAAAACTCAGAGCAGCACTCAGTGAAGTGCTATTCCTGGCAGAGGCTGGCCACCTCTCTTCAGAGTCCTCCAGAGGCCGAATCACAGAGTGAGGGACCAAGGTCTTGAACTTGGTTCCTAATGAGAACGGAGCCTAGGTGGCAGGAAACCTGCAGGACATGCCAGCTGGCAGGAATGGCGGCCATCTCCTCCCTAAAGACGAGGTGGGGGCACGAGGCCTGCTGCAGTTCAGGGAAAGTCATGGCTGAGAGCGGGTGGAGGCTGGGCACAGATCGCACCCCGCACAGAGGGCCCCACCCCATCCAGGCCGCCAGAGCAGGCCCCGGCACCCTCTTCCACGTTCTGGCAGCAAGACCTTACCCCAGAGCAGTGGAGGAGGGGCCTGCCAGCGTCTAGGGGTGCACCAGGACCCCAAGAGGTCTTGGGCTCAAGTGGGAGGCCCTTGTCCTCTGGGGTGAGGAGCAGAGTGCCCTCAGAAAAGCCCTTGTCCAGGGGAGGCGGAGGGCTAGTCCTAGCTGTGAAGCGCGCGTGTAGGACAATGACTCTCGTGCCGTGCCTCCGTGAGTGACGTGTAAGCTTGTGCACCCATATGTTCATCTTCACAGTTTTGGGGCTGCGGCTGGCACCCATGTGTTCATCTTCACAGTTTTGGGGCTGCGGCTGTGTTGCCGGGAAGGGCAAACCAGGCCCTGTGGGGTCCAAGCAGAGGCAGAGCAGTCCTGGGGACTGAAGTTTCAGACAAGGCTCCTCAGAGAGCCGCAATGGCCCTGCCGATCCGGGACGCAGAGAGCTGTGGGGGGCTTCCAGGAGGAGGGGTAGCCAGGCCCAGAGAAAAGCAGCAGATTCAGGTGTGGGGGTCAGACCTTGCTGCGGGGTCAGTGCCAACCAGGCGGGGGCAGGCCTCGCTCAGTGATGGGTGGAGGATGCGACCCTGGGGCTCAGCTGTCAAAAGCACACAGGGACCCATCACGCCAAGGGTTCCCAAAGGGGCCCTCCCTTGCTGAGAATGACTCTGCCCAGTAAGAGGGCCCGTGAGTGTGTGCACTCGGGAGCGGCACGGAGGTGGGCGGGGGTCTGCTGTGGCAGGAACCGGCCTAGGCCCGCGGCTTGACAGAGGCCGGTGAGGACAGCCCGTGCTCCCCGCAGCCCTGGTCCTGTCTGTCCTCCATGACAGGGACGCCAAAGGTGTCTGGTACGAGTTTTTGGTATGTAAAATAAAGACACATAGTGAAAGTTTGAAGACAGAAAGGAGGTGCCCTGGCTCTGCCCCTCCTGTGTGGCCTGGGCCATCCATCCTGATTTTCTCTCTGGGCCTACAATGGACTAGAAAAAAAGAGCCCTCTGAGCAAACCCAGCGCGCCCGTGCCTGCCTGGCCCATGCCTGGTGCCTGCCTGCAGTGCAGCCCCATGAGGTTCGCTGCAAACCCCCGGCTGTCCACAGCCTCTGCTCTTACAAGCCTGCTGCTTGGGAAGCAGATCACAGGCGCTGCTCCACGAGCCTGCCGGTGCGGAATTTCTGGAATGACAGCATTTAGCCTCTTAGCAAACATGTTCAGCTTTGCCTCTTTTGGAGAGGTGAGAAGGGAAACGCTGAAGGGGGAACAAAACCAGAAAATCCATGTACCCCAGCAGGGTTCTAGTATCTTTAAATGCAGTCTGGCCTCTACAAAGGTCCCCAGGAAGACACTTGTAGAATGGAACCACTGACTGCCGCAGGCCTGTTTCCTGGCATTTTGGCTAGCCCGGTTTGTCTGGGAGCAGGTGACACTCCGATCGTGGTGGGGACTTTGTGCAGCCTCGCTGTAGCTGAGCCGGGAGTCTGTACCCTGATGGGGTGACTATGTGTCGGGGGGGCCTCAGGGTCAGGCGAGGAGAGGCCAGGCTGGGATGGGAGCCGCACTGCCACCTGCTCTGGGGCTAGGCTGGAGGTGGTTCAGGGGGGAGGGCTCCAGCCAGAGCACGGTGCTGTACTGTCAGGTTTCAACCTGAGAAGCCCCCAAATGTCTGGGGACAAGGGCAAATCAGGTGACCTTGGCAGGAGCCTCACATATTTGGGGTTATTTACACACCTGAAATCTAGATGGATTAGATTAGGTAACGGATTATGTCCCACTAGATCTATAAACAATGAAACCAGTGTTAGTGCCAGATCCCTGGCTGGAGAGTTCACATTTGGGATGCCAAATTCTTTTTTTCCCCAAAGACTTTGTTTTGATAAGCTTCTTTCATTTTTTTTTTAAATTTTATTATTTTATTTTTTTTTGGAGAGGTTTTCACTATAACGCGTGTGCGCTCGCCAGACAGACAGAGACATAGAGACAGAAAGCAAGAAATCACCCCCCAGGGGGGATGGTCACAGCTTCTTTCTTTTTTTCTTTTTCTTTTATTATTTTATTTTTTTAGAGAGGTTTTCACTATAAGGCGTGTGCACTTGCCAGACAGACAGAGACATAGAGACAGAAAGCAAGAAATCACCCCCCAGGGGGGATGGTCACACTGCAATCCCTTCTCCTCCATTCTCCTCTCGGGATCTTGGGCACGCACACACGCCCGGTGTGAGTTTAAGCCACCGGGTCCAGGACTTGAACCGCGGTCGACTACGTGGGAGTCCAGCGACATAGCCATTACGCTAACTGCTGTTTTCTATTTCTTCTTTAAGTAAGAGAACAGAGACAGATAGACAGCACCCCCCAACAGGGCCTTGGTACTGCCAACCCACCCCCAGCCTCAGCCTGTCCTGGATCAGGGTGTATGAAGGGAGGGCTCGGGACCCGGGCAGCCCACCTTTCCCTGTGGGTCAGACTCGCAGCATCACCCCTTACCACTGGGCTGCCGTCCAGCCCCTGGATGGCAGACTCTGACAGCCCTTCGTTTTAGCGTCACTCGCCACCTAGCTGCAGGATCCTCAGCCACCCCACCATGTATGACAATCACCTGTGGGACTTTTTAAAGACAGAGAGAACTGGGTGTGCCCTCCAAGATTTGGGTTCACTTCTTCTTGGCCGAAGCCCACACGTGCAGTTTGTAAAGAGCTCCCCAGGTGGGGCACTACCGCATAATACCAGAGCCATGGAAGAAGGCTGGGACTCAGATCCGGGGTGGACCAGAGCAGGAAGGCTCCCCCGTGATCCTGGCTGCATGGAGGCTGGGGTGTTCATGACATGACATGACCGGATTGGGGGTCCCTGTCTGTCGTGAAATAATGAAATGACAGCTCCTCAGCTGGTTCCGAGGGTTAGCCAGGCCTGAGAACCACTAGTGCTAGTGGTTGCTTGAACTGCTGTGGTGACAGCCACCTGACTATGTGGTATTGGACAGATTCTCTTTTTCAAGAACTAAAGATCAGAATAACAAACTCTGGCTTAGAAGTGAGTGGGGAGCAGGTCCAGTATCTCATATTCATCTCCTTGTGACTTATTCTACTGCCAGAATGTTCTGGAGCCAGTAGAAATGTCAAAGAAATTTGTGTCCGCCATGAATAGCAGATGACTGCAGCTGGGACAAAGCTGGTGAGTGGTCACCGTGGTGGGCTAGAATCCAGTCAGAAATTCGGAATCACCAATTTATTTTTTATTTTTTATTTTTTTCCTGCAGCTTCTTGTTGCTCCCAGTTTGAGGCTTGATGTCACTGGATTTTGAATGACATAAATGTCTGTTACACTAGAGAAATAAGTGCATTTTTGCTTAAAGAAAAGGCTCTGTGCCTCCCAGTGGTGCAGTGGTAAAACGTGAGGCTCTATGAGACCGACCCACAAAGAAAGTTCCAGGTTCATGTCCTGAGGCCTCCCTGTACCACGAATATGCACGTACTCGTGATCTAGGCTAGCTAAGGCAGGAATGGTTGGCGATGTTGAGACTGTCAAGGATGCTGTGTCTTTCTGTCTCTCTTGCTCATGGAAAAAAACAAATAAGTAAACTTTAAAAAAAGAAAAAAAAAAAGAAAAAAAGAAACCCTCCAAAAAACTAAAAAGAAGGAGCATTCCTGTGGTCAGGCCTTGGAATTCATCATGCCCCAGAGGAAACCCGCATGATAGGCACACCATCAGTACCTACCTGCAAGGTCATTTGGGGCAGCAGACCTTTTGAAGAGGTTTTTTGCTATAGGGCACGAAGCACTCACCAGCAAGACAGAGAGAGGCAGAGAGACAGAAAGCGAGAAGTCACACCCCACCCCACCCCGGGGGAATGGTCACGCCGCAATTCCTTCTCCTCCATTCTCCTCTCGGGATCTTGGGCACACACACACATGCACCTGGCGTGAGTTTATTTAAGCCACTGGGTCTGGGACTCGAACCGTAATCGACTACATGGGAGTTCAGTGACGTAGCCGTTATGCCAATTGCAAGCCCCAGCCCCTCCTAATTTTCAAAAACAACTTTTTAAATACAATTCATCCACTCAAGTGTGTAGTTCGGTAGGTTTTAGTTTATGTGGCTGGGCAACCACCACCAAGTCAATGTTAGAACAGTTTCACATGGAACCAGCAGTTAAGTGTAATGGCTATGTCGCTGGACTCCCATGTAGTCGACCACGGTTCGCGTCCCGGACGCGGTGGCTTAAAACTCACACCAGGCACGTGTGTATATGTGTCCAAGATCCCGAGAGAATGGAGGAGAAGGGATTGCGGCGTGGCCATCCCCCCTGGGGTGTGATTTCTTGCTTTCTGTCTCTCTGTCTCTCTCTGTCTGTCTGATGAGCGCACACGCTCTATCGCAAAAACCTCTCCAAAAAAAAAAGAACAGTTTCATGTGGGGTGATAACCTCCACTTCCCAGCCCAAAGCTAGGTCCATTCATTGATCTAGAGATTTGCTGCTCTGGACTTTCATATTAATGGACTCATATAACTTGATGTCTTTCGTGACTGACTTCTTTCATGCAGCATATTTCAAGGCACACTGGGTTGTAGCATGTGTCAGTATTTTATTCCTTTTTATCTATTTTATGAATACACCATATTTGTTTATCCATTCATCAGTTGATCAACATTATATTTCCTCTTATTGGTTATCATGAAAAACGTCGCAGTAAGCATTTGTGTATGGATTTTTGTGTGGTCATGTTTTCATTTCTTTTGGATATATGCCCAAGAGTAGATGGGTCAGATGGTAATTCTATGTTTAATTATTTGAGGAACTATTGTTTGTTTGAATTTTTTTTTAAGTTTATACATTTCCTTTCTTTCAGGAGAGAGTGTTTGCATAAGAAAGAGAGCATATGCAAGACCCTGGCAGAGTCTAATCATGCAGTGTCCCCCTTTCCCTAGTTCTTCAGCCAGGCAGGATCTCAGGTGTGCACCTAGTATATTTCAGGTCAACTCAGAATCCGAACTCACAGTCAGCCATGTGGTTTCCAGCATTTGTAGATCAGTAAGTTACCCACTGTGGGTGGGCCCAGACTGTTTTTCCAAAGTAGCTGTACCATTTTACATTTCTACCAGCAGTGTGTGAAGGTTCCAATGTCTCTGTATCTTGGCCAACATTTCTTCCCCATCACCTTTTAAACATTATAGCCATTAAAAAAAATTATAGACATGCTAGTAGGTATTGAATGTGGTTTGAATTTGTGTTTCCGTGATCACTAATGATGTCAAGCATCTTTTCATGTTTTTCTTGGCCATTTGTATATATCTTCTTTGGAGAGGTATCTATTCAAACCCTTTGTTAATTTTAATTTAGATGCTTTATATTTGATGGTTCAGTCAACGGCTCTTTATGTATTGTGGATGAAAGTTCTTTATCAGATATAGATTTGCACATATTTTCTCCCATTCTTTGGGTTGTTACCTTACTTTCTTTCTTTTATTTATTTATTGGAGAGGTTTTTTTTTTTTTTTTTTTTTTTTTGCTATAGGATGCGTGCGCTCGCCAGACAGACAGAGAGACAGAAAGCGAGAAATCACCCCCCAGGGGGGATGGTCATGCCACAATCCCTTCTCCTCCATTCTCCTCTAGGGATCTTGGGCACGCACGCACATGCGCCCGGTGTGAGCTTAAGCCACTGGGTCCGGGACATGAACCACGGTCGACTACGTGGGAGTCCAGTGACATAGCCATTACACTAACTGCTGGTTCCCTTTCTTTACTTTCTTGATGGTATCATTTGGAGGAGCACAAGGTTTTTTAATTTAAAAAAATTCCAAGTTATCTATTTAGGGAGGGTTGGGCTTTTGGTATCATTTCTAAGAATCCTTTGCCACATCCAAGGCATTTCTTTTAAGAGTTTTCTTGTTTCACTTCTTACATTTAGGTCTTTGATCCATTTTGAGTAAATTTTTGTTTATGATTATGAGGTAAGTATTTAACTTTATTCTTATACTTATGGCCAGCCAGTTGTCCCAGCACCATTTGCTGAAAAGATTATTCTTGCCTTATTAAATGGTCTTGGTGTTCTTGTGAAAGATCAGTTGATATGAATGTATGAATTTATCACTTTGTGATAAATCCTATTCTACTGGTCTATCTTTGTATAAATACCACACTGTTTGATTATCATTGGTTTGCAGTAAATCTTGCAATAAATAAATATGTGCTCTCTCCAACTTTATTCTTCATATTCAAGATCATTTTGATTATTCTGGCTTCCTTGAAATTCCATTGGAAATTTAGCATTAGCTTCTTAGTTTCTACAAAGAAGTCAGCTGCGATTCTGGTAGAGATTTCACTGAGTGCTCACTTCGGCAGCACATATACTAAAACTGGATGAATACAGAGTAGGTTGCATGGCCCCAGTGCAAGGATGACATGCAAATTCATGAAGCGTTCCATATTTTGAAGTATTAACACACAGAAAGGAAGCAATAAAAGGCAACTAAGACAATAGCTGACTTAAAGGTCAGGACAGATCTGATAATATTGATAATAACATTGCATGTGAATGGATTAAATTCTCCAATCAAGAGACACAGACTGGATGAATGGATAAAAAAACAGAAGCCCTCTATCTGTTGCCTACAGGAAACCCAGCTCATGGACAAAGACACACATAGACTGAAAGTGAAGGATTTTAAAAAAGGTCTTCCATGCAAATGGGAACCAAAAAAGAGCTGGAGTTGTGATACTAACTTCTAACAAAATAGACTTTAAAACAAAATCTGTTCGAACAGACAAAGAAGGGCATTATATTGTAGTAAAAGGATCAAAGATCAAGAAGATATAACACTTATAAATATCTATACACCTAACACAGGAGCACCCAAATATGTGAAGGAAAGACTGTTAGATCTAAAGGGGGAGATAGACTGCAATACACTAATTGTTGGAGAACTCAACACTGCAATATCCCCTCTGGACAGATCATCTAGACGAAAAATAGATAAAGAGATAAAGGATCTAAATGATATCATAAATCAAATTAACTTAATAGACATCTATAAAACTTTCCATCCAAAAACCGCAAGAGACTTTTTTCTCACCCCCACATGGAATCTTTTCAAATATCAACCAAATCATAGGGCACAAAGCAAGCCTCTACAGATTCAAAGGCATAGAAACTATATCCAGCATCTTCTCTGACCATGATGGAATTAAACTTGAGTTTAATTTCAAGAGAAATCCTCAAAAATACTCAAATACATGGAAACTAAATAACCTACTCCTGAAAGACTCCACAACTACTGAAGAAATAAAGACTGAAATCAAAAGATTCATAGAAGCCAATGGTAATGAAAAAACAGGGTT
>NW_006159496.1:197360-207338 GCF_000334495.1 Tupaia belangeri chinensis
GGAGAATGGAGGAGAAGGGATTGCGGAGTGGCCATCCCCTCTGGGGGGTGATTTCTTGCTTTCTGTCTGTCTCTCTCTGTCTGTTTGGCGAGCGCACGTGCCCTATAGCAAAAACCTCTCCAAAAAAAAAAGAAAAAAAAAAAAAGATGGGAGAATGAGTCAAACAAAACACTCTCTAAAGATTACATATGAATAGCCAAAAGGCATATGAAAAAATGCTCAACATCCCTCATTGCAGATCAAAACAACAATGAGGTACCACATAACCCCAGTCAGAATGTCTAAGATTAAAAAAATAATAATAATGGATAAGTGTTCGTGGGGGTGTTGTTAAAGGGGAACTCTCTTGCACTGCTGGTGGGAATGTAAATTGGTCCAGCCATTGTGGAGAACAATTTGGAGATTCCTCAAAAATCTGCAAATAGAACTACCATATGATCCAGGAATCCCACTCCTTGATATCTATCCAAAGGACAGAAGAATTCTTCATCGGAAAAGTGCTTGCACATCGATGTTTACTGTGGCACTATTCACAACTGCAAAGACATGGAACCAACTCAAATGCCCACAAACAGATGAATGGATTGAAAAACTGTGGCACATATACTCTATGGAATACTATTCAGCCACACACACAAAAAAATAAACCTGGCTTCTGACAGAAAGTGGAAGAATATGGAAGATTTACTGCTGAGTAAAACAAGCCAGGCTATGAAGGAGAGACATTGTATGTCGCTACTTAATATATACCAAGTGTCCACAGTCTATGACTGAAACTGACTGACTGAAGGATATACAAACACAGTAGACTGAAGGATATATAAACACAATAAATGGGCGTAAATACCAGATATAGTGTTTGTGGAAGAGTAGGGCCTAAGGAAGGACATTTAGAAGAAAAATACGAAGGCAGAGCATTAATGGGACAAAGAAATGTGTTATTATCTGTTGAAGATATTTTATAGTTTTATCAACTGGACTAGGGAGAAATGTTCACATACTGAAATATTCATTTTGTAAGCTAAACAATGTGATTGAATGTATAAAAGAAAATGAAATTAAAAAAAAAGATTTCACTGAATCTGTAGAAAGATTTAGGGAGTTTTATCATCTTAATAAAATTGGTTCTGATTCATGAATATTGGATACTTTTCCATTTATCTAGTTGTCTTTAATTTCTTTCAACAATGTTTTCCAATTCTCAGAGTTCAAGTTTGTTTTCTTTTGTGAAATTTATTTTTAGTTCTTTTTTTTTTTTTAAAGGTATTTGCCATAGGTGTATGTGCTTGCTGGAGAGAGACAGAGAGAGAGAAAATGCGGAATCATCCTCCAGAGGGGATGGCCATAACACAATCTCTTCTCCTTCACTCTTCTCTTGGGATTTTGTACATGCACACTTATGTGCCTAACACGTTTCAAACTGCCAGATCTGGGACTCAAACCACAGTTGGGCGTGTGGGAGTCCAGTGGCTTAACCACTATGCCACCTACTGACACCCATATTTTATTATTTTTAAATACTATTGTAAATGAAATTGTTTTCTTAATTTCATTTTTGGATTGTTCTTTGCAAGTGTATGAAAATACAGTAGTGTTGTTTTGTTTTGTGGTTTAAGTTGAGCTCATGGGCTCATCAGAAAGGGACAGAAAGAGAGGGAAAGCAGGAAATCACCCCCTGGGTGGATAGCCATGCTGCAACCCCTTCTTCACCATTTTTCTCTCGGAATTTTGGTCATGAACTCACATGTGTCCGGAGGGGTTTTCAAGCTGTCAGTCTGGGACTTAAATGGCAGAGTCAGCCATATGGGATCCATTGCCTTGACTTTCATGCTACCTATTGGCCCTACAGGATTTTTTTTTTCTTTTTTAAATTGATCTTGTGTCCTGCAACCCCGCTGAACTAATTTATTTGTCCTATAGTTTTTATTGGTGGATTCCTTAGGATTTTCTATATATAAGATTATTTCATTTGGGAATAGAGATAGTTCTACTGCTTTCATCACTAAAATGTCTTTCTTTTTCTTGCCTAATTGTCCTAGTTAGAACCTCCAGTGCAATGTTGAATAGAAGTAGCAAGAAGGGATATATTTATTTTGTTTGTGAGTGCGATTTATAATAAGAAATATATATTTAATCTTTTTCTCTATTTCCTGGCACATAACTCCTAAAACCCTTGGAGTCTCCAAAGTGACATGCATCTTTTTGCATGCTAATGAGATGACAAATGGAGAGGGTGCTGGGATAGCCTCAGGATGGGAAACTCGTTGTCATATGACTCAATCAGGTGATAGGGTTAAAACTTTCCGTTTCATTTCTGCTTCTCCAGGAGAGAGGAGCTCTCTTCACCCCATTGGACCATTTATTGGCCATTGGTCACCAATGATCAATAACCTGTGACCAGGACTTCATCAGTTGTGCCTCTGTAATTAACTTTTACAAAAACTCAGGAGAGGGTTCTGAGATCTTGGAGTGGCTGAATTTGTGGAGGTACTGGGAGGATGGTATGCCCTGCAGAGAGGATGAAAACCTCCCCCTCCTCCACACCTTGCCCTGTATTCCCCTTCATCTGGCTGCTCATCTGTGTCCTTTAGAATATACTTTCTAATAAACCAGTAAATATGTCTTCCTGAGTACTGTGAGTTGTTCTTGCAAAGTAAGCAAGCCTGAGAAGAGGGGCGTGGGAACCTCCATTTTGTAGCCAAGTTGGGCAGAAGTTGTGGGTACCCTAGTACTTCTGATTGGCATCTGAGCCTGAAGCAGGAGCTGTGTTATGAGATGAGATTTCACTTGGAGTCAGGCTCTCACTCTGATTCCTGAAGGTAGCGTCAGAATCTAGCTAAGTGGTAGGATCCTTCCCGCCCCAGCTCACTTGTGCTACAGAATTGACGTACAGAGAAAACTCATAGGCCTATCGTCAGAAGTGTTATGTTAAGCTTGAGAGCAGAAAAAAACACTGATCTCGGGGACACCTGGGACAGTTCACGGATGTCAGCTGTGGTTCTGCAGACGCTCTCTGTCAAGCTAGAGCTCCTCTCTATTCCTAACTTGGTGTTCTTATTGTGATCTCATGAACACTCTGTGCACAAGAATCAGGGACCCTGGCAGGGTAAGAATCCCAAGGTCATGACCACTGCCACAGAACTCGTTTTTGACATTCTCCTTACAATTCAACAAACACAATTCACATCTTAGTTATGCCCAACCCAGTGAAGTAAGCATTCATAGTTGAGGAAGCTTGGGTCCCAGGAGGATTCCTAAGTGTCCTGTCCCATGACTCAACGGTACCTTTGGAGCTGGTCTCATTATCCACTCTAGCCAGTCTGCCCAGGCTTGGCTTCTAACTCCTAAACAAGGCTGGCCTTTGGGGGGATGAAGGAGGCCTGAGAACATCTTTAAGTGGTATTTGCATTTTGACCTCATCGAGCTTTCCTCATACCCCATGAACCTAAGCTGCCCCCAGGGGAAGTTAGAATGATGCACAATCCTGAACACGTCCTGGAGATTTCCAACTGAGGAGGACTTGGGAGTACAGTTAGCATCTCCCCTCCCCATGTGGTTCTGCGCTGTGCTCCCAGGATCTCTGCTCTAAAGGAAAGCAGGCTGAAAAGGAACCCCAGTGGTGGGTGCTGGGTGAGGGGTCCCGTCCTAGGAGGCCCTGGGTGGAAGGAGTCTGCAGTGTGTAGAGCAGAACCAGGCTGGGATCATCACAGAAGCCATTCTGCAGCGTGTATTGAGGCAAGCCAGGCAGGAAGTAAGCCCTTACTTGGGGACCCTCTACTTTGTTCCTTAACCTCTTCATCAGGGAGGGTCACCCGAGGCGGGTTGGATAGCTCCTGGTACCAGCAACTCTCAGATAGTGCTAGAAACCTCCTCCAGACCAAACTGTTAAGGCCTTAAGCCCCTGGGTGAGAAACTCTTCTTTCTCTCTCCTTCCCACACCCTTATTTCCACTGGGTCTCCTGACCAAGGTGAGTCGACCAGAGTGGAACTGATGGGTCTCAGGATGGGTACAATATATGTTACAGGATAGCTTTTTGTGATGATATTCAGGTTCTTAGTGTTTCAAACAAAGAATTGAATGAAACATGCTGATAGTGAAAGGAAAAGGTAGCTTAAAGCAAAAGTACACTCCTGAGAGGCAGGAGCAGGCCTGAGCAGACAGAGAGAGAGGATCTCAAAGGGCCCAGCAGTTGCATTTTATGGGATTTATCATTTTTTAATCGAGGTCAGGTTGGCTGATCATTGGCTGGGCCCACGGATTATTCTCATCTCATTGGTTCTATTAAATATGGCCGGGCCCACTGATGCATCTCATTGGCTATATCAAATGTGCCTTAATTAGCTAGACATCTCCCACTAGTCTGCTTACATTACCTTGGGGGAGGAATTTTCCGTCCTGCCTAATCGGTTTTTCTATCTAACCACGCTCAAGTGCCCTTACTTGACCCTGCCTCACTCTCCTGATGTACGTTCAGGTTGGAGTCGAGTCTCAGTCCATAATGCAGACATTGCCCTGCTCTCGCTGCGGCTGTCCATCCGCACAGGGCCACACGGGGAGGAAGCTCAACAGACTTCGTTAGGGTGATCTGTGTCAGGGCTGTGAACGGATTCAGAGACTCGAGTAAGAAAAGGATAGAAAAGTTTTGTTATTCACTTCCCAAAGGAAGGAAAGGGCCATGTGAGAGGTCATGACCATGTGAGAGTTGCATAGTCCCCAAAGGGTGATGGCCAGGGGCTTTTAAAGGATTTCGGTGGGGAAATTACCTTGGTCCTGAGGCAGGACTCAAGGCAGTCTTTTACAGCCCTGGTCGACTCTCTCACTCTGGGGGAGTCAGCCGTCCACAGGAAGATCTAGCAGCCTCTTTCCTCCCTCCTTTCAAGTGGAAATCCTCCTCTGATACCATGGAATTCCCTCAGGGGCATGTCCCCTCCCATCTGACTAAAGATGGGTGTGACCCTTTAGGCCCTCTCCCCACCTGCCAAGGGTACTCAAGGTTACCTGAGATGCTGCCTTCCCTCCAGCAGAGTTCAAGATAAGAGACAAATATCCAAGGCTTGATCCCAAAAAGAGAAAAATAAAGGAAATGCCCAGGCGTCTGTGGAACTTTGGAGGTGCCCTTTGTCAAAAACAGCTGAAACATTTGAGTCCGGGCTAAGCTGTCCTTTCCCGGTCGCTGCAGACTGCTGTGTGAGGGCCCAGAGAGCATGCTTTTCCTTTTCGTTCTGTCCAAATCAGAAGAAAAAGGGATGTATAATAATGAATGTGTACTGTTGAATCTAGCCTAGATGGTATTGGTCATTTTATGCCAGTGTCGTGTAAAATGTGACTTTCTGTATTATTTTTCATATAAAATGCCCAGGACTCTGGAAAGTCGTAGGCAGCCCCAAGAGTGAGAGGGAAGGCCTAGCCCTGGAGAAGGAAGGCTCTGGGGAAAGCCTGGAAAAGAGCAGCTGCAGTCAGGAAGGGCTGCGGGGTCCATTGGCCCTTGATCCTGGTTCCAAGCCTATTGCAGGCAGCCCTGACTCGGCCAGGGGAGAGGCAGCTCTGGGGTGTGCATCAGCAAGGACTGCCCCTGCAGGTGCTGAGTGCCAGGAAGGAGATGAAACAGATCGAGTCCAAGGGGGCTGCTCCCCCTAAGCCAGGATAGGCCTCCTGGGCTGTGTGGTTTGGGCAGAGACCTGATGACAGGGAGGCAGGTCAAGAGAGATCAGGAGAGACCTGCAGGGAGTGTTCAGGCAGGTTCTGCGGGCTGAGGCTCAGCAGGCCGGGCAGAGGCTCCTTGGAGACCAAAGGGGGCACCCTGGCTTCTTCAGGCTCCTGCAAAGCAGGCGAGGGACCCCATGTCGGAGGCCTGGTCCTATGCGACCTCTGAACCATGAAGCAAGGACCCTGGGGATTCCCAGGTGTGAAAGCCAATGAAGATGGAATCAAGAGGGTGATGTGGTTTGATTTTTTATAAGGGGCTCACCTGGCTGCTGTGTTTTGAAGGGCCACAGGGACAGAGGAAGTCTGGAGGCTAGTTAGGAAGGGGACAGAGTGTTGCAGAAAAGCAGAGGAGTTAACACTCAAAATCTCCACCCGACTAGGGGTTGGATACAATCTTTTATGGGGAAGTTGAGGAAGGGGAGATCTTGGGGTGGGGATTGGGCTCAGATCCCGCCCTATGCAGCATCAAAGGGAGGAGTCAGAGAAGCAGGAGGTCTAAGCCTTTCAAGCTACTAATCCATTCTAGGTTTCCAGGTTATCTTCTAGCTCAGGAAGGGGCAGTAAGTTTGCGGGAGGGCAGAAACCTTAGCTATCAGCCCTGAGTTATTCATGAACTCGGGTCTCTCCATATCAGGAGTGGGATTTAAAGGCTTTAAGAGTGTTAGTCATTCTGTTTACTCTTAGGCAAAGGAGAAGGCAAGCTTCTAGTCATAGGAATTTAACCGTTTATAATGGAGGCACCCCTCCAAGATGGAGTTCAGGATGGAGTCACGCCTGCTTCACAGGAGCTCCGGAGGCTGGTTAGGGAGCTGCTGCAGGGTCTGGAGGATGGCGATGTCAGAGCCTTGGAGATGCTGAGAAAGGGCTGGGCTAGAGGGCGAGCTTGGAGGACAGGAGTGCCTGGGCTGGGAGGCCTGGGGCGCGGGCCAGGCTCTCATTCAGTCGAGTCCAGTTTGACTTGCCTCTTAGACGTTCCCTCAGAGGCCTCAGAGCCCCATGGGGACATCCCAGTCTGGAACCCAGAGAAACCACCTAGGTCTTCAGGGGGCACCGGAAGCCACACAGAGAATGCAGAGGGGACATCTTAGCTCAAGGTAATGGGCATGCCAGTGCCCACGTGCACCCAGACCAGAGGAGTTAGCCTGCAAGTAAGGCAACCCTGCCATCTGAGCAGGGCTGGATCGATCAGAGCCACTTGCTGCCTCAGAGCCCCCAGGTGCCCCGCTTGCTGCACCAAGGCTGCTGATTCACATAGCACGGTCTCTGGGGCAGCCACCCCTCCTCCTTGCCCCTGCCTCTCTCTGGACTCCCTAACCTCTTCCACTTCTGGATTCGATGCTTTTTGCTGCTGGTGGTGGACTGTGGGATTCATCACTGGAAGCCCTGAGGAGGGTATGGTGGGGGGTCTGACTGCACATCCAGCCCGCTCTCCAGAGGGTCTGGCACAGACAGCGCAGGGGAACTGCAGTACAGGAGGCTGGATCGCTGTCAGGTTTTGACTCCCTCTGGGAGCCCTTCCTCCTGGCCTTATGCTGACACCAGGCTTTTTTTTTTTTTAATTATGTATTTATTTATTTAGAGAGCTTTTTGCTATAGGGTGCGTGTGCTCGCCTGACAGACAGAGAGACAGGAAGCGAGATATCACCACCCGAGGGGGATGGCCACGCTGCAATCCCTTCCCCTCCATTCTCCTCTCGGGATCTTGGGCAAGCACACACACGTGCCTGGTGTGAGTTTTAAGCCACTGGGTCTGGGACGCGAACTGTGGTAGACTACAGGGGAGTCCAGCGGCATAGCCATTATGCTAACTGCTGATCCCTATTTTATTTTACTTATTTGTTCATTTATTTTAATTTGACCAGAGAGAAGGCGAGAAAGCAAGCTACCAATTCCGGGACTCGAACCATGATTGGCCATGTGGGAGTGTCCAGCGCCTTAGCCACCATGCCACCCACTGGTCCACTTTGACCAGGAAGGCTTTGAGTTTCTCCAAATTGCACTTTTTTCTTTTTTGTTGTTGTTTGTTTTGGAGAGGTTTTTGCTATAGGCTACATGCGCTCACCAGAAAGACAGAGAGAGACAGAGTCAGAAAGCAAGAAATAACCCCCCAGAGAAGAGATTGGCCGCACCGCAATCCCTTCTTCTCCATTCTCCTCTCAGAATCTTGGGCATGCACGCACACGTGCTCGGCATGAGTTTAAGCCACACCGAGTCTGGGACTTGATCTGCGGTCGACCACATGGGAGTTAAGCGACATAACCGTTAGGCCAACTGCTGGTCCCCAAATTGCACTTCTTTGTTTAGTTGCCAGAGGGTATGTGTGCTCGCCAGAGACCAAAGACAGAGAGAGAGAGGAAGAAAGCACCTCCCTATGGAGCATGGCCATGGGGTAGGCAGTTAGTCAGGAGCAGGCAGCCCTAAGAGAAAAGAGAAATGGCATTTTGGTCAGCCCCTAATCCCCACCAGGTCAACGCCCCAAATCCCACTAGAGCGATAGACTAATTAGGCAGTCTAATTAAACAACCTGGCTCACACTGGGCATGTACTATTAGGTAATCAAATTCCTCATTTTTTACCTGTGAGAAAAGTACTCAAGTGCAGGACAAAATCGCGGATTCGAATTCAAACGAAGGACATAGGCAGTATGACAGACCTCCCACCAATAGATATTCATGACCTCTAGGAATAAAAGTCACGGTTAACCACACCAAGCGCGGTTGCCACCTGACAATCTGCCCGCCCGAGTCCTTTGGGTGCACTTTCCTTTCTCTCTATTAAATCTTCTTTTCCACCTCCTTCATTCGTGGTTGCGGTTTCATTTTGTGCCCAGGGACAGATCTCTAAATTTAGTGATCTGGACCCAAAGAACCAAGGACTTCACGAGGCAGCTCAGCACTCTCCCGTCCCTTAACAGTCACCTCCAATCCCTCTTCATCTCTCCGTCCCATTGGGATCTGGGGCACACACACACACACACACACACACACACACACACACACAGCATGTTTTCAAGCCATGCATCAGGAATTTGAACCAAGGTCAACCCTGAAGGATCCGACTCCCCTAGCCACTAAGCCGTAGGGCCAACTCTCTAAATTTCTTTTTAAAGCTGCTGTTTCAGACATATGCTAGCCAGAATCCACCTATGACTGATTCATAGTGATTCAGACTTATTTTTTAAACTTTGCTAGAGGGTACATGCACTCACCAGAGAGGAGAGAGAGCCAGGGAGAGAGAGAAAGAGAAGGGAAATGAGAAAGCAGCCTACATGGGGGACATCACACTGCAATCCCTGCTCCTCACCTTCTCCCTCCTTTGGGCATGCACACACATAACCTTCGTGTGGTTTTCAAGCAACTGGTTCTGGGACTCAAACCGTGTGGTCAGCTTTGTGAGATCCAGCCACCTTAACCACCACACCAGCAGCTGGCCCAAGTGATTCATTCATAATTCTGTTTACCAATCCAAGCACTGACTATTAGAGAAGTCATTTTCAGTGTGATGAAGGACTTCACTTCCGTCTGTAAGTGATAATGTGTTAAAGTAGATCGCTCTTAGAGCACTCCCGGTGCCAGCCACGGTGCCAAGGGTGCGTGTGCGTTGTCCTGGTTAATGTTTATGACAGCCCAGGGTAGATACAGTTGTTTCTACTCTCTAGATAAGGGATCCAAGCTCAGCCCAGCTCAGCCACCTGTCGAAGATAGTCATGTGAGTCAGTGAGGCCTGGGGAAAGGAGCCAGGGCTGCCTGCTGCCAGGCCTGGGCACTATTCCCACAGTCCAAAGTCAGGCTCCTGGAATTTCACAGTGGCACTCCACCACCCCCCGGGCTTCCACAACAGCTAGCAAGCCTGAAGCCTTATTCAAAAAGATACCTGGTCACTTTGCACTGGTGTGATTTTGTGGGGATTCGTGTTCTGTTTTTGATTAGAGAAGTGCTGAAAAGTTAAAACTTTACAAAATGAAAAATTAGAATTTTCGATTCCTGACCAGAATTTAAAATTAAAACTACTCACATGTAAAGTTATACTGTCTATAAAATCTTCATAGTCTAAGCTTTCTGTTTCTCACCTTTTATAGATTGCTTAAATTAGGGGTTAATTTTTAAAATTTATTTTCAATAGTTGTTTTATTCTGTTTTTAACATTGGCTATAGAGGATTTTTGAGTCAATCCTGCTGGTACTTTTTCTTCCTCTTTCTCTTTTTTTGGGGGGTGGGGGAGGGTGTCACCATAGGGCATATGTACTTGCCAGAGAGACAAAAAGGGAAAGA
>NW_006159496.1:207369-213721 GCF_000334495.1 Tupaia belangeri chinensis
AGGGAAATCACCCCCGGGGGGATGGCTGTACCACAATCCCTTCTACCCCAGTTTTCTCTTAGCCTTTTGGGCATGAGAGCACACACGCCTATTGTGAGTTTCAAGCCACCGGGTCCAGGACTTGAACTGCAGCCAGCCATGTGGGGAATCCATGCACCCTGCTGGCCCTCTTCTTTCTGTTTTAGTTGCCAGAGGTTCCATGTGCTTGAGAGAGAGGAAAAAAAAGGGAGAGTTAGAGAGTTAGAGAGCACTCCGCAGTGGGCGTGGCCACGCTGCACTCTCCATCTTCCCTGTTAGAATTTTGGTCACGTACAGCACCTGGTATGTTTCTCAGGCCACTGGGATCAGGATTTGAATCAGTCAGCCGTGGGGGATCTGGTTTCCCTTAAGCACCAAGCCAGGAGGCTGACTCCCCAGAAAATCTTTTCTGTGAACTCGCATGTGCATACATGTGTGATTGTGACCGCAGCTCAAATGCGGTCCTTCCTGTGCGTGTGCGTGTGCGTGTGCGTGCCAGGACAACAAAGCGGGGGGAAGGTGCTGCCCCATCAGAGCACTCCTCACTCTGGCTCTAGTCTTTCTCCACACCTCCCTTGGAGCAGGACTTGGCACCAGCAAGGCGGATGGGAGGAGTGTTCAAGAAAGCTTGCATAAGAGAACAGCCGTGACAGAACAGACACTAACATGGACTATTACAACCCCGACCAACTGACCATTGTCCTGCTTGGCTCTGAGGCCTCCAGGATGTGGAGGGCCCAGGTGGGCCAACAGGGCATTGCAGCCGCAGTGCAGGCTAATGTAGGTGAGGACGGGCGGACGGCACTCCCAGAGCAAGGGGTCACCTCTGCAAGTGGTGACAATGAGGAAAGAGGAAAGAGGCCGGTGCCCAAAGCGGGCCATGGGAGAGCTCTGCAGAGGGTAGGGGCAGTGGCCATGCAGGGCGAGACGCAGCGGGGAGATCTGGGGCGTCTTCCTGGGCTCTCACAGCATCACTCTCTCTGGCGGGCTTCGATGAAAACTGGAATTTCACTTTAATGTCTTTTTAGAGTTGGCTTCTTTTTGGGCCACTCCGTAGACCCAGTGAGTAATTCAGGGCGAAGAATCCTGCATGGTTGACTGTGGTTTAAATCCCGGCCAGCAGCAGCTTGAAAACCGTACCGGGCATGTGTGCATGCCTGCCCCAAGTCCAGACAGGGTGGGGAAATGGAGAAGGGATTGCAGTGTGACCATGCACCATCGAGGGGTTCTTTCTCCCTGGCAAGTGTATGTGCCTTCTGGCAATGAAAAAAAAAAAAAAAAAGAGGAAACCCAACTGTCTGAAGAGTGGCTAACACCAGATTGTGGGCCCTATGGACAGACATGGAATTAGGCACTGAGATTCTGGAATTTGATAGCCCAGTGTTTTCCACAGCCTGGCCCATCACAGTGCCCCGTAGGGCTGATGTGTCCCTGGTTAACAAATCATAGAAAAGCCTCACAGAGCCTATGCCCAGAGGCCGAGAGGCCTGGCTGACTGCCTTCCACAGCAGGTGGTGAACCAGCCCCACCCTCACAGCACTCACAGCAAGGTCCAGAGAGGCAGCTCCGCTGTGGCCGAGGGAGGCTCTGATCCTCACATGGGCAGGTGTCCGTGGAGTCTAAACAACCGTTGCGTATATTGTTCATGTAAACAGTGTGTATGCGTGTTATAGACTCGTGTATACGTAAGCAACACTGTCATTTTGTTAAGTGTAAACAAAAAGGAACAAAGACTTCAGTTAGAGTTGTTCATAATGAACCATTTACTAGAGTACTAAATCAAGAATGGTTAAATAGATTATGGGGTCACTGGGAGATATTAGGTAGTGTGAATAGCTATGTTTTCCATGGGTATTTAAGGTGGGCATGCTCCCCATAAAAGTCTGAAGAGAAGATTTCAAAATTATTTATATTATGCAATCTTATTTTTCATTTTTAAAAATTTAATAAAAAATATATATTGCTCAAAAGAGGTTAAAAATTATGTATGTGTCTGTATGTATAAATATATAACTGAAAACATAATTGTGATATGTGTAAACAGGTCAAAATGATGGTAACAGTGGCCAACAGAATGATTGTGAGTGGATTTAGCCTCAACTTTTCATTTTGAAAATTTTCAAATGTAAAACAAAAGTTAAGGGTATTATAAGGGGCAGCAAATAGTGAGGGGGTTAAAGCACTGGATCCCACATGGCGGACTCTGTGGTTCGAGTCTGGACATGGCAGCTGGAAAGGGGAGCTGATGGGGCCAGGACTCTGGCGCAGTCCGCCATGTGGGACCCAGCTCACCCAACCACCAGGCCACGCGCTAGCCCGGTCTTTCTAAATCTAGAAACAAATCTCTTTACTTTTTCTCCTATGACAGCAACTTTGGAAGATTCCAGACCATTTGCCTTGTGGAATGTAAATGCTGAGTGATTATGAACATATTTTCTTTTTCACTCTTTTCTTATTTATTACTATGGCAATTTTTTTTTTTTTTAGAAAACAGCAAAACCTTAAAAGCACCCAACACATTTATGTTTCATTTGCTAGTGGCTTTCAGGGACCATTTATCTATCAGTAGGCAGCTGGGAGTGGCTGGTGTCCCGCTCCGTGGCAGGGAGTGGGCACCATCATACCTCTCTTCCCAGTGGAACAGGCTGTGGTCTTGCTGGACAGACGCAATGACAGCACGATCAGCTGGCTCTTCTTCCACTGACAAAGGACATGACCTTGTTCGCGATCAGCTTTCTTCAAACCCCGAGAGGGTCTTATTCCTCTTAAGGAATAAGTGAGGCAACTGTAAAACTATCATGTTTTTTTTAATTTAAAGAATTATTTTTTGATTTAACTTTATATATTTATTTAAATTTGACCAGAGGCAGCATGAGAGAGAGCAAGAGAAAGAGAGAGAGAGAGAAAGTGAGAAAGCAAGCCACCAGGCCCAGGTCTTGAACCACAGTCAGCCATATGGGAGTCCAGCGCCCTTGGCCACCATGCCACCTGCCGGCCCCCTAAAACTGTCATCTTACCTGGGATACATTTGAGAGTGAGAAGAGGCTACTGGTAGTCGATACAAGGAGACTGGTGTGTCCTGTTCTGTCCTGTCCTGGGTAAATGGCGTCTAACTTCTCAAGGAGGCGAAAGACAGAGGTCTTGCTTTGGAGACACCAGCGGAAGGTTTCTCAGAACTGATGGTAAGGAGGTTCTTCTGAAGTGCAGACCAGCATTCACTTAGCACGAGACTGCGTCAACAATGCTGGGCCCAGAGGCCCCCGGCTCTGTGCCTCCTCTGACGGGGCATGTCAGCATGGCTCTGAGCCCTTCCACGAAGCCAAGCAGAGGTTCCAGCCAAGCAGAGGTTCTACATCGCTTTATTTATGTCTGAGCATTTAGATTCTTGTCCAGCTTCAAAGTGGTGTGGTTGACAGGGAAAAGCAGGAGACTCCAGGGCTCTGACTTGAGGAGAAGTGTTTAACTGGCGCGGAGAGGGTATTTAACCACAGGGCCTGGGTGCGGGCCTAAACCTGAAGGATCTCCTGCTGGGAGGGAACAGAGGAGAGGCAGGGCCAGAAGCCACTCCCAGAGCAGAGTCACCTCCAGAGTGGTGGAGGTGAGGAGGGGAAACCCTTCAGTGGGTGGGTCGTGGGGAGATACAGGGCAGGTGGGGGAGACCTGGAGGGCTCGGGACCTGCAGCCAGACCTCGCACAGGGTCGTGTGGGTGATTTATGGTGCATCTGGCCATGGGAGCGCAGGCCAGCTGGGTGTCAGCCTGGTCAGGGTCGGCTTGTGTCCAGGAGGCGTGGCACCTAGCCTTCTTTCCTCTGGGCTCATTTAGGACGTGTAGGGGCAGGAACGGTGCCGCGTCAGATCTAAGTGGAAGCACCCTTAAGTTCACAGACGAAGAAATGAACCAGTTGACCAAAAAAAAAGGACCATTTGGGTGTTTTGTAAGCAATTGTGCTATAATCTTTCAGTTTCTTTTCTTTTCTTTTCTTTTCTTTCTTTTTTTTTTTTTTAGGGAGTTTTTTGCTATAGTGCACATATGCTCGCCAGAGAGACAGAGAGACAGAAAATGACAAATCACCCCCAGGGAGGATGGCCACGCCACAATCCCTTCTCTATTCTCAGGATTTTGGGCATGTGCACACCCACATGCCTGGAGTGTTTCAAGTCTCTAGGTCTGTGACTCAACTGCAGTCAGCCATGTGGGAGTCCAGTGACATAACCATCATGCCATCGCCGCTAGTCCCTTGTACTACAATTATTAAAGGCCCGAACATCTGAATTTAACTTTCAGAAAGCCTCCAAAACAGGTCATTGGTTAGGGACCTTTCCTACAAGGTTGCTGACAATGGCTCTGATGTTCAGATGTATTCACATAAGTGAGCTGCGCCATGACTGAGTGTGCCCTGCTGTGTAAGGAAGGGCGGGCTTGCAAGGTGAGCTCAGCCCGAGCGACGGGCCCCTGCCCTCCTTCCTGGTCTGTGTTCGTGCTGGGTGGGAGACTGGGGAGCTCCCCCCACGTCCCTGTTCTATCCCAGCCATGTCCAGGCTGCAAGTGCCTCCACTTCTGTCTGAAGACTTAATTATTTTCTTTTCTTTTTTTTTTTTTTTTTTTTAAAGTTTATTCACTTACAGAGTGAGAGAGACCCGGACAGGGTCTCATCATGATCTGCACCCAGACCACAGTCAGCCGGGGAAATATGTGCACTGAGAGGCAGGGCGGGGGTGTCAGGCTGACCCAGAACTGAATCAGTGCCTTCCTGCTCCTCCAGTAGCATGCAGCCTCACCCTACCACCCGTGCCGCCATGGTGGGACCTTGGGATTCGGCCTTCATTTTATTTGTTTATTTATGTATCTAGAGAGCTTTATCCTATAGGGCATGTGCACTCACCAGAGACAGAAAGTAAGAAATTGCCTACCAGGGGTGGCTGCACCACAGTCCCTTCTTCTCCCGTCTCCTCCTGGGATTCTGGGTATGCACGTGCATGCACCCCGTGTGAGTTTCACAGCACTCGGTCCGGGACTAGAATCGCGGTGGGCCGTGTGGGAGTCCAGCGCCTTAACCATCATGCCATCCGTGGGTCCTGAGATTTGCTCTTTAACACACAACCCAGGGCCCCTGGCACCTTCCCTGAACGTGCTCCTGCTCCATGTGAGTGAGGCGTTCACACCGTCCCAGACCTCACCTCCTGATTGCACACACCCGTTCACACCAGACCTCACCTCCTGATTGCACACACCTGCTGGAGGCAGTGCCGTCCGACCAGCGTCCCTCCCGGTGACAGCCGTGAGGTGGGGATGAGTAGGAGCACGGACAGGCCAGTCGGTCCCGCCCACCACCTCTGCCCCAGCTGTTCAGGACTCCCCTGGAGACAGCTTATTCATTCCCTCAGCAAAGGACAGAGCAGGGTCATCCATCATAGCCGGAGGACATTTTCCTTCAAGATTCACTTCTCAACAGATTATTCTTTAAAACCAACCGACATCTGTCTCTGTCTTCTATAGGGATGGTTTGGCTTTCCTAACAGAAGCCTGTTTGTCCAGCGCTCTGCCAGGTTCCCTTTCCTGTTGGTTTTGTCCTGCTGCCTGACTTCTGAGTTCTTTTTTTGTTTGGAGAATCCCTTTCTATGGGAGCTGAGCGAAATTAAGACGCTCACGTTCTCAGCCTCTGCCATGGGTGGGCGAGTGGCTAAGGAGGCCAGACACACCCCCGGCCCTGCACAGGAGCAGTAGCCAGGAGGGCAGCAGCGGCCACGGCCCTCCCCGGGAGCCCAGCCAGCACTGGGACCTGCACCCAGCACCCGCCCCTGGACCCAGCAGCCCTTGGCCCGTTTCTGCAGAGGCTCTAGCCAGGTCAGCGTCTGGTCGGTCCTGTTCTGAGGCTCTTCCCTGTGTACCTCGACTTTACTCTCTAAAAACTGAGACACCATTTCATCAGAGAAGCCATAAGGCTTAAATACGAAAAGCTGCAGCATTTCAGAACGACGTAGAGTGAGATGCAATAGTCCCCTCGGGCCTGCCAGCCCGCTCCCGGTGGGCACAGGCTTTGTGGTCGTCCTACCCTCTGAGTCGGGGGAGCCGAGAGCACTGCACGTGTGCCCCCCACTGTCCGGCACGGTTCTGCCGCACCTGTGGGGGCGGGGTGGGGTGGCAGTGGTCCCTCAGCCCTCCTCACCCTCTGTGCTCTTAAAGAACCTTCTGGGGGGAACCAGCAGTTAGCATAATGGCTATGTCGCTGGACTCCCACATAGTCGACCGCGGTTCGTGTCCCGGACCCGGTGGCTTAAAAACTCACGCCAGGCGCGTGTGCGTGCGTGCCCAAGATCCCGAGAGGAGAATGG
>NW_006159496.1:214898-215406 GCF_000334495.1 Tupaia belangeri chinensis
GGCGTGCCCTGAAACAGCCCCGACCTTGAGCCCACTCTGTGAGGTCAGGGAACGGCCATGAGATGTTCTCGAGGCCCAGCCCAGCCAGACCGGCAGCCAGCTGTCAGGGATGGAGGGCGAAGAGGGAGAGGGCAGAAGGGCTTGCTGTATGGAGCCTTCCCCTCGCCAGTGGAGGAGGGGCAGACAAGATGCACAGCACACAGGGGGAAGCAGAGCAGGTCAACGCAGGTCAGTGGGAAGGGGCTCTCGTCAAAGTCTTGAAGGGGATTATCTGTGAACATGTGAGTGCCCACAGAGGGGATGGCCAGGGTCAAGGCCCTGAGCCAGGCCTGAGCCCGAGGCCTCCCAGGACCACCGGGGCCAGTGGGCGGTAGTGGGTGTGGCACCAGGAAGGCATAGGGGTCTTCCTCCACAGGAAGATGGCTCCTATCTGAGCAAACGGTGGCCATGCCATCACGAGCAGGGGCCTCGCCTGCCATGCTGAAAACAAAGTTGGAGCAGGGGAGGG
>NW_006159496.1:215521-215767 GCF_000334495.1 Tupaia belangeri chinensis
GTGCTGAAAACAAAGTTGGAGCAGGGCAGGGAGGGCAGTGGGGCTACAGCACAGCGGTGGCTTTTTGCTGTGGGAACATTCCAGGAGGCTGCGCGTGAGTCTGAAGGGAACGGCCATGACATGTTCTCGAGGCCCAGCCCAGCCGGACCAGCAGCCAGTTGTCAGGGATGGAGGGCGAAGAGGGAGAGGGCAGGAGGGCTTGCTGTATGGAGCCTTCCCCTCGCCAGGGGAGGAGGGGCCGACAAG
>NW_006159496.1:216012-234000 GCF_000334495.1 Tupaia belangeri chinensis
GGTGCGCCGCCCCGACGCGGGGCCCCCGCCTGCCATGCTGAAAACAAAGTTGGGGCAGGGCAGGGAGGGCAGTGGGGCTGCAGCACAGCGGTGGCTTTTTGCTGCGGGAACATTCCAGGAGGCTGCGCGTGAGTCTGGAAAGAGGAGCAGGACAATACTGAGGATTCTGGACAGTTTCACCAAGAACCGGGGTCCTGTCATCTGAGATGAGGAAGCCCAGCTGGAACCAGCACGACTTTCCAGGGGCGAGGTTGGGATCTCCATTTTAGAAGTCCGCGCTTGAGAGGTCCTTTGATAACCATCCCCTGCTGGCAGGGCTGCAGCATGGTGATCAGTTCTCATGAGAGTCCGAGACCTCCTTGGCAAAGGACACCTTAACTCCTCTCCCCCAGTAGAAATCTGGGGGGACCAGCAGATGGCGTAATGGTTATGTCACTGGATTCCCACATAGTCAACTGCAGTTCAAGTCCCAGACCCAGCGGTTTAAAACTCACCAGGCACATGTGAGTGCGTGCCTAAAATCCTGAGGAGAGAATGGAGAAGGGGGGATTGTGGCATGGCCATCCCCTTTAGGGAATGATTTCTTGCTTTCTGTCTCTCTGGTGAGCATGCACCCTATAGCAAAATATCTATTTTAAGAGAGAGAGAGAGAGAGAACAGAGAGAAATCTGGGGAGCCTGCAGGGCTGGGCCAGAGTGACTTAGCCTAGGCTCAGGAGGCCCAGGCGTGGAAGTGGCTCCACATATCAGGCAGAGGGTCTGCAGGGGCCTGGCTCAGGCTGACACCCCCTGGTGATGAAGCTGGGCATGCTGCACCTGGGTGAACTGTTCCCGCATGCACAGGGCACGTGAGGGCGAGCAAGAGCGTATCTCAGTCGCCAGCTGGGAGGGAGTGGGGTGCTCTCTACTGCTCACTGGTCCTCGTGCCTATTGCCAACCTAACAAGCAAGGGATGGGCAAAGCAAGGAGCACAAAAGGTTTTTTGGGGGAAGTTCGGACAATCACCTTGTCACCCCAGAAGCTAAGCTGCCCAGAACAAGGCATGCCGATGTGTTATAGATTTCAGGAGGGCCTGGGAGGGGCTGGGGTAAGGGTGGATGGATGGGTTGGATGGGTGGGTAGCAAGGAGTCTTGGACAGCAGTGACGAGCTTACCTCGATGACCTCATGGTCACCTGGAGTCACTTCATTTAATTTTTTTTAATTGGTTTTTACCATAGGGTACATATGCTCACTGGAAAGAGACAAAGAGATAGAGAGAGAGGAAGGAGGGGGAATGACCACACCACAGTCCCTTCTCTTCCACTCTCCTCTCGGGATTTGGAGCACGCACGCACACGTGCATGGGGTGATTTTTTTCAAACTGCCAGGTCCGGGACTCGAACCCTTATAGCCTTGTGGCACCCAGTGTGGCACCCACCACACCACCTGCTGGCCCTCTTTGCTTAACCTTAATCCAAGTGTGGAGACAGTGGCCTGGAAGGTGAAGAAGGACTGTATTGGGACAACAAGGATGTCTATAAAACAAAAGTCCAGGCCATCTCTGCAGCACCCCGAGCTGTTTCAGGTGCGCATTCCTAAGGAGGGCGTGCGGTGCGCATGGGTAACTTCCTTGTCACGCCCCTCAGGCAGACCGGCATCTCCTGTTTTCCAGGAAGCTGGTCCACTTGGGGATCTATCGGCTTTCTTACATTTGGTTGAATGGTGTGACATTTTAACATGAGCGACTCCATCATGTCCTAGTCTTTAGGGCCTAGAGCGTGAATTTAGTCCATGGCGGCCTCCTATGGGAGGTAACACTATCCGACCACCCTCAGTGCATATACTGCATTTCACTTGTTTCAGAGAGAGATTTTTCTACAGGGCACGTGTGCTCGCTAGAGACACAGAGAGGCAGAGAGACAGAAAGCGAGAAATCACCCCCCAGGGGAGATGACCATGCCACAGTCCCTTCTCCCTTCTCCTCTGAGGATTTTGGGCATGCACGCACATGTGCCTGATGTGAGTTTCAAGCCACCAGGTCGACTACGTGGGAGTCCAGCCACGTAACCATTACACCATCTGCTAGTCCCTGCATTTAGCTTTTAATTTGTCAATCCGATCAGCAGACGATGTTTCAGTTTGTACTTTCAGAGCACCCTGTATGACACTGACTTATCCTGAATTGTTTTTGTTTGTTTTTAGTTTGTTTTTTTTTTCTGATAGGGCACATGGGTTTGCTGGAGCTGAGAAATCACCCCCTAGGGGAAATGGCCACACCATAATCCCTTCTCCTGATTTTGGACATGCATACACAAGTGCCTGGTGTGAGTTTCAAGCCAACAGGGAGTCCAGCCACGTAGGAGTCCAGCACCTTAAACATCACACCACCTGCTAGCCCCTTTTTAAAGGGTTTTTGCCATAGGGCATGTGTGTTTGTCAGAGAGAGACAGAAAGAGACAGAGGAAAAGTGAGAAGTCACCCTGCACCCCTACAGAGGGGATGGCCATGCCATAATCCTTTTTCCTCCATGTTCCTCTCAGGATTTGGGGCATTCTCGCACACACGCCTGGCATGATTTTCAGACCTTCAGGTCCAGGACTTGAACCACGGTCAGTCGTGGGGAAGTCCAGCACTTTAACTGTTAAGCTACTGACTCCAGTGCCATTTTCCCGGCTGACTTCCTTATGCATTCAACGCACGTCCTCATAAAGTCCAGAAAAATACCCTAACAACAAATTGCAAGGCGATTAAAAAAAAGGTAGAAAATAAGGCCAGTTGGTGACCTGGTGGTTGAAGTGGCTGGATCCCACACAGCTGACTGCATGGTTCAAGTCCTGGATCCGGTAGCTTAAGAACATGCTGGGCATGTGTGCATGTGTCCCCCAAATTCTGAGAGCAGGGAGAAATGGAAGAGAAGGGACCGTGGTGTGACATTCTCTGTAGAGTGCTTTCTCACTTTCCCGCTCTCTCTCACACTCTCTGTCTCTGCTTCTCTCTGGAGACATTATTTCTCACTAGCAAATTAAGATAAGAGGAAGGGAGAGACTACAGCAGATCCCCGGCAGGTACTACCTATTTGGTGTCTGAGTGGCTGTAAACATCGTGTTAGGAAACAGACAAGGCTGAAAAGACCGTGCTGTTCATTACTACCTGCACACGGCAGCTCAGTGGCCAGGAGCAAAGGAGACACCAAGGCCTCAAACCTCAGCAATTACCCACGTCAGCGGTGCAGGCCTGCAGCTCAGCAGTTTCCGTGGCCGACTAGTTTAAACATTTGCGCCTTAATAGTGCTCGCATTGTTTGCTGCTTTTCTTCTTATCGTATCTCTTTAGTGGTTGTTTTTTGCTAATCTTCACAGGACTCACCATGCTCTCCCAAAGCCCTCTGTTCAGAATGACAAATCTTCCAGAACATTCTACTCCTGGCCCCACCCCGAATCTGGCCGATGTTGACTGCTATTTTGTGTGATATAACTACGATGCTATTCTGTGGTTAGGGTTTAGGGTGTGGGTGGGAATTCAGTGAGACATACTCAGACGGGAGCAAAGGTCTCTGGAAAGCCGGTCACCTCTGAGCGGCCACACTCTGCTGTCACACTGTAATACAGGAAAAGGCTATATACCTACGACAAGGGAGTAATGACAACGGCCGAGTTGGAATCCAGAGACTATGGCCAAGGGGAGGAAAGATCTCTGGACATGAACTGGCCGTGAACCTCAGGCTCGCACTCCCAAACCACCAAGTGCTACACACAGCACGCTGACAGCAGCTCTTACAAGACTGCATGAAGTTGAGTGGCCAGAGAACGCCAAGGTCAGAAGATGAAGGGAAAAAGCTCCAAAATGAATTAAGTCTTGGTCAGCTCAGGGCGTGTCTTCCTGCGTGGTGGTGGTGCTTGTCTTTTTGTGGGATGTGGGGCAGAGGCAGGTGTGCCCGGCCCATGTGTGTGCCGACAGGTGATGTGGACACGCCCCGGCCTATTGCACAAGGCCTCTGGTGGGGATGCCAGGTGGGGGTGCTGGGCCAGACCAGGGAGCCAGTGGTAAGTGGGACTGCCACGCTCTCTTCTTTACCCTCACCCAGCTGGTGTGTTCCTGGTGGCCTGTCTCAGTCATTTGGCCCGAGGACAATAAGCTCACACATTCCGTCACACTGGAGCAGGACTGCGGGGTGGCCAGCGTGACTTTCTGGACATAGGGGGGCGGCTCCAGCAGGTGGCCCTTTCTGGGATCCCTCAGATAAACCACGTAGGCCATTGTTTACCTCCGTAGAAAACACTGAAAGGCCTGTTGTGAAACAGCACACAAGTACAGTCACCAGTGAAATGAAATAACTGCAAGGTGTCCAGGGACTGACTGACTTACGGCCCCTCAACAGAAGAGATGAGCAGCTTTGGAAGGCAGCCCGCTCACCACGGCACCACCAACAGCCTGCGTGTTTGGCCAGGTTCAGGCGAGGCTGACACGCTTACCTTGGAGGCCTGGCCACTGCGCAGTCCCGGAAGGGTGGACGTCGTTTGGCCGGCTGTGGGTTTGGATCTCTGGCTGGCCTGAAACGTGTCAGGGACGCCGTCGTGCCAGGATCCTGAGGAGCTAGAGGGCTGAGGAGGGGCATTCCCGCATGACGAGTTTGCATCAGGGAGTTTCTCTCTCGTGCACTTGCATGCACTTCCTATAATTTAAAATAACATGATTCGTTTGGGAAAACCACTATAAGAGCCCATTTTTGGTTTTCTTTTTCAGTTTGCCTTGTATGACGAAACTGCGTGTGACCGCTGTGAGGTCCTCGTGGGGTCTGGGCTCATTTCGCTGTGCTCTGACCCTGTGGAGGGCGACCCACCCTCCTGTCCCCCGTTTCTCTCCCTGTGGGTAAGCGGCGGTGCGAGTCCAACGCCATTCCCTGACCGCTCACTTCTTGGGCCTCGGGTTCTCTACTCCCCTCGGCCAGAAGACCGTGAGGCTGAGCCTGCGTCTGTGGGTTCTGTGGTGTCCGCTGCCCACAGTTCTCTCCTGCCCTCTGTCCGTGGAGGGCCAGCTTCCGCCAGCGTCACCCCTGCCTTGTTGCCTTGCACGTCCTTCAAGGAAAGAAGTCCTCGAGCCCTTCGCTGTGCCTCTCGTTATCGTCTCTGCTTCCGTGTCCTTGGAAGGCCTCGCGACAGTTCTCTACAGGAGCGTTTTATTTTCGCAGAATACAAACAGTGATTAACCTCCCACTAGGTTGTCCGGTATTCGCACTCAGTTGCAAGTGTGGTAATTATTGTTTTTACTTTGACCTTGAGTTTATGACCAAATATTCTGGACACTGCATGCTACCCAACTATAACTGGACTTGAGATAAATGCACAAGAACTTTTAACAAGGGGAAAACGATATCAAAGTAACCACACAAACTATCCAGGACATCAGCCTCCAACCATGAAAGACAAACTCCTACAGGAATCGTTTTCCTGCTGTAAAACCTACAAAACACACAGAGCAAATGAATGGATATGCTCCGAGATGAAGCAACAGCAGTGTAGAAAAGCAGCCTCTGAGAGAGGAGGAAAAATGAGACAAGCCACGTGACTGCCCAGCTTAGGTCCCAGAGGCGCAGTGCAGGCTGCAGCCCAGGGAAGTGGAACCTGAAGAGATCCCGAGGTCTCAATGAGTTCAGAGAAGAACTCTACTGAGGAGACCAAGCCAGCTGGGACACATGGGACGAGTACTAAAGGGAAAGGCCGCACAGGGACACTGCTGAGAGAGCTGCAGTCTTTGACTGGTGTGTGCAGAACACCAGGAAGCACAGGCACGCAGAGCTGCCGGGGCTCACATGGTGACAGAGCTGCATGCAGTCTTTGACTGGTGTGTGCAGAACACCAGGAAGCACAGGCACGCAGAGCTGCCAGGGCTCACATGGGCAGATCAGGCACCCTCGTCACGCACAGAACAGAGTCCTCCGAAGAGCTGCACCTTAGATGTGGGCTTAAAGTCACAAAATAAAGACGACCTTAACCCCACACAAAGTGAACTATGCAATCCACCTGCCAAAAGCAGGAAGCTTAACTGCTTGCTGAAACAAAGAATAATGTTCTTTAAAGGAATATAACAAAATTCAGCATCCAACAACATAAAATACAGCATCCAATAAAAAATAGCAGTAGTGCAAAGAAACTAGAAATTATGACCCACAGCAGGAGTGAAAATCTCAGTTAATACAAATAGACCTAGAATTGGCAGATGTTGGAATTAGTACACAAAGAACCCTAAAACAGCTACTATAAACATTATGAGTATATTCTGCGTTTATTATAAAGGAAAACATAGAGAGAAATAAATGATGAATTTAAAAGATGCAAGTGGAACATTTAGGGATGAACAAATAGATTATGTGAAATGATAGCAGAATGAAGCACTAATTTAAAAAAATGGTTGGCGGGACCAGCAGTTAGTGTAATGGCTATGTTGCTGGACTTCCATGTAGTCGACCGCAGTTTGAAACCCAGACCCGGCTGCTTGGGATCTTGTATGCCTAAGATCCCAAGAGGAGAATGGGGAAGAAGGGATTGAGGCATGGCCATCCCCCCTGGTGGGTGATTTCTCACTTTCTGTCTCTCTGTCTCTGTCTTTCTGGCGAGCACACATATCCTATAGCAAAAATCTCTCAAAAAAAAAAAAAAAAAAGATTGGCTTGGGGTCAGCAATTGGCATGGTGGCTAAGAGCATTGGACTCCCACGTGGCTGATGGTCGTTTGAGTCCCGGACCTGATGGCTTGCTTTCTCTCTCTCTCTCTCCTCTCTCTCTCTCTCTTTCTCTCTCCCTCTCTGGTCAAGTTGAAAGAAGAAAGAAAGAGAGAAAGAGAAAGAAAGAAAGAAAGAAAGAAAGAAAGAAAGAAAGAAAGAAAGAAAGAAAAAGAAAGAAAGAAAGAAAGAAAGAAAGAAAGAAAGAAAGAAAGAGAAAGAAAGAAAGAAAGAAAGAAAGAAAGAAAGAAAGAAAGAAAGAAAGAAAGAAAGAAAAAGAAAGAAAGAAATAAACAAAGAAAGAAAGGAAGTTGGTTAAATAAAATAATTATTTAAAAGAAAGAGCTAACTTCAAGCTATAACAATAGCTCTAAAATGACACACAGAGAGATGAAAGAACCATCAGTGGCCTATTAGACAAGAACCTCAGTGAAACCTAAGCAGAAGAAACATAAAGAAAGCTATTTTTCAGGCTTTCTTGTTTTTCTTTTTCCTTATTTATTTATTTAATTAGTTTTTACTATAGGGCATGTGCACTTGTCAGAGACAGAGAAAGAAAGAGAGAGAAAGTGAGAAATTACCCCCAAGGGGGGATGGCCACACCACAGTTCCTTTTCTTCTGTTCTCCGCTCTGGATTTTGGGCATACATGCACCTGCACCCAGTGTGATTCTCAAGCCATTGGGTCCAGGACTTGAACAGCAGATTGGAGAGGTGTACAATGTCCATAGATCATAAGACTTGCTATTGTTAGGATGTCAATTCTCCCTTATTGATATACAGATTCAATACACTGCCAATAAAATGGCAGCTAGTTTTTTAAAAATAGAAGTTTTAGATGTAGATACAAAGGGCCTAAAATAGTCAAAACAAGCAGGTGGCATGGTGGTTAAGGCAACTGGGCTCCCACATGGCTGACCACAGTTCGAGTCTTGAATCTGGAGGCTTGGTTTTTCACTTTCTCTCTCTGTCTCTGTCTGGTGAGTGCATGTGACCTATAGCAAATTAAAATGTAATAAAAATAAATAAAATTAAGTGAATATTTATTTTAAAAATTTTAAAAATCAAGTTTGAGAAAGAATGAATTTGGAGGAATTATACTGATTTTTTTTTTTTTTTTTGGAGAGATTTTCGTTATAGGGTGCGTGTACTCGCCAGACAGACAGAGGGAGACATAGAAACAGAAAGCGAGAAATCACCCCCTGGGGGGATGGTCACTCTGCAATCCCTTCTCCTCCATTCTCCTCTAGGGATCTTGGGCACACACGCACATGCGCCTGGCGTGAGTTTTAAGCCACCAGGTCTGGGATGTGAACCGCGGTCGACTACGTGGGAGTCCAGCGACATAACCATTACGCTAACTGCTGGTTCCCTATACTGATTTTTTAAAGAGGTTTTTGCTAAAGGCCTGTGCGCTCACCAGAGAGACAAAGACAGAGAGACAGAAAACAAGAAATCACTCCCTAGGGGGATGGCCACACCACAATCCCTTCTCCTCCATTCTCCTCTCAGGATTTTGGGCATGCATGCACACACACTGGCATGAGTTTAAGCCACCGGGTCCAGGACTTGAACCATGGCCGATTACATGGGAGTTCAGTGACATAGCCATTACACTAACCGCTGGTCCCAGAATTATACTAATTTTAAGGCTGAAAAGCTACAGCAGCCAAACAATGAGAATGACTTAAGAACAGACAACAGATCAATGGAACAGAATCTGGAAATTGACACATTTTATCTTTAACAATGTTGCCAAGGTAACACAGTAGGCATGATCTTTTTAACAAGTCGTGCTAAAATAATAATTTTTTTTTTTTGGAGAGATTTTCACTGTAGGGCGCGTGCGCTCGCCAGACAGACAGAGAGAGACATAGAGACAGAAAGCGAGAAATCACCCCCCAGGGGGGATGGTCACGCCGCAATCCCTTCTCCTCCATTCTCCTCTCGGGATCTTGGGCACGCACGCACATGTGCCCGGCGTGAGTTTTAAGCCACCGGGTCCGGGACGTGAACCACGGTCGACTACGTGGGAGTCCAGCGACATAGCCATTACGCTAACTGCTGGTTCCCTAAAATAATAATATATTCATGAGAAAGCAAAATGAATCTCCACTCTTACTTCACATATACACAAAGATTAACCTGAAATATATCATAGACCTAAATATAAGAGCTAGAACTAGAAAACTTCTGAAGAAAACATAAGAGAAAACTTTTATAATCTTGAATTGTATAAGGCATCTATTGAGAGGACATATACACAAATCATATAAAAATTAATAAATTGAAAATCATCAAAATTAAAATTTTTAACTGTCTACTTTAATTGAATAAATTGTATAGTATGTAAATTTTAATTCAATAACTGTTACCAAGAAAATCTACTTTTTTTTGTTCTTGGAAGGATACTGTTAATAAAATAAATATGCAAGCCAGATAAAATATTTACAAAACATGTATCTGATAAAGGACTTGTATTCTGACTATATAAAGAACACTTACAACTCAATAATGAAAAGACTAACAACTATAAAAAGAATAGATGAATTGTCTTCACCAAAAAAGATACAGAAGTGGCAAATAAGCACATTAAAAGATGCACATTAGAAAATGCAAATTAAGACTACAATAAGATATCACATCACCCCCACTAGCGTGGGTAAAATTTCAAAGATGAATAACATCAAATGCTGACAAGAATGTCAAGCAACAGCGACTCTCACACACTGGCTGGCGAGAATGCCAGATGGTACAGCCAATTTGGAAAACGGTTTGGCAGTTTCTTACAAAATTAACATTTATTTACGATAGTCTCAGAAACCCTACATTTCTATATTTACCCAAGAGAAATTTTATAACAATTTTATTCAAAAGAGTTAAAAGCTGGAAACAACTGGAATGGAATAAAAAGTGGAGGTGCATTCATGCACAGTGATAACTGGCAGTGGAAAGTAGCAGACTATGGATAGACGTGGCAAGATGGACGGATCTCAGACTCTCCCAGCCCAGGGAGAGAAGCTAGAGTCAAACTGTGTGCTCTGGTCTCCGGCTTAGCAATGGTTCGACTTACAATTTTTTTTTGAGAGGTTTTCTTTCTTTCTTTCTTTTTCTTTTCTTTTTTTTTTTTTTTTTTTTTTTGGGGGGTTTTTCTATAGGCCACCAGACAGACAGAGACATAGAGACAGAAAGAGAGAAATCACCCCCCAGGAGGGATGGTCACACCGCAATCCCTTCTCCTCCATTCTCCTCTCGGGATCTTGGGCACGCACGCACACACGCCCGGCATGAGTTTTAAGCCACCGGGTCCGGGACGCGAACCGCGGTCGACTACGTGGGAGTCCAGCGACATAGCCATTACGCTAATTGCTGGTCCCACTTACAATTTTTTGATGTTATGAAAGTTTGAAAAAAAATACATATTCAGTAGGAAGCATACTTCATTCTGTTTTTCACTTTTAGTATATCATTCAACAAATTTCTTGAGATGTTCAATACTTACAAAATAAGCTTTATGTTAGATGATTTTGCCCAATGACAGGCTAGTGTGCATGTTCTAAAAACATTTAAGGCAGGTTAGGCTAATCTATGACGATTGGTAGATTAGGTGTATTAAATGCATTTTTAACTTAAGATATCTTCAACTTATGGTAAGTGTTTTCTGGGGGCCCATAACTCCATCATGAGTAAATTGAGGAGAATCTTTCATTTTTGCGAAATATCTTTGAAACACACAAATACATGATGAGTGTCATATGACTAAGAGTTTTATGCTTCAGTAGGTTACATAGGTGGGCAACACTCATATTTAACAGCAACAGCAATAAAACAGGGACCAGCAGGTGGCATGGTGGTTAAAGTGCTGGACTCCCATGTGGCCGACTATGGTTGGAGTCCCAGACCCAGTGGCTTGAAACACATACCAGGTACACGTATGTGAGTGCCCAAAGTCCCAAGAGGAGAATGGAAAAGAAGGGATTGCAGTATGGCCATCCCCCTTGGGGGGTGATTTATTGCTTTCTGTCTTCTCTGTGAGCACACGTGCCCTAATATCTCTCCAACAACAACAACAACAAAGTTAAAACCAATAAATAAGGGGCCAGACAATGACACTCTACAAAGCTGACCCACATGGGAAGGTTCCGGGTTCACGTCTGGAGACCTCCCTGAGTACAACAGGCATGCCTGTGCCCAGGATCCAGGGCTGGCTGAGGCTGGGAGTGGATTGTGACCTCAAGATTCTTCGGGGGATGTTGTCTCTGTCTGCCTCTCTCTCTCTCTGTCTTCCTCACTCATGAAATAATAGGTAAATAAACTTTTTTAAAGTAATAAATAAGCATGTAAGTTGCAACCCAGTTGTGGTAGACCAGCAGCCTTCCCCCGCAGATTCTCCTCTTGCTCCTAAAAACTTTTAGGCATCACACAGTGAACAAGCATAGGGTGACTTTGTAGAGGTTTTGTTGTTGTTGTTTTATTTTTTTGCTATAGGGTGCATGTGTTCGCCAGACAGACAGAGAGAGACAGAGAGATAGAAAGTGAGAAATCACCCCCCAGGGGGGATGGCCACACCACAATCCCTTCTCCTCCATTCTCCTCTCGGGATCTTGGGCACGCACGCACATGCGCCCGCAGTGAGTTTTAAGCCACCGGGTCCGGGACTCGAACTGTGGTCGACTACGTGGGAGTCCAGTGACATAGCCATTACACTAATTGCTGGTCCCAAGAATAGGGTGACTTTGAAAGGTAAAAAGAAGATGGACTACCTAGGGACTTCAGACTTGAGAAATGACATGTGAGCGCCTTCCGTTTCCTTATTGCCTCCTGTGTAGCTTGAACAGAAAGTTGCAGATGCTGCCAATCCACAGCTACTAGCAGTCATAGAAAAATTGAAGAGGAGAAGGAAAAAGAGTTCAGAAAAACAGCCTGTTCTCCCTAATCACAGGGTGGCCCACCCACAGAAAACTTGTTGGCAATATCTAACATACTCCAACCAAAAATCAATGGGCAAATTGGCTCTGGCAGTTTCAGCAAGACTAAGAAGCTGGGCTCACACCCCTCCCTGTGCCCCATGGACATGAGTGGCAGTGCTCCAATTCCTCTCCCTGGTGATGTCAGCAGAGCTAACCAAATAATGGCAGAAGTAAAAATTAGTCACCTTCCATCCATCACTGACCTGGCAGGAGCAGGTGACAGTCCAGTTTTCCCACCAAGATAGTATCAGCAGGGAATGGAGTCAAGCTGGGCATCTGCCGCCACCCAGTAGCACCTGTTGGCTCCACTTTTGCTGAGATGGTGTTGGCAGGACCATGGGAAGCTGAAAATACACATCCACGGGGAGCCGCTGGCTAACATCAAGAAGATTAGGTAGGTTACAGAGTCTCACAATGTAACACCAACGGGACCAGCAGCTAGCGTAATGGCTATGTCGCTGGACTCCCATGTAGCCGACCGTGGTTCGAGTCCCAGACCCGGTGGCTTAAACTCAACGCTGGGCGTGTGTGTGCGTGCCCAAGATCCTGAGAGGAGAATGGAGGAGAAGAGATTGCGGCGTGGCCATCCCCCCTGGGGGTGATTTCTCGCTTTCTGTCTCTGTCTTTCTGGCCAGCACATGCACCCTCTAGCAAAAATTTCTCGAAAAAACAAAAACAAAAACAAAAACAGTGCTTTAACAAGTAAGAATTATTTTAAGTGTAAAAAAAAAAAGAAAAATCTCAACAAAGAAGCAGAAGTGATAGAAAGGAGCCAAGTGGAGATTATGGAATTGGAAAATACAATGAATAAAATTTGGAAACCCACTGGAAGGCCTCGATAGCATAAGGGAAAAGGCAGAGGATGGAATCAGGAAACTTGAGGACAAATCAGGTTGGAATTTACCCAACCTGAGAAACACAGAGAAAACTAGAGTGGGGAAAAAAAAGACAGTCTCAGGAAACTATAGGACAGTAACGAAAAAGTTAGAATTCTTATCAATAGAGTGTCAGAAGGAGAGAAAGAGGCTGAGACTAAGAGGTCTTTGAGAGGCCAGATGGTGGCGCAGCAATGAAATGTCATGCTCTGTGAGCCAGACCCACGGATCGGGGTCCTGGTTCGCACCCGGGGAACTCCCCCAGGACTCCAGGCACGCATGTGCCCATGAGCCAGGCTGGCTGAGGCTTTGGCGGATCACAGCATCAGGACCCTGTCGGGGTGCTGTATCTCTCTCACTTGTGGAATAAGTAAATAAACTATAAAGGAATCAATTTTTTTAATTGTCAAAACTTGCTCAAAATGTCCCAACTTTGGTTATATATGTGGATTCAAGAAGCTGAGAGTGTTCTCGAAAGGATAAAAACCAGAGAAATCTATGCCAAGCATAATAAGAATTTAATAATAATTTTTTTGATTAAAAATGCTTCAAGCAATTACATTTAAAAAGCATGGAGGGTGAGGAGACCTAAGTGGAAGTCAGATTTCTGTACTTCACTGGAAGAGACAAAATGTTGATGTAAACAGAACCGCGGTGAGGCATATATGCACACAGAAATGCCCAGAGCAATAACTAAGGTTACTTAAATATCACAGAGCATGGCAATACACCGCACCACCGTGGCTGGCCTGTGTGATTTAATTGCTATTGTGTTCACGGAGTTCTACTTTAGGGTCCACAATTTGCTCCATCTTGGGGACTGCTCTATGGGTGCTTTACAAAAGTGTGTTCCTACTGATGTGACAGACTTATGTCCTAATGTATCCATAACTACTTTAATATGATGGTTTAACTCCATCGATGAAAACATGGAGATTAGCAAAATGGATTTTAGAAAGATCCAACAATATGACATTTATGAGTAGGAAAAAGTCAAAGATGAAAATAGATATATCATGTAGGCAATACTTTTTAAAAACTCAGGAGTAGCTATACTAATATCAGTCAAAGTAGACTTCAGAGCAAAGAGAATTATTAGAGAAATAGAGGGGCCTACACAGGGATAAAAGAATCAATTAACTAGGAAGACGTAATCATCCTGAATGTGCATGCACAAAGCAATGGAGCCTCTAAATAGCGGAAGTACAAACTGACCCTGTAGAAAGAGAAATTATAGCTGAAGACTTCAACATCCCACTTTGGGCTATTGATAGAGCCAGTAAGCAGACAGCCAAAGGCTGTAGAAGAAGGGAACAGCACGAGCAGCCAGGATCTGACTGAACAGAATGTATGGGTAGAACATTCTGCCTAATAACACAGAACGCGCTTTTGTAAAGCACCCATAGAGCAGTCCCCAAGATGGAGCAAATTGTGGACCCTAAAGTAGAACTCCGTGAACACAATAGCAATTAAATCACACAGGCCAGCCACGGTGGTGCGGTGTATTGCCGTGCTCTTCGATATTTAAGTAACCTGGGAAGGTCTCCCTGTCTATGCATGCTTGCCTATGATACTAGCTGGCGAGGGCTGGGGTGGATTATGATCTGAAGAATTTTGGAGATGCCTCCTGTCTCGTGTGTGTGTGTGTGTGTGTGTGTGTGTGTGTGTGTGTGCATGTCTTTCTCATGGAAAAAATAAGTAAATAAAACTTTTAATAAAGAAAAACAAATCATACAGAACATGTTTTCTGACCATAATGGAATCAAACCAAAAATCAGTAAAACAACAAGAAAATCTTGAAACACCTGGAAATTAGACAATACACTTCTAAATTATCTATGGATCAAAGAAGTATCAAATGTAATCTAAAAACACATAGAATTGAGTTAAACTTAAAATAGAACATTTCTAGGTATGTGAGATGCAGCTAAAGCAGTGCCAGAAGGGGAACATGTAGTATAAATTGCACAAAGATGAAAGATTGCCAGTAAAGGCACTCAGTTTCTACTTGGAGGAAGTAGCAAAAGAAGAGTAAGACAAGTTCAGAGGAAGGAAATGACAAAAGTAAGAGCAGCTGTCAGTAAGATTGAAAACAGAACAACTGTAGGGGAAAAATCACGAAACTAAAAGCTGGCCCTCTAGGGAAAAAAAAATATCGACAACCCTTTAATGAGACTATCAACAGTGCAAAGACAAGGTACAGATCACCAATAGCAGGCACGAAACAGGGGCTGTCACTTCAGATCCTGCAGACATTAGGATGACTGCGACGTTATGCTCATAAATTCAACAAGTTAACCTTCTACAGAACGAAATAGAAAATTCAAATAATTCTACAACCATTAAAGAGACTGAATTCAGGGGCCATCAGGTAGTACAGTGGCTAAGGAGCTGGACTCCACATGGCCAAGCATGGTTTGAGCCCTGGACCCAGCTATTTGAAAATCACACTGGGCACATGTGCATGCATGCCCAAAATCCTGAGAGGAGACAAGGGAAAGGGATCGCAATGTGGCTATCTCCCCTGGGAGGTGACTTCTCACTTTCCCTCTCTCCGTCTCTCTCTGGCAAGTGTGCTTGCCCTACGGAAAACAAAGAAAAAAGAAAGAAAGAAAGAAAGAAAGAAAGAGAGAGAGAGAGAGAGAGAAAGAAGAAAGGAAGGAAGGAAGGAAGGAAGGAAGGAAGGAAGGAAGGAAGGAAGGAAGGAAGGAGGGAGAAGAAGAAGAAGAAGAAGAAGAAGAAGAAGAAGAAGAAGAAGAAATTGAATTCATAATTTTAAAACTCCTGGAAAAGAAATATTCAGGCCCAGACAGTTTTGTTGAGAATTCTACCAAACATCTAAAGGTGAGTTAATACCAGTTTTATACCATCTCAGAAAATAAGAGAGGAGCACACTCCCAACTAATTTTTTTTTTTTTTAGGAAGAGAGATTTTTGCTGTAGGGCAGTATGTTTGCCAGAAACACAGAGACAGAAAATGAGAAATCACCCTCCAGGGGGAATGGGCACGCCACAATCCCTTCTTCTCCATTCTCCTCTTGGGATTTTGGGCTCGCACTCACATGTGCCCTTAAACCACCAGTCTGGGACTCAAACTGCAGTTGACTACATGGGAGTCCAGCCACGTAACCACTATGCCATCTGCTGGTCCCCCCAACTAATTTGCTTGAGACTGATATTAACCCAGTATTAAAACTAAATAAAGACAGTACAAAAACAGAAAACAATAGACCTATATATTTCTTGTGAACTGAGAAGCAAAAATGTTCAATTAAATATTAGCAAATAGAAGACAGTAATCTATCAAAAACATTATATACCAAAAGCAAATGAGATTTCTCCCAGGTGTAAAAGGCTGACTCAACGTTGACCAATCTACCATATGAACATATAAGAAAAAAATCTGGAGTCCTTCGACTGATAGAGGAAAAACATTTGACAAAGGCTTTCTTCCTAAGATTTGGAAAAAGCCAAGTGTGTTTCCTCTCACCACTATTATTTATTATAGTTCTGAGATTTCTTAGCCAGAACAATAAGGTAGGGAAAAAATAAAAGGCAGGACCAGCAAATGGTGTAATGGTTATGTTACTGGACTTCCACGTAGTCGACTGTAGTTCAAGTCCGGACCCAGTGACTTAAAACTCATGATGGGTGTGTGTGCCCAAGATCCCAAGAGGGGAGGAGGGATTACGGCATGGCCATCCCATCCCCCCTGGAGAGTGATTTCTTGCTTTCTGTCTCTCTCTGTCTCTCAGGTGAGCACACGCATCCTATAGCAAAAATCTCTTAAAAATTTAAAAAAAAGAAAAAAGAAATAAAAGGCAAACCATTGAGAAGGAGGAAATAAATAAAACTGTCCCGACCTATAACTAATATGATCATCTACTTAGAAAACCCCAAGGAATCTATAATAAAATTCTTAGAACCAATAAGTGAGTTTGGCAAGATTGCACAATCTAAGATCAATACATAAAAATCAATGATGGGACCAGCACATGGTGTAATCGCTATGCCGCTAGACTCCCACATGGCCGACCGTGGTTTGAGTCCCGGACCTGGCAGCCTGAAATTCATGCTGGGTGTATGTGCATGCATGCCCAAGATCCAAAGAGGAGAATGGAGAAGGGATTGTGGCGTGGCTATCACCCCAGGCGGTGATTTCTCACTTTTTGTCTCTCTGTCTCTCTTTGTCTCTCTGTCTCTCCAGCAAATGCATGCCCCCTACAGGAAAAATCTCTCTTAAAAAAAAAAAAAATCAATGACATTTCTCAATACTAACAGTGAACTGAAACTACAACACAATGCCATTTGTAACTTCAATGAAATTCAATTAAAATAAAATGCCAGGTCAGAAGATGGCCTGGAGGTTAAGGCATTAGATCCTACCTTGCTGACAGCAGTTCGAGTCCTGGACCCAGTTACTTGAAAAACATGCCGGGCATGTGTGTGCATGTCCAAAATCCCAAGAGAATTTTGGAATTTTGGAGGAGAAGGGATTGTGGTGTGGCCATCCCCTCTGAGTGGTGATTTCTCACTTTTCCTCTCTGTCTGTCTCTGGTAAGTGCATGCACCCTATGGTAAAACAAAACAAAACAAAACAAAACACTGACAATTAATTAACTAAATGCTTAAATAGAAGTATAACAAAACAATGACATGATCTGTATCCTGGAATTTGCAAAGGTCCACTAAAAGAAATGAAAAAGACCTGAAGAAATGGAGAGACATGCTGAGTTCAAGGATCAGAAGGCTCAACGTGTAAAGCGTCACTGAGTCAGTGCGATGCGGTTCCTATCAACATCCCAGAGAAGAGTTCCGTAGATATAGACATGTTCGTTCTAAAATTTAGAAGAAATGCACAGGACCTAGAAGAGCTGAAACAACTTTGACTCTATCTGACGTTAAGGCTTGACTTGTGGCTGTGACCATGAAGAAAATCCGACAGTGACAGATGACAGACACGTGTGCTGTTGGAAGTGAAGGAAGAAATTAGAAACAGAGTCACACAATTATGACCACGGGGTTTACAAAGGCAGAAATGCGATTTGATGGAGGAAACGACTCATGCGAATGCTGTCGTAGCAAAGGGGCATCTATAGACCAAAAAAAAGTCCTCAGTCCAAATGCTGTAGCTAATGCTAAAATTAACTCAAAATGAGTCATAAGCTTAAACGTAAAAACATTATGATTTAGAACATTTAGAAAAAATAGGAGAAAATCTTCAGAACCCAGGCTTAGGTGAAGTGTTTCTAAACTTGAACTGAAACATAATCCATAAAAAGAAAAACTGGTAAATCAGACATCGCAGGGCCAGCCAGTGGTGAGGTGGTTAAGGTGACTGGATCCCACATGATTGTGTGGTTCAAATCCTGGGCCTGGTAGCTTGAAAAATGGATTGTGGTGTGGCCATCCCCACTTGGGGGCTGTTCTATCACATTCTCTCTCTCTC
>NW_006159496.1:235810-241799 GCF_000334495.1 Tupaia belangeri chinensis
AAACACAGAGACAGAAAATGAGAAATCACCCTCCAGGGGGAATGGCCACACCACAATCCCTTCTTCTCCATTCTCCTCTTGGGATTTTGGGCTCGCACTCACATGTGCCCTTAAACCACCAGTCTGGGACTCAAACTGCAGTTGACTACATGGGAGTCCAGCCACGTAACCACTATGCCATCTGCTGGTCCCCCCAACTAATTTGCTTGAGACTGATATTAACCCAGTATTAAAACTAAATAAAGACAGTACAAAAACAGAAAACAATAGACCTATATATTTCTTGTGAACTGAGAAGCAAAAATGTTCAATTAAATATTAGCAAATAGAAGACAGTAATCTATCAAAAACATTATATACCAAAAGCAAATGAGATTTCTCCCAGGTGTAAAAGGCTGACTCAACGTTGACCAATCTACCATATGAACATATAAGAAAAAAATCTGGAGTCCTTCGACTGATAGAGGAAAAACATTTGACAAAGGCTTTCTTCCTAAGATTTGGAAAAAGCCAAGTGTGTTTCCTCTCACCACTATTATTTATTATAGTTCTGAGATTTCTTAGCCAGAACAATAAGGTAGGGAAAAAATAAAAGGCAGGACCAGCAAATGGTGTAATGGTTATGTTACTGGACTTCCACGTAGTCGACTGTAGTTCAAGTCCGGACCCAGTGACTTAAAACTCATGATGGGTGTGTGTGCCCAAGATCCCAAGAGGAGAATGGAGGAGGGATTACGGCATGGCCATCCCCCCTGGAGAGTGATTTCTTGCTTTCTGTCTCTCTCTGTCTCTCAGGTGAGCACACGCATCCTATAGCAAAAATCTCTTAAAAATTTAAAAAAAAGAAAAAAGAAATAAAAGGCAAACCATTGAGAAGGAGGAAATAAATAAAACTGTCCCGACCTATAACTAATATGATCATCTACTTAGAAAACCCCAAGGAATCTATAATAAAATTCTTAGAACCAATAAGTGAGTTTGGCAAGATTGCACAATCTAAGATCAATACATAAAAATCAATGATGGGACCAGCACATGGTGTAATCGCTATGCCGCTAGACTCCCACATGGCCGACCGTGGTTTGAGTCCCGGACCTGGCAGCCTGAAATTCATGCTGGGTGTATGTGCATGCATGCCCAAGATCCAAAGAGGAGAATGGAGAAGGGATTGTGGCGTGGCTATCACCCCAGGCGGTGATTTCTCACTTTTTGTCTCTCTGTCTCTCTTTGTCTCTCTGTCTCTCCAGCAAATGCATGCCCCCTACAGGAAAAATCTCTCTTAAAAAAAAAAAAAATCAATGACATTTCTCAATACTAACAGTGAACTGAAACTACAACACAATGCCATTTGTAACTTCAATGAAATTCAATTAAAATAAAATGCCAGGTCAGAAGATGGCCTGGAGGTTAAGGCATTAGATCCTACCTTGCTGACAGCAGTTCGAGTCCTGGACCCAGTTACTTGAAAAACATGCCGGGCATGTGTGTGCATGTCCAAAATCCCAAGAGAATTTTGGAATTTTGGAGGAGAAGGGATTGTGGTGTGGCCATCCCCTCTGAGTGGTGATTTCTCACTTTTCCTCTCTGTCTGTCTCTGGTAAGTGCATGCACCCTATGGTAAAACAAAACAAAACAAAACAAAACACTGACAATTAATTAACTAAATGCTTAAATAGAAGTATAACAAAACAATGACATGATCTGTATCCTGGAATTTGCAAAGGTCCACTAAAAGAAATGAAAAAGACCTGAAGAAATGGAGAGACATGCTGAGTTCAAGGATCAGAAGGCTCAACGTGTAAAGCGTCACTGAGTCAGTGCGATGCGGTTCCTATCAACATCCCAGAGAAGAGTTCCGTAGATATAGACATGTTCGTTCTAAAATTTAGAAGAAATGCACAGGACCTAGAAGAGCTGAAACAACTTTGACTCTATCTGACGTTAAGGCTTGACTTGTGGCTGTGACCATGAAGAAAATCCGACAGTGACAGATGACAGACACGTGTGCTGTTGGAAGTGAAGGAAGAAATTAGAAACAGAGTCACACAATTATGACCACGGGGTTTACAAAGGCAGAAATGCGATTTGATGGAGGAAACGACTCATGCGAATGCTGTCGTAGCAAAGGGGCATCTATAGACCAAAAAAAAGTCCTCAGTCCAAATGCTGTAGCTAATGCTAAAATTAACTCAAAATGAGTCATAAGCTTAAACGTAAAAACATTATGATTTAGAACATTTAGAAAAAATAGGAGAAAATCTTCAGAACCCAGGCTTAGGTGAAGTGTTTCTAAACTTGAACTGAAACATAATCCATAAAAAGAAAAACTGGTAAATCAGACATCGCAGGGCCAGCCAGTGGTGAGGTGGTTAAGGTGACTGGATCCCACATGATTGTGTGGTTCAAATCCTGGGCCTGGTAGCTTGAAAAATGGATTGTGGTGTGGCCATCCCCACTTGGGGGCTGTTCTATCACATTCTCTCTCTCTCTCCCCAGCAAGTGCATATTCCCTGTAGAAGAAGAAAAAGAAACATCACAAAAAGTAAAGTTTTACAGTGTTCTGGAGATACTGATTACAGACATAAGAATGCACGACAGCAGGGGAATGAGTTAGGGAAAGGTGCCCCACAGCAGAGTGAAAAATGTCATTGACAACTCAATATACTTCAAACAAAACAAAACCACTGCAAACTGGTGAAATGAAAGAATGAGCAAGATAAAGAGAAAATGGGAAAACGAGTGTTAAAGAACATGAATATGTCTGTCAGTTTCCATGACTGTCTGCCTGTTAGGAAAAACCACACTGTATCCCACACTAGATAAATTAATTAATCAAAGGTTTTTTTTAAAAAAAAAATTTATTTATTTATTTTTCCACATGATTTTTGCCAGAGAAAGAAAGAGAGAGAGAGAGAAAGAGAAAGAGAGAGAGCAAGCCACCAGCTAGGTACAGGACTCAAACCACAGTCAGCCATGTGTAAATTCCAGCATCTTATCCACCATGCCACCTGCCGGCCCCATTCAAGTTTTGCTCTGGATAAGGCCTTATTAACAGAATGAAGAAACAAGTGAAAGTGAAAATATTTGCCAGCCTTTCCCCCAACAACAAAGTATATATATATATATATTCAACAATTTTTAAAAATTAAATTAAAAATGCCAAAAAGTGGGAGCTGAGGATTCAGACGGTTGTGTCACAGTAAAACATGGCTCCCGCGAGTCCCACATGTGGAGGGCATGTGGAGGGTGCCGTTCAAGTCCGGAGACCTCCCTGAGCGCACTGGCTGATGCTGGGGGAGGGCTATAGCATCTAGACCCTGTGGTGGGTCCTCTCTCTCTCTCATTCTCTTCCTCTCTGTCTGCATTTCTCTCACTCATAGAAGAAATAAACTATTGAGACCAGCAGGTGGCGTAATGGCTATGTCGCTGGACTCCCATGTAGTCGACTGCTGTTTGGGTCCTGGACCCGGTGGCTTAAACTCACGCCGGGCACATGTGTGTGCGTGCCCAAGATCCCAAGAGGAGAATGGAGGAGAATGGATTGAGGCGTGGCCATCCCCCCTGGGCGGTGATTTCTCGCTTTCTGTCTCTATGTCTCTCTCTGTCTTTCTCGCAAGCGCATGCGCCCTATAGCAAAAACCTTCCCCCCCCAGCCCCCCGCCCAAAATAATATATGTAGGTGGTTAATAAATATAGCAAATATATTTGACTTAACTCTCAGATTGGCAAAAATACTGACAAATCTCAAAATTTACTATCATAACAGGTGTGAGAAAATAGGCCTGTAGAAGGCTCCCTAAAAGGCAACGTACGCGAGCACGCACCACTGGTCACTGTGCTCACATCTGCGTGTGCGTGTGCATGCGCGTCCCACACGTCTCTAACTGCGCATGCTTTATCTGTGTAGGAGTGTGTTTAACGTGAAGTGCCCACTGGCCGGAATTCTCCTTGGGAATACCCAGACGAGTGTGAGGGCCCGATGCCCACCACCGCGAGTAACACTGGCAGTGAGGGGCCAGCCTGAGTGTCCACAGCGGTCCGCTTTCATCAGGCACACCCTGGCTCGTCATTAAAAACGGCCGTGTTGAGCTGTACATACCAACATGAACGGAAAAAAGTCAAGTATACTGTTAAACTTTAAAAAGCAAGTTATAAAACAGTATGTGAAACACGACTGGGTTTAAAATAAAAAGCCTGTGAATGTGTGCAGAGAAAGAGCCTGAAAAATTGTACACCCAGGTGACAGCAACAGTGTCTCCGAGTAGCAGGGCCATAGGTGGTTTTGTTTTTGTTTTGTCTTCCTGTATGTTGTGAATGTTGACATTGAACATGGATGACCTTTATTAAAGTAAATCCATAAAGGAATAAATGATATTTTATAAGTATTTGATTGAGGCTAGTTCCTTTTATTATTATTTTATTTTTTTGGAGAGGTTTTTGCTATAGGGCGCGTGCGCTCACCAGAAAGAAAGAGACAGAAGGGGAGAAATCACCCCCCCCAGGGGTCCCCCCTTTTATTATTACTATTATTATTATTATTATTACTGTTAATTTGCTATAAGGCATGTGTACTTGCAGAGAGACACAGAGAGAGGGAAAATGAGAAGGCATCCCATGGGCTGGCCACTGCGGTCCCTTCCTCTCCATTCTCATCTCAGGGTTCTGGGTATCGGGCCCCCCTGCCCAGCATGTTTTCCAGTCACCATGTCTGGGACTTGAGCCGCACAATTGGCCTTGTGGGATCCAGCCACCTTAACCACCATGCCACCAACTGGCCCAAGAATACTTCCTTGAATGTATATTTTTTTCAAAGGCTTTTGCTATAGGGCACATGTACTTGCCGGAGACTTGGAGGGGAGGAAGCACCCTCGGGGGGATGGCCAGTTGTAATCCCTTCTCCTACATTCTCCTCTTGGGATTTGGGCAAGCCAGTGTGATTTACAAGCTGCTGACTCCAGGCTTTGAAGCACACAGCTGTCTAGGGGCCCAGTCCCTTCTCCATGCTGCCTGCCGGCCTGAACTCTCTGTCTCCTAAGGCAGGCCGGTTCTCTGGCCTTCATCTCTTAAAGACAGAGAACTACGTATTATTTCTCATAACTAGTAAGTAATTATTTTTGCTCTGAATTATACATATAGTAACAGTTGGTACCGTGATTAGGGGTACTGAAGTTACGTTGATTAAATTCAGCTTTACTGGTTGAATTTCAGAGCAGCCCACAGGCCTAGTGGGACCGGCAGGCCGGCTGCACACTCTGGAGCCCTCGTGAGCCCAAGCGAGCCTACATCCAGCTGCACCTCCCCTGGGTTCTCTAAGACCCTGGGATCTCAAGGCCTTCTCTGCCGTAAGAGAACACCCCCCTGCACCTCCCCTGGGTTCTCTAAGACCCTGGGATCTCAAGGCCTTCTCTGCCGTAAGAGAACACCCCCCTGTGGTCTGGAGGGAGGAGGGGCACACTGTCATGATCGGGGTGTTTAGTCTAGGAGGAAGGCAGGCTAGGCTTGACAGGGGTCTACCCGCCTGTCCCAACTCTGCACCGACAGCACCATGAGGGGGTCGGCCGTTAGCCAATAATGACTGCGACTCTCGGGAAGAGCAGGGGCCTCCCAGCCCACGTCGCCTTCGCCGGCCTGGGTCCAACACAGCTGTGCACCGAGACCTCGCCGCTGCAAGGGGGCTTTCCGAAACACACGGCAGAGAGAAGCTGCCTCCCTCCTTGCCCTGTGGAGACAGTCCTGACAATTACTTGATTTCTGTCCAAGGTATTGAAAAACATTTGGAACTTCTTGAAGGGAAATAACAGTTTTGGTCTTCAATTATGATCTGAACACCCACTGTAAATATTCTTAGCATGTTTCTTGGCAGCAAGCACACAGGACGGTAGGTCAAGGAGAGCTGAGAGCGGCAGGAGGAGGAGGGAGAGAGAAGGTATGGGGGAGGGGCAGGCAGAGGGCAGAGGGGACAGAAGTTAGGGGAAAGGCAGGCTCTGGG
>NW_006159496.1:241812-242516 GCF_000334495.1 Tupaia belangeri chinensis
AGCGGTTACTGTGAGCTTAGGGTCCTCCTCGAGCCCTATACGGTGCTTTGGTACCTTTCGCCGGGTACCACCAAGAAAATGCAAACATTTGTAGGTGTCGAAGGACAGTCAGGAGAGTCGTTCTGGGGAATGATCCCCCTCCTTTCCTGGGCTTCATCTTTGTGGGCCATGTATCCTAAGAACAGAGGCTGCTCTTATTTCTTCTGGAAACTTCCTCTGCCTCAAGCCAATGCTTGGTCTGCTTCTGCGTTCTGGCCTCTTGGGATTGAGCTCTCCCTTCCCCGGGCTTCTCTGAGCTAACTCATCATTCCGCTTGGGAGGAAGTGAGGGAGGGAGCGTGGGGTGGCTGTGTCAGCACGCCGGCTCTCTGGCCCCATCACTGCCAAAAACCACTCTCCTCCAGAGAAGTGAGTGTCCCAGGCAGAATGGGGCCTCTGCCTTAGTCCCCCCAGCCTCTGCTTGGACTGTCCTGGGTGAGGTAACAGGAGCAGGACAGGATGTGCTTAACGGACAAACATCCCCACGCAGCCAGAGACAGACATGCCAGATGCCTAAGGCTGGGGTGTAGGTCAGAGGACAAGGTCCATGGGAGCTCAGGGGAGCAGCTCCTTCTCCTAAGTGGGTGGGAGTGGGAGGCCTCAGCGACAGGGCACTGGAGCTGGGTCCTGGGGACAGAAGAGAGTGGGCTGAATCAGGGAGAGGGA
>NW_006159496.1:242547-243221 GCF_000334495.1 Tupaia belangeri chinensis
AGCCTTCCGGGCTAGGACGGGAAGCTAAGGAAGCGTGGGCACAGGCTCAGAGATTAGTGAGACTGGCACGAGGCATAGGAAGGGGAGAGAAGAAGGCCAGGGCCAGAAACCTTTCCATATCAGGACAGAGACCCAGACACTGGCCACGGAGGGCCACTGGAGAGAACTTAACACAGGGAGGGACTGGCCAGGGGTGCAGCCAGAAGCTGTCACAGTGAGAGGTCCTGGCCCACCTCTCAGAACCTTCCTCTGCATACCTGGTGTGGCCGTGCTGTGATCGGAACCGGCGGGGCCTGGGGGTGGCTGTGGTGGGGACCGTGCAGGAGGGACCTATCCCTCTGTCTCTCTCATGGAAGAAACAAAACAAAACAAAAAGGCAGACCGGCTCTGATTGCTCCTTCTCCTCCCCACTAACTATTGACAGATCTCATCGCTCTGTATGGGTGACGTCCTCTTCTGCTGACAGCCATTGACTCGTGGAGCAAAAACACAGAACAAAACAACGAAAACAACCCTGTGTGTGTCGTTACTATTTTTTAATGAGAGCAACTAAACGTTTTCCTTGAGCATTTCTGTTTTAAAATGGTAGCAAATAATGAAAGACTTCAGATCTTACTCCTGCTCTCATCCAGCTCTCCCTAGCCCCCTGTAGCCATCATATCTTAGGTCCTGCT
>NW_006159496.1:243235-249859 GCF_000334495.1 Tupaia belangeri chinensis
CCTGCTGAAACTGGACTAGAAGAGTCACTCTGAGTGCAGTGAGACCAAAGCTCAGCTACCCGGAGCCAGGATGTCTGCGGGCCCACCTCCCAGCTCCCAGCAGGGAGCTGTGTCATTTCCCGGGTCCTGACCCCAATTGGCGTTGCCCACTCGGCAACTGGGAGGCAGGTGATGGGCCTTTGCCCCAAGTCTACAGCCAAGACCTGGAGGTGAGTCCAGTGTTAGGACCTCAGCCAGGGTACCAGTGCTCATTCGATTACAAATCCTTTGGCCTAACTTGGTTTTCTTCCTTCCTGTCATGAAGATATCCATAGCCAATCACAAGCAAACTCACTTTCTTGAATCCAGCAGTCAGCCTCTTTCTGAAAGTGCACACCAACAGAAAGCTGGTCTTAAAGTGGCTTTAACTATAAGAACGTGGATGTGTTCACATACCAGGAAGTCCCAACACAGCACAGCTCTGACCACGGCATAATCAGGGCTTCCTCACCATCTGGCCATGGGTCCCTCAGCACTGCCTCTCACAGGCTGGCCTGGCCCACAGGCTGCCCCCCGTTCTGCCCATGGTGGCAGCAGGCCACTAGCACCTTGTGGAGAGGGCCACCTCCAGCTTTAGCTGGACAGTCCTTCCTCTCAATGGACAGGGCCACATGGCCTCCCGTGCCTATCCTTACGCTCTTTATGGTCACCAGATGAATGCCACATTCTGACTGGTTTAGGTCTGGATCCCTGCACCAATTCCAGGCAAGGAGGGGTGGGATGGGCAAGAGGACCACACACGTGCTTTATCACCTGCAAAATCCACCTCCGATAGAGGACAGACTTGTAGGAGCCTTGCAGAGAGCCCAAAGTCCACAACTCCTTGCTGAGGAGCAGTAATCTGGCTGTCCCTCTCCGTGGTCCATCCTTCCAGGAGCTCCCCATCGGGAATTTTCCTGAGACCTTCGTATAGCACATCAGTGACACCCTTCTCCTCTGTGTTCCTCCAGAAGTAGACCGAGCAGAATTTTGAACTACACAAGTTCTAGTCTTGTCCCTCACCTAAAATGCAAGCTGTAGAAAGGCAAGGCTGAAGACATAAAAAACAAGCCCACTGGCAAAGAGGACGCTTTCCACAGACAGACTGTAGTAACTCATGAGTCAAGAACTTGGTCCAGGTGGTTGGAAGACATGAGGCGCTGGGATGTGGTCTGGGACAGAAATCCCTTCCGGAAGCCACCTTTAGGAACAGGAGTCATGCTCCCCAAGCTGGTGCCCAGCTCTGATCATGCCATTCCCAAATGACATAGCAATTACATTACTGGACTCCCACATGGCCAACCGCAGTTCGAGTTCTGGACCCGTTGGCTTGAAACTCATGCCAGGAGCGTATGGCTGTGTGTCCAAGATCCTAGGAGGAAAATGGAGGAGAAGGCCATCCTCCCGGGGGGTGATCTCTTACTGAGAGGGAGCATCTCTCTTGCACATGCCCTAAGGCAAAAACCTTTAACAAAAAATACAGGGAACCAGCAGTTAGCGTAATGGCTATGTTGCTGGACTCCCACGTAGTCGACCGCGGTTCGAGTTCCAGACCTGGTGGCTTAAAACTCACACCGGGCGCGTGTGCGTGCGTGCACAGGATCCTGAGAGGAGAATGGAGGAGAAGGGATAGTTGTGTGACCATCCCCCCTGGGGGGGTTATTTCTCACTTTCTGTCTCTCTGTCTCTCTCTGTCTGGCGAGCACACGCGCCCTATAGCGAAAATGTCTCCAAAGGGAAAAAAAAAAAAATATATATATATATATATAGTCCTCCCATTGCTTATGTACTCCTAGATCTGGCTGAGGCTTTGTCCCCACTTGTCCTTCCAGCCACTTCCCCACGTGAATCCTGCATGGACCCACGGTACACGTGCTCCGTCTCTGGCCTCCTGGTCTCCCTGCTCATGCCCAGCTGGGATTCCTTCTTGTCCTAAGGCTGCTTCTCAGACTCTTCAGGGCTCCTTTCAAACGCTGTTTGTTCTCAGCAGGAGGGGGCCGAGGCCTGTTCTGCAAATCTTTATTCTACATTTATTTTGTGGAGACAAGAAAATGCTTTATGCAAATCGACATGAAAATGTGCCTTGATAATTGGTGTGAGGCACTCAGCAGCATGGATTACTATAAGATCGTGTCATAACTTACCGGGAGTGGTTTGCACGCTGGCTTTCCTTACCTATGACTGGATGGTCACCCAAGGTCCCCGTGCCACGTCTCTGACACACATACTCACAGGTCTTTGTCAATGAGGTGATGCTTCCGAATCTACAAAGCAAGCGTGTAAACAGGATTTCTCCTGAGCCCTTTTCTGCAGTGTGTCAGGCTGGAGGAACGGCTTCTCTGAGCAGCAACCTCAGTGTCCTGCTGAGCTTTCGCGTTGTGATACCCCCTCTGGCAACGACTGATGACTGATCAACTGACCGAATCAACTCGAGCCCCACCCGGCCAGACGCTGGAGTCACTTTCCAACGCGCTCCCAGCTGGATTTGGCTCAGACTGGATGTCAGTGTCCCCGAGGGGCAAATGGATCTTCAGAATTGATGTTCAGCCAGAAAAATCTCAAAGACAAGTTCCTAACAGCAGAAATGAAAAACACATCCTATTTTATACCCTGTTGCAAACACTGAGTTTGTCTTTTGCAAATAAACAAGCAAACGAAAAGAGTGGAACAAAAGTCTCTTTCCAAAAACCGACAACCTTCTCATTAAACTCCACACTGGCTGAAGCAGAGCCAAGTTCTGGGGAAAGGAAACGGCAGATCCCCATCTCCCCACCGTCGTCCTGCCTCTGGCTTTCTACCCCATGACTAGACATACCAAAGGCACGCTGAATCGCACGCTCGGCGGAGCCGTCCCTGCGCCTGGGTCAGACTCACCCCTGCAGCAGGCAGAGTGCTGGTCTCAGGGCTCCGAGTTACACCATCAAACGGCACGTTCATTCTACAAAGAATCCATGACCAAAAAAGGTTGCTATGGCCAAGAAATGTTATCCCTGCTTGTTTCTGTTTTGGCGAGAGCACAGCTGACGTGCTTCCACAGTTGGAAGAGCTGACATGAACACACTTAGGAAGGCCAGCCCTGCGTCTCCTGCTGCATCCAGAGTTATTTGTGGGCCTGAGGCCAGGCTCTGTCCCCAGGCAGTGGCCGAGCCCTCTGACCCGCGGGGGAGTGTCCCATCCTCTGCACTCAGCCCAGCACTCTGGACCTCTGCTGTGGAACTGCTTCCTGCCGTGGGTCCACGCTGCGTGCCTGGCCCTGCGGCGAAGGTCTAGTCCCCGACTCGGGCGTCCGTGCCGCCCACGCGCAGGGACTCACGCTGCCTCCCTTTCCTGCACTTGGAACTCAACCTGAAGCCCAAGATGGGGCAGTGGCTCCCTTCCTGGCCTGACCTGCTGGCCTGACCCGCCAGCAAGCCTGGCCCATGTCTCCCCTCTCCAGCTCTATTGCTGCCCCCCAACCCACCACCTCCCTCCGGGGTTCCTGGGCCCTCTCCCCATTTCTGCTCCCGTCCTCAGTCTCTCTCCTCACGGGCACAGAACCGCTTGAAAATAGCACGAGCCGCCTTCGCCGCAGTGCCTCCCGTCAGTGAACACAAGATTCGAGAGGATGGCACCTGCCCTGCTCCTCCCCTTCCAAAGGCCACACTGACCTTCCTTCACCTGCAGGACACGGGGCTCAGCTTGTCTCTGTTCGGGCCTGCGATGGCCGCTCCCTCTGCCCAGGTGCTCTTCCCTGGGCCCTTCTTCGTCTCAGCTCAGAGAACCCTTCTCCACCCAGCCCTCTGACCGCTCGGAACCCCGTCCCTACCGGGCTGCCTGCCCAGCACAGCAGAGCACATCTGCACACCTTCCTCCTTCCTGGCTCACCGCGGCCTGCACCTGGGTCCCTGCCGATAGCTGCACAAGCCTGCCCCCCCTCCCGGGCCTGCCCGGCTGGCCTGACCCGCCAGCAAGCCTGGCCCATGTCTCCCCTCTCCAGCTCTATTGCTGCCCCCCAACCCACCACCTCCCTCCGGGGTTCCTGGGCCCTCTCCCCATTTCTGCTCCCGTCCTCAGTCTCTCTCCTCACGGGCACAGAACCGCTTGAAAACAGCACGAGCCGCCTTCGCCGCGGTGCCTCCCGTCAGTGAACACAAGATTCGAGAGGATGGCACCTGCCCTGCTCCTCCCCTTCCAAAGGCCACACTGACCTTCCTTCACCTGCAGGACACGGGGCTCAGCTTGTCTCTGTTCGGGCCTGCGATGGCCGCTCCCTCTGCCCAGGTGCTCTTCCCTGGGCCCTTCTTCGTCTCAGCTCAGAGAACCCTTCTCCACCCAGCCCTCTGACCGCTCGGAACCCCGTCCCTACCGGGCTGCCTGCCCAGCACAGCAGAGCACATCTGCACACCTTCCTCCTTCCTGGCTCACCGCGGCCTGCACCTGGGTCCCTGCCGATAGCTGCACAAGCCTGCCCGCCCTGCACCTCCTGGCCCCTGGGAGAGCCGCTTCCCTGCAGCCTGCTGGGCATGGGCAGGGGGCTGCTTCTTGTCCTCTCCCCAACCGACCTGGAGGCATCTTCTCTCAGACCTTCATGCCAGGTGCCTGGGGTGTCCCGGGCCCCCCGTGCTTCATCCCTGGGCAATCCCTTCTCACCTGGAGGCTTAGATACGAGCCACCTGCTGGCCACTCCCGGTCTTCCACAGTCCAGTCCTCCACACTCAGTGTGTGTGTCAAGCACCCGACGCCCACCCAGAGAGCCAACACACCCTCCCAAGGCACATCCCCACGGCCAGGTCCCCGATCCTGCCCTGTGTCCGAACCTGCCTTCTTGTCCCGGCCCTGCTGCCCCACCCTGCCTCTGCCCGAGGCACCTGGACTGGCTGTTTCTTCAACACCTTGCATCTAACGGGCCAGCTGTGTTCATAGCCCCCCAGGCTGCCCTTCTCACCCCTCCCGCCACGGCCATTGCCCTGAACCAGCTCTGCCGGGTCGAGGCAGCACCCGCCCCCAGCTCCTGGACCACCTGAGCCTTCGCGTCCTCCCACACAGCAACCCAGCGAGCCTTCGCCATCAGAGGCCTCAGCACCTCTGCTCTCAGGGCGGGAGCCTAATTCCTATTCGAGGGGCCCTGCCTTTCCTTTCAGTTGATAAGATGCGCAGATGTGGAAATGACTGTCGTGAAGGAAGAAGCCTCTTCTCACAGATGGCAGGAGGAGGGCCAGCACTCCACAGTGATGGCAGGGAAGCTGGAGCAGAGGACGAGGGGACAGGTGGGCAGGGGCCTTGTGTGGTCTCCTCAGGGAGGAACGGACCAGGCTAGCAGCCTAGGACCGGCAGACTGGGTAATGCCAGCAGGCTGGGCCCTGGGCAGTCAGGGCAGGTGGGTGTATGCCCCCCGGGGTGTAAGAGGAGGCGGCTGGGGTGTAGAATGTTGGTTGGACTGCCCACTGACTATCCCTGAGGGCGAGCTACCCCGGGAGGAGCAGTCTCTCTGGGCTCTGCCACACTCCACGATGCCAAAGCTTCAGACACAGAACATACAGGACTGGGTTCACACACCCACAAGGCCTTGCAGGAGCTGCTGGCCCTCCCCCACCTCGCCTGCCACCTTCCCGTTATGCCCTCACTGGCACTGTCCTGGACACCCTGGTGTGCCTGGCACAGGCCAGTCCCTGGAGGACCGCCCCAGGCTGACCACAGCACGCGCTCTTGACACCTGCTCGGCAGCCGCCCTGACATCCCAGCCGTCCTGCCCTGCGCTCCAACCCCTGCCCTGCCTGGTCTTTTCTCAGTACTCGCTACCTTCTCAAACACCACGGAATTTATTTTCTTGTGTGGTTCCTCTTTTTCTGTCTTCTTGGGCTAAAATGTGAGCTGCCTAGAACTCTCGCTGAGTCCTCATCGCTCTGTCGGTCATGCCGGGCGGTCAGCAGAGATCAAGGACATGGAGACCTATCTCTGTCTGCAGGGAGAGCCGCATTCTCAGGCAGCTCTGGCTGCTCCCTAGAAACCCGAATGCTGGCTGAGGGAAAGAAGAAGTGCAGCAGCTGGAGGAGGGGAACCCCCTGGCAAACATCTGGGGGGCTTGGCCCACGTGGCCCGTAGCCTCCAGCTGAGCTAGACAGAAAAACCTCAGGGACTTTCCTAACCAGGAGAGGGCCCTCTGGGCTCTGACCCTGTTCCTCTCAGCTCTGCTGCAACATTTAGATGTCATGGAACCCGGTTCACGCACCACGGGACTCACCTTCAGAGTTCGTGATGCAGTGGCTCGGGGTCTATTCACAGCCGTGCAAGCCCCACCTGGCACCTGGAATACTTTACTGCCCCTGGGACGTCCTCACTCCTCGGCCATCACTCCTCTGTCATCCCCACAGCCCGGCCTTAAACACCCATGAGTGCACCCGGTGCCTGGAGCAGTGCTCTGGGGCTGACATAAATGGGCCATTCAGCACACGGCCTCATGGGTCCACCTGCCTCTGCTGCCACATTTGGCCTGGGTCTACCCAGAACCCACAAATCGAAACCTGACAGGTGATTTGTGCTTGACAGGCAGAAACCAAAAACAACCACAAACTTCCCAGCATGCTGCCAGCTGAGGATGGACATTTGGGACCCCCCCCCCCCCGGCCC
>NW_006159496.1:250082-254435 GCF_000334495.1 Tupaia belangeri chinensis
CGCATGGCTCCCGGTGGGGAGGGGCCTTTTGGGCCCCCCCCCCCCGGGCTCTGTGGCACCTACAGACCATCCTTCCACTGCTTGTCCGGGTGCACGGGAAGGGGGAGGAGCTAGGACCTGATACTGGGACACCCCTGAGGTAGCACCCACCAATTCCGGAGGGCTGGCGGGGCTCTCGAAGTACTCTCCGAAACCTCGTGTAGGCCCAAATTGGTCCTGAGGCTCAGCAGCCCCAGCCAGGACCCGGGTGGCTCGGGGTGTCCCTGAATGGGTCGGGTCCAGAGCAGAGCCCTGGAAACAGGCCCGGGTGAGCTCGGAGGCCAGCCCCAGCAGGCCTGGGCCTCAGATGCCACCAGCTGATCTGTCACTACCCTGTGGTGGGGCGACTCCCCCACCAGTGCCCTTGTTTGACCAAACAGCATCGTTACACAGTATCCACCAAAAGCTGCCATTTACAGAAGCGTTCGCTCCCAGCACTCCAGAGCTGGCCAGGCTCGTTCTGCTACTCGAACGTCCCTGCAGCTTTCCTCACATGCATCTGCGAGGCTTCCCGGGCTAACATAAACACTTCCCATCATTCCTACGTATTTTTAGCTCCGCAGTGCTGGGAGAGACCCAAGGTCTTGCTCGGTCGGTCTGTAAAGAACCTGCCTCTCAGCAGGACAGAGCTGGCCGAGCGGGCGAGCTGGCGTTTGTGGACTCTGCGAAACCTGCAGAACTGGCTGCGGCCCGGCAACCCTAACCCGGGTGCCCCGGCCGGCACGAGAGGCAGAGCGAAGCTGTGACTGGTGAGGAGGGCAAGGTTCAGAAGGCCCGGCCGCTGCCTGCACAAGAAGGCAGCAGGGCGGAGACAGACGGGTGGGGGCCCTTCCCCACCACCCTCGGTGGTTCTCACACAGCAGCTCGGCTTTCTAATTTATTAATATTTTCAAGTTTTTATTGATTTTATCCATGATAGAGAGCATGTGCACATGAGAGAATGAGAGGGAGGCAGAGCGCCCTGACAGGGTCTGCTCACGAGGTCACCCCTCCCTCAGCCCTCCAGCTTGTCGGGACCACCCGGCGCCTGCACACACGACCCCTGTTTCCAGTCAGCCAAGGATCCAAACCCGTGGCCGGCCGTGGGGCTCCATCGCCGCAGTCCGGATTGCGACCACTGTTTCGCGAGGCCCTGATTTTTTGCCAGGGAGCGAGAGAGTGACGCCCTGCAGGCAGCCCTGGCCCCGTCGCCCAGTCTCCAAGGATCCGTGGGGTTCCTCTGTGTCTGGGTGGACGCCTCTGTCACATGTGCCAGGACACGCTGGACCTTAATGAGAGTGCCATCATTGTCACCTCCCCAGTTCCCTCCTTCAGGGCCAGACCGAAGAGCCTTTACCTTGCCACCCCTGGGCAGCCCCTAGTGTGGGCCCCGGCCTGTCAGGGAAGACCAGAAATGCTGCTTAAACAGAGTGAAGAGTTCGTGCGTGGCGAGAGCACAAGAGAGTCGAAGTTTTAGTCTTGTTACCACGTTTTGTTGGAAAAACATGTTGTTCAGTGAGTTCAGTGTGGCCAATCCTGCCCTTTTAGTGGACTGTGCAGGGGGCGGGTTGGCGGGGAGGGCAGGAGGGGAGGGCATTGGGCAGAGGAATTCGCAGTTTACTGAGCCAGAAGGTGGGAGGGAGACCGGCCTTGCCAACCCAGGCACACGGCTGTCTCTGCCATTGCTGAGAAGCAGGGCGGAAAGTGGCTGCCGCGCCGTGGAACCTCCCCCGTGGATCGCCAGCCCCCCTACTCCCCTGTGGGCTAAGAGAGGAGAAGGGGCCTGGTGTGAGTGAAGTTTCACCCTGTCGGTCTGTACTGGGCCGGTGCATGGTGGGAGAGCTCGGCCGGCAGCCTGTGAAGTGGGTGTCCCCAGGCCACCCGCCCCTGCTGTGCAGCCAGCCCTCTGCTGCCACACGCTCCATTCTGGGTCTTCTGCTGGATTTGCAGAGAGAAGATGTCAGCTGGGACGGAAGACAGAGACTGTGGAGAAGGCCAAGGGAGCAGCTTACACTCCCCCGAGCGGCGGCTGCCCCAGCCAGAGCGCCCATGGTCTTGCTCCTGAGGGCCATGCAGGCGGGTGCTGGTGCCTGCTGGGGAGCGAGCTTCGCTGGAAAGTAGCTCCCAGCGGAGGCCGTGGGAGGGCCGTGGCCCCCTGCCAGGACATAAGGCACAGGTCTCCACAGCAGCTGCCAGAAAGGGCTGCGAGAGCCCGGCTGCCATGGGCCTCGGCGAGAGCTTGCCTGCTGTCGCCGCAGAAATACCTGACTCTGGGCTCTCTCCAGGACCCAAGCCAGGCCAGCTCGGCACCGACATGCTGGGGCCAGGGCCCCAAACCGAGAGACTGCCAGGGCCCCGCCGGCCCCCGAAGACACTGTGCTTTAGGTTTCCTTCTGCTGTCTCCCCTCCCCTACCGAGGCTCCTGTCCCGGTTTCTGGCGCCTCTGTATTACCTGGACAATCCCCGACCTCGGTAACTTGGAGACAGTGCTTCCTTTCAGGCTGAGGACGGAAGGACTGTGCACAGCCCGGCTCTGCGGTGCAGGCGAAGATGCTGCACACCGCGGCCCCGGCCACGCGGGAGAGCTGGCTCTGTCCTGGTCCACACCGCAGGCCGGGAGCAGTCACAGCCGCCATCCCAGACGTGCAGGGGCGGCCGAAGCGCGGGTTCAAGGCCAGCCTGGGTGGTACAGGGAGACCCCGTCTGAAAGAGCTGGGTGTGGGGAGGACCAGGCGGGAGGAGCTTGACAGAACAAGATCCCGTCTGAAAAGAGAAGAGGAGGAGGAGGGGGAGAAGTGTTCACTCTTTGGTGTAGGTGGTTTGTCAGGAGGGAGGTCAGAGATCTCGAACTCCTTGGCATCTACCCTGGGGTTGAGCAAATAAGCGACTCCACTTGGATGAGGAGCGGTCTCTCACTGTTGGGAAGTTACAGCGGAGGCTATGAGGGCCTTGGGCTTGGGCTCGACAGGAACACATGGGGTTTTAGGAACACACACACCAGTAGCCCCACGGTGCAGCTGGTTAAGTGCTGCACGTAGAGAGCCAGCTTCCAAGGTTCGAATCATGGCCTGCCAAAGTTCTAGTCCCGGCCCCGGAAGCTGGAAAAATATGTTGGACATGTGCCCAAAATCCATGATGAGGCAGAGAAATGGAAGAAAAAGGGTTGCAGCGTGACCATGCCTCACTGAGATTCTCTCTCTCTCAGTCTCATACTCTCTGGTGAGCACACACGCCCTCTGGCAATTAAGCAGTAAAGAAAAAAAAGCACTTACAGAGGTTGGGCCACAAGCAGGAGCCGCCACTGCGTAATGGCCAAGGCTGCGTGGAGGCCCTGGTCCAGTCCCCAGCCAACCTGTGTTGAGGTCTTGGGCCTGCAGTCCTAGCTGACCGGAGGCTGGGGCAGAGGACCGGGAAGTGGTCAGATCCTGTCAGAAAGGTCTGTGTGAGCCAGCAGGTGGCCTGGTGGTTAAGGCGCTGGATCCCACATGGCCAGCTCTACGGTTTGAGCCCTGGGCCCAGTGACTTGAAAAACATTCCAGGCACATGTGCATGTGTGCCCAAAATCGCAAGAAGAAAATGGAGGAGAAGAGGATTACACTGTGGTAACTCCGGCCCCTGGGGGGATTTCTCACTTCCCTTCTCTGTCTCTTTCCTCCAGCATATTTACCCTATGGCGAAAATCTAAATAAATAAAAAGTAAATGAGAAAGACCCGTGTGTGTGTCTCTGTCCTATTTTAAAAAATAAAAACTCATGATACTATGAGCACTTTCCCGTTTAGACAGGCCTGTGTAAGACGCAGGCCTTCCTGCTCAACCAGGAAGTTCAGATTAGGCACGTAAACACCTGTGTGTGCATTGACGCGATCGGCAGTGAGTTTGAACTGAAGTAATGAGGCCAGTCGGCTTAAACGGGATCTGAGCCCGATGGTCTGGCTTCCCCTGAGAAATGACCATCTCCCCGGACCTCCCGGTGGTCATGGGCTTCAGCGCCAGGCCAGGAGGCTCGTCAGACCCTGCCCCGGGCTCCCACAGCAGGACCCTGATGGACAATCACGGGGGACAGCAAACCCGGGGAAACATGAGATGGGATAAGGTTCTGAGGTGTGGAGGATAGAAACTGGGAGACAGGGACTGCCAACATTACAAAATCGACCAAATTCCTCCAAAAAATAACTTTTCCATGCAAGTTCCCAGGTATTCCCTTTTTTTTTTTTTTTTGAGAGGTTTTCGCTATAGGGCATGTGTGCTCGCCAGACAGACAGAGAGAGACAGAGAGACAGAAAGTGAGAAATCACCCCCCAGGGGGGATGGCCACGCTGCAATCCCTTCTCCTC
>NW_006159496.1:255161-258316 GCF_000334495.1 Tupaia belangeri chinensis
CGCAGTCAACTACGTGGGAATCCAGTGACATAGCCATTACGCTAACTGCTGGTCCCCACAGGTATTCCTAACTCCCCAAATTTCCCCTCATGCTCTAGGTTGTCTCCCCCCCGCCCCCTCAACTTTCCTCTTCACGCGTCTTCACTGCTCCCCACCCTCCAGCACCTGCTGGCTCCAGAACGCAGCCAACCACCTTCGCATCGGCCGGCCCCTCTCGGAACCATGTCCTCTCCTCGGGTCTGTGACTGCACTATCACTCTCCCCACTGGTTGACAGTGTTTAAAAATAAACCAGAGGCTGGTCTGCGGCCTGGTGGTTGGGAGAACAAGATCCCCCCGGCAGACCCTGCAATTCGAATTCCAAACCTGGCAGCTTGAAAAACACACCAGGCACATGTCTATGTGTGCGTCCCAAACACCATCAGGGTGGGGAAATGGAGAAGAGGTGACACCACGACCACTCCCCGTGGGGAATGCTTTCTTCCTCTCCCTCTGTCTCTCTGCTTCTTTTGGCAAGTGCATGAGCCCTCTGGCAAAACAAACAAATAACAATAATTAAAAAAAACAGAACCACAGCAACCCAGCAACCCCCAAATCAACAAGCCCCCTGCACAACTCACTGACTTGTATGCTGTTGCTAACCTCATGGGCTGGTGCTGCTCTGCCCATCGAGGCCACCCCTGGGATTGAGGCTACTCCCCGATTCAGCTCCCGACACGGTCCCCACCGAGCAGGGCCTGTGTTAGCAGTGAGCACTTGGCACATGCTTCCTACAGCAGCAGTGCAGTGCTGCAGGGCTAGGCTCCGGCTTCGCCTCTGGGGACCTCTCAGGGTATACTGGGCACATCTGGGGCTGGCCGAGATGAGGGGGGAGTGTGGCGTGGGGAGCCTGTCAGGATGTCTGTCTACCTTTCTCTTTCTCAGCCTCTCTCTCATAGAGTAATGAAATCAATAACTCATTTAAAAACAGGCTCAGTTTCTGAGGGTGTGGGAGCGCAGGCACTCACCCCTTGCTGGTGGGTGTGTGGATTAGTACACCCTCTACAAGGGGCACTGGACGACATTTGCCACAATTTGACACACGTGTTCCCTTAGGCCCGGGAGTTTGATTTTTCAATAATCATCCTACAGATACTTCGATGTAACGCAAACATCACTGGGTGTGCCCAGCCGGGGGCACAGCTGGAAGCAGGCGGCACTGCAGTACTGGGGGCTGCACAGCTAGGTGTGGGCCAGCAGCCCAGAGTCGGCCTGAGAGCACGCACGCTCCAGACCCTGACTGGCCCCTCCTGAGCTAGAGAGCCGGGAGAGGAGGGCGCGGTGGATGCGCCTCTGCTGAGGGTGTGTGCCTCTGTCTCTCTCACGTGTGTGTGCGTGCGTGTATCCCCTCTTGTGACTACATCACACATGTAGTCTTTTTTTTTTTCTTTTGGAGAGGTTTTTGCTATAGGGAACGTGCGCTCATCAGACAGAGAGAGACAGAGAGACAGAAAGCAAGAAATCACCCCCCAGGGTGGATGGCCACGCCGCAATCCCTTCTCCTCCATTCTCCTCTCAGGATCTTGGGCACACATGCACACGCGCCTAGCATTAGTTTAAGCCACCGGGTCCGAGACTCAAACTGTTCTTGGCTACATGGGAGTCCAGTGACATAGCCATTACACTAACTGCTGGTCCCCTACACATGGGTTCTTAAAGTCACATTTATAAGCATATTCATTACGATGAAAAGGACCTGCGTGCTCATCACTGGGGCCTGGCCAAGTGGAGCATGCGTCCACACAAAGGAATAGCAGCAGCTCTCAGAAACAAGGGGCAGGACTGGCTGTGCTGATGCGGAAAAGGCTTAACAACAAAAAACACATGAACAGCGAGGATGGTGCGCCACCATTTACATGAAGAAATAGAATATCTATTCTCAAATGTTCATAAACATACAGGATTTTTCTTGTAGGATGCCTAAGAAACCTAGGAGTAATCACTAGGTGGACCGAGAGGCAGAGGGGACAGGAAAGCCTGCTTTTCCCCTCCTACCTTTAGAAGCCAGAAAGTATAATATTAGGCCAGCTGATGGCATGGTGGTTAAGGTGCTGGATCCCACATGGCCACTTACATGGTTCAAGTCCCGGACCCAGTGGTTTGAAAACATGCTAGGCGTGTGTGAGTGCATGCCCAAAATCCCAAGAGGAGAATGGAAGAGAAGGCACTGTGGCATGGCCATCCCCACTGGATTGATTTCTTACTTTATCTCTCTCTCTCAGAAGAGTGCATCCACTCTATAACAAATTTAAATATATATATATGTCATTAAAAATTGGGGGACTGGGGCCGGCAGGTGGTATGGTGGTTAAGGGTGCTGGACTCCCAGATAGCTGACAACGGTTTGAGTTCCAGACTTGGTGGCTTACTCTCTCTCTCCTTCTCTTTTTCTCACTCTGTCCATCTCTGGTCAAATTAAATAAATAAATACAATAAATAAAAGTTAAATAAAAGAATTCTTAAAAAAATTTTTTTTAAAAAACTGAGGGACCAACAGATGGTATAATGGTTTTATTGCTGGACTCCCACATAGGCAACTGTGTTCTAGTCCCGGACCTGATGGCTTGAAACTCACACGGGACCCACGAGTGTGCGTGCATGTCCAAAGTCCTAAGAGGAGACTGGAGGAGAAGGGGATTGTGGCATGGCTATCTCCCCTGGGGGATGGTTTCTCACTTTCTGTCTCTCTGTCAAGTGCACATACCCTAAAGCAAAAATCTCTCTCTAAAAAAAAAAAAAAAAAAAAAAGATTATATTGTTTTCTGGCTCCAATAACATTTGGGGAAAGCTAAGGTGTTACTGAATTTTCAACCTCTGTGTGCCCGGCCCGTGCTTACTCTGAGAGACACAGGCCCTGAGTTCTGTGAGGGAGAACGCTGAGTGACCACAGGCCGAGAGCACCAGGAAGGGCACAGCGGGACTGCACAACACGCTCCAGCAGCAGCACCCCGAAGTGCAGGGGTGGGGGACGAGGGGAGGAGCTGCCGCGGGGGCAGGAGGCTCCTGGGCCAGCTCTGGGCAAGTGTCGTGGACGCTGGCCCGGCATTGGTTGCACAATGGGACAGCCCAGCTGTGATTCCAGCCAGTGGACTGACAGGAAAATGGGAGGAGGCTGGG
>NW_006159496.1:259023-263032 GCF_000334495.1 Tupaia belangeri chinensis
GGGACGGCCCAGCTGTGATTCCAGCCAGTGGACTGACAGGAAAATGGGAGGAGCCTGGTCTGTGCTTGGCAGCAGTACCCGCTCCGTGTGCAGGCGCCCATGCCAGCTGTGAGCTCACAGCTCGTGACGAGGCTGGGTGGAGGGTGGAAGTGGCCGACAACAGCCTAGCTACACCGGCTCCACGGGGCTCAGGGCAGGAGCCAGAGTCCCAGCGTTCCTGCTGCTCACCCCGATCTGGGCGCTCAGGTGGCCCTCCCCCGGCCTCACACCCTGCCCAGCCTGCCCCTCACAGCCCTGCAGGTCCTCCCCACTGCCCTCCCGCAGCTCAGGTCTGTCTCCTCCAGCGGACTTGCCCCAGCAGCTCCGCACTCCCACAGCAGCTCCTCTCCGGCCCAATTGGAAGACCGCCTGCTCCTCCAGGCCTCCTCTCGGCTCTTCCAGCCCCACTGGTGGTTTAGCTCTTAGCGTGACACAGTGCGACCATTCCTTACTTCTGGTCTCATTCTGCACTTTAGCTTTCTGTCCCAAATGAGTCCCGTGCTTTTTGAGGGCCGGCTGGGTATCCTCCTTCTTTGGTGCCATCCTCCAACTCAGTCTCCCGAGTCAGGGACTCGCCTTCCTTCACCCTGGCCATCCGAGCCATGGGTGGTCCTCCTCACTGAGGCCCCAGGGCACTCACAGGAATGTGAGTCCTGCCAACAACCAATCAAGGGACCCGGACAGAGAGAGTTGGGGAGACCCAGGAGGTCCATCCTATTTGTGGTGCTCAGGGCCGGACAGCCCAGGAAGATAAGGCGCAGGAGCCCAGGCAGCAACTGCAGCAGCTTCCCGTTCCTCGCACCTGCCGGGCCAGGCTCCTCCCCGAGAGCTGCGTCTCTACGACTTCGCCCCCTGACCCTGTGAGTCCTTCGTGGGCCCTCTCCTCTGTCTCTGCAGTGACCCTCGCCTGTCCCAGCCTTTCAGAGCCTGAGACTAGGGCGGCCTCGCCACACTCACACACCTGCGCTCTGGGCCCCTCCTTGAGGTCAGCTCAGTGTAGCCTGGGAACCCTGAGCTTCCGCCCGTTCCAGCCCCGTCACACGCCTCCTCCTTCACACACACTCACCCTCGCTGTACACCCCAGCTCCTCTGCTGACGAAGGGAGGCCATGTCATGCAGCTTCCAGGCCCACTGCTGGCCTGGGTAGTACCTGCACTGCGTGGGCGCCTACCTCTGAGCCACCCACCCTGCCAGAGGCTCGGGCACCAGGGCCCTGATCACTCTGTTCTGCACCCCCGCCTTGGCTTGGGCCTGAACGCTTCGCACCCTGGCCTTGGACCACAGGCCTCAAACCCACGCCCACTGTGAGCCCTGCCCGCGCCTCTCTCAAAGGCCAACAACCTGTTTCTCTTTGCGCTCATCCCACTCCTGTCCCCGAATATGGCATTGCCCTCGCCTTCAGCCATTCTGACAGGAACCATGGCGTTGGTGCTGACTCCAGAGAGAAGGGCTGGGTCCCACGAGGCCACCCCTGCTTCACATGCTGGTCACAAACCTGGGAGCCACTGTCAGCATGGCCCCTCCTCGGTTTCGATAGTTGGCTAGAACAGCTCACAGAACTCAAGAAAGCCTGAACTTACTACTGGTGGGTTTTTTTGTTTTGTTTTGTTTTGTTTTAATTTATAAAGAGCTCAGCTCATGGGACCAGCAGTTAGCGTAATGGCTATGTCACTGGACTCCCATGTAGTTGACCGCGGTTCAGATCTCAGACCTGGTGGCTTAAACTCACACCGGGTGCGTGTGCGTGCGTGCCCAAGATCCAGAGAGGAGAATGGAGGAGAAGGGACTGCAGCGTGGCCATCCGGAGTGCGAGTGGGGCCCCCCCCCGGGGGGGGGGGGGGGTTTGATTTCTCACTTTCTGTCTGTCTGTCTCTTTCTGTCTTTTTGGCTAGCACACACACCCCACAGCAAAAAAAACTCTCAAAAAAATAATAATAAATAAAGAGCTCAGCTCAGAAAGAGCTGCCCAGACAGGCCATGGGCAGGGGCGGAGCCTCCAGTCCTCTCCGGGTGCACCAGCGTCTTGTGTGTGTCCGTCAGCCCAGAAGCTCACGACCCCTTGTGGAGAGTCCGTCTCCCGCGCAGCCTGTCCTGGGAGGCCCAGAGAAGGGCTGAGAGCTCCATCGCTCTAACCCCGTGGGGCGTTCCCAGGGTCGAAAGGGCCTTTCTATGAACAAGGACAGTCCTCTCACTCCATCGCTCAGGGAGTCCTTGGGTGTAGAGGCTTCGTGCCAGGAAAGGGGACGTGTCCAACTATAGATTACACTGCCGCTTCCTTCAGCTTCGCCAGCGGAGCCCGGCTCCCTGCTGCGCAGCCCAGGAACCAGGGGTTGCTTGGTTTTGTTTTTAAAGTTTACCCAGTGGGTCCAATCTGTAGCCCAGGTTGAGGGCCTTGGACTAACTCCCTGCGTCATCTTAGGGTGCTTTCAAATGCAAGGGGCAGAAAATCCAAGGGCAATGATTTGAAGGAGAATTTTTCTTACTTCCTACTGTGGCTTTAATGTCCTCCCAAAGTCCGTGCGTTGGAAATTTCATCCCCAATGCGACGTAGAGATGGGACCTTTAAGAGGTCATTAGGGCCTGAGGACTCTGCTGTCATGAGTGGGTTAACGCCCCCTACCCAGGGAGCTGCCTCGTTATTGTGGAAGGTTCCTGAAGAAAGCATGAGTTTGGGCCCTTTCCTTTTTTCTCCCCCCTCTTTGCCCTTCTGCCTTCTGCCATGGGATGACGCATTAAGAAGACCGTCACCAGATGCCAACCCCATGCTCTGGGCTCGCCAGCCTCCAGAACCATTAATAAATCTGTTCTTCACGAGTTACCATCTCAGGTGTCCCGTTACAGCAGGACGAAACAGCAGCTCAAAGGTGCAACAGTTCAGGGGTTGCTCAGCTGGCATCGCAGGACCCGGGCCCTACGTGTCTTTGTACCTACCTGCCCTCCCCTTGCCAGCCACCTCCTCAGGCAGGGAGCCGAGGTCCTGGCATTCTCCTTACGCACCAGGTCCACAGGCAGAAAAGGCAACCCCTGGTGAACAAAGCGGGGCTCTGAGAGCAGCTGACACCCCTCAGGCTTTCTCACCACCCTCTACTCTCCGGACTGCCAGGCCTGTCCTCTTCAGTGGTCTCATTAGCTCATCTGGAATACATTTGTATTTTGAGTCCTCTGGCCTCAGGGGACTGATCTGGTTATTCAACCACTAAGAGCAAGAATCACTGAGCTCTCAAATGGTGAACTCCAAACTGGGGGATAAAGCAATGGGTAGTGAGGGTGCCCCCGCAGTGCAGTCTATAGCCCCCTCACACAGAAAGAGATGGTCTCTCCTGCTTCCTAGCTACCCTGGGAACCAGCATTCCTCGACCTCGGTCGCATGCCAGAATCACATGTGGTTACTTTCGCGTAGGCCCCACCTCCGGAGAGTCTACCTCAACTGGCTGAAGATGGAGCTTAGGCATCGTTATGGACTATACTGCATCCTCCTGAATTTATGTGTTGAAGTCTAACCCCCAATACCTTGGAACCTGGCTACACTTGGAAACAGGGTCTTGAAAGAGGTGATTAGGGCCAAGAGGTGGCGTGTGGTTAAGGTGCTGCACTCCCACATGACCCACTGTGGTTTGAGCTCCAGATCCAGCAGCTTCAAACTCAGGCTGGAAGCACTTATGTGTGTGATCAAAATCCCAGAAGGAGAGACCAGCAGTGAGTGTAATGGCTATGTCACTGAACTCCCATGTAGTCGACTGCGGTTCGAGTCCTGGACCTGGTGGCTTAAATTCACGCCAGGCACGTGTGTGTGCGTGCCCAAGATCCCGAGAGAACGGAGGAGAAGGGATTGAGGCGTGGCCATCCCCCTGGGGGGTGATTTCTCTCTTTCTATCTCTCTCTCTCTCTGTCTCTCTGGTGAGCACACGTGCCCTATAGGAAAAAACTTCTCCATCCAAAAAAAAAAAAAAAATCCAAGAAGAAGAAAGGA
>NW_006159496.1:263087-268678 GCF_000334495.1 Tupaia belangeri chinensis
GAAAAAAACTTCCCCACCCAAAAAAAAAAAAAAAAAATCCCAGAAGAAGAAAGGAGGAGGGGTTGTGGCACGGTTACCCTGAGGGGTGATCTCTCACTTTTTCTCTCGTCTCTCTGGCAGTGCACATGTCCTGTGGCAAAAATCTGAAAAAACTAAAACTAAAAATTTAAAGAGGTGATAAGTTTAAATGAGATCACGAGGGCGGTCCCTGTTTCCATCTGACTGGCGTCCTTTTAAGAGAGATTGGGGACAGAGACGCCCACATGAAGACGCCAGGAGAAGGCGGTGTCAGGCAGCCACAGAGAGGGGCCTCGGGAAAAACCGAGCCTGCGCAGACACCTGGCGCTGGGACGTCTGTGGGAGCCCCCGTCCGCGGGGCTTTCGTAGGCACCTGGTGGGCAGCACAGGCCTTGGGGACTTCTTACTCAGTTCAGGCTGGCCATGCAGCTGAGAACTCCTACCCACAGTGTCTGACAAGTCAGGTTTCCAGACAGAGGGGTGCCTGGGCCCTGACCCCAGGGACTCGGATTCATCGGAGCGGGTGCGGGTACAGCAAAGGACATCAGTGTTCTGAAGCCCCGGCAATGCTCTGAGCAGTCGCGCTGAGGAGGACCCTCGGAGCGGCTGGACTTCAGCTGGAACCAGCACCAGGGGAGCATGGTGGCCTCACATTCCTGACATTCTTCCATCTTTGCGACCAGGCAGGTTGTCCCACTAAAGATGCAGAAGCTGTTTTTTAAAAATAAAACCGCCTGGGGGAGGGGCTTGCCTGGAGGTGGGGAGAGGATATGGATGTGCATCCTGAATTCCTCGAATTCCTTTCCTTAGAATTGTCTCCCCACCCGGCTCACAGAACCAATTACCCTGAAAATTAGGAATGTGGGCTGAGGAAGGAGAGTTGCGAAGCGCCTCTCTCTTACACTCACCAGCTCTGTCCAAAGGTAACCACCATTGACAATTTCTTATGTCTTTCCAGAGAATAAAGTTTTATGTAAAGGCCGGCATATTAATAGTGTTTACATATAATAAGATGTATTATAACATTATGTGCACGTGTGTGTGTTTCTGGACCTTATTCTTTCAACACAAATGACAGGAGGCCATCGCTTTGAACTAAGCTCCTGCTCTGGGCCCCAGTGGACCAGGCGGAAGTGGAATGGCTCATGCTAGCCTACCTCCTCACCACACTGAAACTCTTACCCAACTCCAATCAGGTCCGCTCGCCCAGGCGCTATAAAACCAAGCCATAGGCAAGTGGAGTGGTGAAGGAAAGTGAGCTTTATTGCAAAGCAAGGGGAGCTCATGCTGAAAAGACCCGTCTCCCCGAGATGTTCCCCACATGCGTTTTTAAGGGCAAAATTAGGGGCAGAGGTCCCAGGTGCAGGATTAGTTCTGTGATTGGTTCAAGAGGGCGTGATCATCTCCTGGACATTCTTGATTGGTGAGGCCTTAGATAATCAGATTTCTCTTCAGGTGTCTGGAGTCATTCAACCTGGGGTCTTCGAGCTCAGAGCCAGCAGTTGCCGTCCTTCAAAACATCTTACACATTGGGAACCAGCAGTTAGCGTAATGGCTATGTCGCTGGACTCCCACATAGTCGACCGCGGTTCGTGTCCAGGACCTGGTGGCTTAAAACTCACGCCGGGCGCGTGTGCATGCGTGCCCAAGATCCCGAGAGGAGAATGGAGGAGAAGGGATTGCGGCGTGACCATCCCCCCTGGGGGGTGATTTCTCGCTTTCTGTCTCTAATGTCTCTGTCTGTCTAGCGAGCGCACGCGCCCTATAGTGAAAATCTCTCCAAAAAAAAAAAAAAACATCTTACACATTGAAATGAAAACCTTCTTTCCTTTAAGTGAGAGCTTTAGAGGTCAATGGCCCTCACTCATGGTCCATGTCGGTCATTATCATAACCGAAGTCTGAAGCCTTACTCCTTACTCTGGGCTGTTACAATGCAGATGGACCTTATATTTCAGGAACCCTAGAAAATACATTAGGGGGTTCTTGCACCTTTCAAAAGTTGGAGGAAGCTGAGAGATCCCCAAACAGACCAGAGTTTTCTGGTGAGTCGGCTCTCAGGAAATACAGCTGAGTGCACGCCCGTGGCTTCCTCAGGAATGTGCACCTGCCCTAGGGAGATGCCGCCTAGACCCAGAGCTCTTTTTGTTTCATGAACTTCCTTCTTGCCCAAATACATTCCCCCTGCACCTTCCAGACTCGAGCACAGGGACTCCAGGTGACCACGAGGCCATCCTGCCCCCATCGTAGAACTGTGCCCATCACTGCTGTGCAGCATGCCATGCTGCCCCTCCCATCCAGGCTGACTTTCATCCTGAAACCTGTAAGACCCCGGCACACATTGTTTGTGATGTCCAGGCAACGGTCCTCCCTCTGGGGCAAATAAATTCTTTCTTTTTCTTTAAATCACCAGAGGCACTCACCAGAGAGAGACCGAGAGACAGAGGGAGAAAGGGAGATGGAAAAATGGGCTGTGGTCACACCAAAATCCCCTCCCCACCATTTCTCCACCTGGATGGATTTGAGGCATGCACATGCATGTACTTGGTGTGTTTCTCAGGCTGCTAGAGCTGGAATTGAAACCACGCAGTTGGCCATGTGGGATCTGCGCCCCTTAACCACTAGGCTGCGGGGCCATGATGTACTGAGTACTTCCGCGGTGCATCCGTGATCACTGGCGGGCACACGCAGAGCAGCAAAGGTCTGAGCCTCCTGGTCAACACGGCCCGGCCGGGGCTGAGCAAGGCCGGGCTCTGCCTCTGGCTCCAGTGTGCACACCCAGTCAGGGCTTCCCTGCCTACTTAGCTGTCTGCCACTGCTGGTGACTTTGCAGTTTCACACGACCCTATGCACAGTGCCAAAGAAGGCGGTTCCAAAGTGCAGGAAGGCTGCCGTGCGTCTCGCAAAGACGTACAGGTTGTACAGATTTCAGTCAAACAGGAGCTGACGCGCTGCCGGCAACAGTACATGTCGGTGGGTCAGCAATAAATATTCTCATGCATGTGGTTTCTTCCAGCAAAAACACGTGAAGTATTGATCAGTTGATAAAAAGGCTATGACAGGAGTAACTAATTCGTGTCCCCCCCAAGAATAACGGTTTGGTACCCTCATTTGTTTTGGAGGTGACTTTGTAAGGCACCGCCACGGCCGGGGGCTGCCAGGCCCGCGGCCGCTCCCCTGCCTGCGCCAGTTCCGGATGGAAGCTCTGAAAGCGGACTGCCTCCCTTCTGCGGCTGCAGCTCTGGAGTCCGCGTGGGAAGGCACTGGTGCTGGCCCTCACCGGGTTGGACAGAACGAACGCGGGCGCTGAGTTTGCCCAGCCCCACGTGGCAAGCACCGCGAGCGTCTCAGAGCTCCGCAGCTCCAAGGCAGCTCCCACCACCCTGCAGCCCGGGCCCCCTTTCTGGAAGCTGGTACAAGGGGAAGGAGAACACCCACAGGCCGTCCTGTGCGCTCCGGCACAGACCCAGGGAACTCTGCCTCCTGTGTAGGTGCTTTGACTTACTTGCGTGTGGCTTTTCCAATGCACGTGTTTCAAAGACCTCAAGCTCGTGAGAAGGTTCCAGAGCACAGGTGGAAGACAAGCCTGAGCCTCCCTGAGCCCAGCTCACCGCTAGGGAACCGCCACCCCATCCAGCAAGCGTCTGTCTGTGTCCTGGGTGACTGACTGACCTTGCAGTCCCTGGCCTGCAGGGGGGACGGGGGCAGCGCTCCAGGCCAGCGGCATTAGCAGCCACAGGAATCCGCTCCGGGGAACAGAAGGCCGGCTGAGGCTGGAAATCCTCTGGCTGCCAGCGATCTGACAACACGGATTCTCGGGCGTGGACATCCAGGATCTCCAACGTTTGCTGCCCTGTGGTCCTTTCTGAAGTGACATGTTCTGAGCTGAGGTACAAGATCTTACCTATTTGGGGCTGGAATAAACCAAAAGGCCACTGCAGTAAGAATGGTTAGGTCCTGTCCATTCTGAGTAATAGGACAGTGAGGAGATGTTGCTAAGCAACACTGCACATCCCTCCTGAAAGCGGCTCATCTCCTAGCAACAGGCTGCCTGTGGCGACTCTGCTGCCAGAACCACAGGGGCTTGGGGCCTAGTTCACCCCTCACTGCCGGGCAACGTCATTCACTCTTGCAGCAACTAGATTCATGGGGCACCCGTGCGTCTCGCTGCCAGAGACCAGGAATACCTAGATCTGAAGATGACCCTTTGCTTACAGCGAGAAGCCAGCCTGGTTTAGAGCACGATTCAAAAACAGGAGGCCATACCACGGTGCGGCAGCTGCTGCTGTAAAGACATTTTTTAAAAAACTGTCTTATCTGAACAGTTGGCACCAGAGCCTCATTAGGAAGACACTGACCGTATTTGGGAAAGAACCTGATCAACTTCAGGGACAGGGCTGGGCACAGGGGCACGGAGGAGTTGGGGTGGGAGTTCCTAAGAGAGTGGAAGACGCGGATGAGGCCAGGGCCTGCTCGAGAGCCATGTGGGTTTGCAGTGCTTTGCTTTCCCAGCGCCTGCAGTGACCCATGACGCCCAGTAAATACTGCACGGTCCCGCTCACTGCTGCCAGGAGGGCGTGACCACGGACCACGGCTGGACTCCTGCTGGGTCTGCCGGGCAGTCACGGACACAGAGGAAAGAACGGCTTGGCCAAGGCTGGGAACTGGCACAAGGCAGCCTTGGAACATAAGCCTCCTGCTCCCAAACTTGCAGAAGCCTTGGGCAGGGCGCTGACTGCAGTTGGAGAAGCTGGTGATGGGATCCGGTGGGTCCCGCCCAGGTCTGAAGGGTGTGGGACCCCGCTGGTGTCTGGTTGTCAGGCAGCAGAGGTGAGAGGGGCAGCTTCTGGCCCTGCCTGGGGAGGGGCCTGGGGGAAAGCAGAGGAGCCAGGGCCGCCTGCTAACTGGTGAATTCGTGAAAAGGTGAGGAGGGGGCAGAGGTGGGGAGCCTCAGAGATGATGGCCCATGCTGTGTCCTAAAGAGACGGAGAAGGGCAGGCAGACATCCGCCAAGGAGAAGCCCACTACTGGCCTCCAGAGGACAGTCTAAGAGTGCCCGACTGCGCGTGCCCAGCGCGCACAGGAGGAGGACACCTGTGAAACGAGGCTCGGAGACTGCAAAGTACTCGCTGTCAGCGTCTGGCCTGCCTCTGATTTGGGAGAAAAACACTTCCTTTCCCTCCCATGGGAAGTTCATGACCCACGCTGAGCCAGGATTCTCTGGGCAGTGGAGGCCTGTCGGTATCACTGCTTCTGCCCTGAAGTCACCTCACACTCAGAGCAAAACCGACGGTTGGCCCTGGCAGTGCTGACCAGGCAGAATGTTCTCCCACACGGCTGAACAGCTGGGTCCTGGTCCTGGGGACTGGGTGTGTCCGGTGTGCCCCCACACAGCTGCCTGCAGGGTGCCTTGCCTTAAAGACAGTGCCCCCTCGCACTCAGCAAGGTCACCCAGTCTGAGGTGAAGAAAGGCCCTGGGCTGCTGGGTAGTGTTGGAGTGGGGCTGGGTGAGGCTGCCCTTGTAAAAAAAAAAAAAATTAGGGACCAGCAGTTAGGGTAGTGGCTATTTCCACTG
>NW_006159496.1:268842-276015 GCF_000334495.1 Tupaia belangeri chinensis
AAAAAAAAAAAAAAAAAAAAAACTCCAAAAAAAATTTTTTAATAGATTTTTGCCATAGGATAAGTGCACTTGCCACAGAGAGACAAAGAGAGGGAAAGCGAAATATCACCTCCCCAGGGGGATGGCAATGCTGCAATCCCATCTTCCCCATTGTCCTCTTGGGATTTTGCACATGCATGCACATGCACCCAGGGAAATTTTCAAACTGCCAGGCCCGGGACTCAAACTGCCAGTGCCTTAGTCACCACGCCACCCACTGGCCCGAAGCTGCCTTTTTCTTTATTTTTCATTTTCTTTTACTCTTTTTTTTTTTCTTTTTTGGCATTTTGACAGTTTATTTTGAAGATTATTTTAAAAATAAAGACAATTGAGAAAGAAATCGCACAGGATATGCTCATTAAGTAAATGTGGTGATTGAGTCAAAAAAAGGGAAATAGGCTCTCTTCTGAAACTGGTCGACTACATGGGAGTCCAGCGACATAGCCATTATGCTAACTGCTGGTTCCCCTGAGTTCTGTTGTTTTGAAGGTTCTTGGAAATCATGGCATTAAAAGCTGCCTCTTAATCGTTGTAAATCTACAGCAGCAACCAAGTTTCTCTTTTCTTCCCAGTAAGTCAGTTTTGATCTTCAGACTGTGCCTTGTTTTTTAAAAGATAAGATGCTAGAAATCCCACGGGATTTGGTGGTCTCCACGTTGTCTGTGAGGCCATACTCAGAACGGGGACTTTCTGCAACCTGCATCTGCCCCTGGGGCATCTGCCCGGCTCCATTGCAGACCCTGCACGTCACAGTGCTCGGATTCCAGTCGGCCTGAGCCATCGGTTCCTAAGACACTCCCGAAGCTGCCCGTTAAACACCATGAAGATGTTCGAGCGGCCCTAGCTCCCGTTTTCACCCCCCAGGACCGTGTGGGCAGGAGTGGGAAGTCAGAGAGGCAAAGCCAGGGCTGCCAGGGAGGGGGCTCGGGGCGCGAGGACGGGCTGGGAAAGAGCGGGTGGTGCTGTGTGCTCTGGCCCTGTCAGCCTGTCAGGAAAGGCTTCTGAGCAGGTCACACAGAGAGCAAGGAGCTGGGTGTCGCAGGAGGAGGGACACACGCACACACACGGGTTGAAGGAAGATCCGGTCTTCCTGGCTGCCCCACCCCCACGCTGCTGTGCCCTCACTGACTTGCACACCACCCTGCTCCTACAGGAACCAAACGGCCCATTCTGAGGGGGACTCTTCTGTGGGCCCCTGGGGGGCCTCCGAGACTCACAGCACTGCCTGTGTCACTCCAAGTGGAGCAGATCCCCCCGGGGCAGGGAGAGGTGGGGCACGGAAGGCGGCCTCTGCCTGTGCAGACGGCTTGGAGCAGGTGTAATCACTGTCCGGGAAGTCCGTGGGAAGTTCGTCCACACTCACGGGGCTGTGAGCCACAGGGCTGGCGTGCTCGCTTACAGGCAGGTTTATCAGTGATCTCATCCTCATCCCGCTCAACTTTACACCCTGCCAAGCTGTCCTTCCAAGGCAACAGCATATTCTCCAGGATCTGCGGGAAGCGGCACTCAGGGGCCCTTTAAAATGGAGTGGAAAATGAACTCGAGCCAACCAAGGAAGGAAGCCAAGGGAAAGGTGGAGAGAGAGAAGCACGTAAAGACTGATAAAGAGCTCCCACACACAGAGTTTCAGCTATCCTGTGGAAGAAATTGTGATTTGGGGATAAAATGCAACATGTTAAAGTTTGCTTATTTCTAGAGAGAAAGGCACCCTCATTCTGGCCGGGGTCAGGACGCATCATGGACTCACGTGGTGTGTAGGGTAGACCCAGATGTGCACCCTGAGCCCTGACCAGTTCTCAGGACCAGCGTCCCCACGGCCTGCACTGCAGGAGCCATCCCTAAAACATCCCTCTTGACAGCATAAAGCTAGCAAGCTCAGGAGTCTGGGAGAGAAAAAGGAAGAGAAACATAAGCTGGCTCCTCTGCTCATTCCTAGTACGGAGATAATAAACGCTGTCTAACACTGAACACGTTTAAAACAACTGCTGCTTATGAATGCCTTCCAGAAACCCTTTCCTTATTTTGGGGAGGTTATTTTTAAGTGAATATTTTATATGGTGGGGAAGTATTTATCTGAAATTCAGCAATTCCTTTTATTTTCCTTTTTTTTTTCTTGTTAAATTCCAGCACAATTATCCTTGGCATTTATTGTTTAAAATAGAATGTAGGCACGGACCATAAAATAAGAAGGTGCCATTAAAGGAGTTACAGGGCAAGCCACAGGATGTGAAAAAGTATTTGCCACATAATTCTAACAAACCAATGAACAAAGGCCGAGAAACCCAGGAGAAAAATTGGGCAAGGGACCTGAATAGACACTTCACAAAACAGGCGTCTTACTTGGCCGATAAACACGTGGGAAGGTACGCAGTCTCATTAGACTTCCGATGAATGCAAATGAAGACCAGGATGAGCTACTGCATCTTACCCAGAATAGCTAAAAATGAAGAAAAGATAACCGACTACGTTACGAGTAGACAATATTGGGGATTCTTGGACCACTCGTACACTCTAACAAGGTAAACTGTTGAAATAGTGGCCTTGAAATACTGGCCTCTTGGGGCCGGCAGGTGGTGTGGTGGTTAAGGGCGCTGGACTCCCACATGGCCATCTGTGGTTCGAGTCCTGGACCTGGTGGCTTGCTTTCTCGCTTTCTCTCTCTCCCTCTTTCTCTCTTTCACTCTGTACCTCTCTGGTCAAATGAAAACAAAATAAATTAATTAAGTTAAATAAAATAATTATTTAAAAAAAAAAGAAGAAATATTGGCCTCTTCTGATTAAAGCAGAGTGCCAGCTCTCCAACCCAGCCATTGCACTCCTGGGTAGCACAGAAGAGAAACCTGTACCTACATGTCCAAAGCACGCACAGGAATATCCACACCAACATTGTTTATAATAGCCCCAGACCGAGATGACCAAAAGGCCATGGACAGCTGAATGCGTAGTGAACTGGATACAGTGGAATACTGCACAGCAAAGAAAGAGAACAGATACGCAGGGACTTCAAAAAGCTTGTGAAAAAATGGGATTAAAGTATGAGGTTATGGGGCTGGCAGGTGGCATGGTGGTTGGGGGCGCTGGATTCCCACATGGCCGACTATGGTTCGAGACCTAGACCTGGTGGCTTGCTTTCTCACTTTCTCTCTCTCTCTCTCTCTTCCTCTCTGGTCAAATTGAAATAAACAAATGAATAAATAATAAATGAAGTTAAATAAAACAATTTTTAAAAAAGTATGAGGTTATTTGGGTGCAAAAAATTTTGAAATCCAGGGACCAGCAGTTAGCATAATGGCTGTGTCGCTGAACTCCCATGTAGTCGACCGCGGTTCAAGTCCCGGACCCGGTGGCTTAAACTCACACCGGGCACGTGTATGTGCATGCCCAGGATTCCTAGAGGAGCATGGAGGAGATGGGATTGTGGTGTGGCCATCACCCCTGCGGGGTAATTTCTCGCTTTCTGTCTCTCTGTCTCTCTCTCTCTCTCTGGCGGGCACATCCGCCCTATTGCAAAAACCTCTCCAAAAATTTTTTTTGAAATCCACACTTAGTTTTTTCACCATATGCATTTCCATGAATTTCTTGATGACCCTGTGTATGAGCCACAGTGTTGATAAATCTCACAAACCACTTTGACCCAGAGAAACCAGACTAAATCATAGCTAATTCCTCTTTTAAAAGGTGAAAATCATCTTTGTTGGTAGAAGTCAGGGTAGTGGAGGGACCAGCAGATGGCACAATGGTTATGTTGTTGGACTCCCAGGTAGTTAACCATGGTTCGAGACCTGGACCTGTTACCGAACTCAAATCAGGTTCGCTCGCCCAAGTGCTATAAAACCAAGTCATAGGCACATGGTGTGATGAAGGAAAGTACAGCTTTATTGCAAAGCACAAAGCAAGGAGAGCGGGCAGCTCATGCTGAAAAGACCCAGTCTCCCCGAGATGTTCCCCACATGCGTTTTTAAGGGCAAAATTAGGAGCAGAGGTCCCAGGGCATGATCAGTTCAGTGATTGGTTCAAGAGGGCGTGATCAGCTCGTGGGCATTCTTGGTTGGTGAGGCCTTAGATAATCAAATTCCTCTTCAGGTGTCTGGAACCATTCAGCCTGGAGTCTCTGAACTCACAACCAGCAGTTTCCAGTCTACAAAACATCTTACATATTGAAATGAAAACCTTCTTTCCTTTAAGTGAGAGTTTTAGAGGTCAAATGGCCCTCACTCATGGTCCATGTCGGTCATTATAACTAAAGTCTGAACTTACTCCTTACTCTGGGCCATTACAATGCAAGTGGATTTTATATTTCAGGAACCCTAGAAAATACATTAGGAGGCTCTTGCTCTGTTTCAGACCCGGCACATAAAACTCATGTATGCGAGTGCATGCCCAAAATCCTAAGAGAAGAGTGGAGGTGAAGGGATTGCAGCATGGTCATGCCCGGTGAGGGGTGACTTCTTGCTTTTTGTCTCTCTGTCTCTCTCTGTCTCTCCAGTGAGCACACATGCCCTACAGCAAGAATCTCTCCCTCTCTAAAAAAAAAAAAGTCAAGGTAGTGAAACTTTGGGGAAGAAAGAGGGACTAGAGACTGGGAAGAAGGGAGCTTTGAAGAGACTGATAAAGTCTTGCTTTTTAAAAAAGTCCTATCTGAGTTTCTGCATGGCAAAAGACACAGTGATTAGTGTGAATCCACAGCCCTCAGAATGGGAAAATATTTTTGTAAATTATGCATCAGATAAGGGATTGATAACCAGAATACAGAAGGAACTCAAGCAGTTGTTAGGAAAAAAGATAATCAACCCTATTAAAAGATGTGAGAAGGAGTTGAAAAAAAAACACTCTCTAAAGATGACATAGGAATAGCCTAAAGGCATATGAAAAAAAGCTCAACATACCTCATTGTAAGAGAAATGCAGATCAAAACAACAACGACATACCACCTAACCCCAGTCAGAATGTCTAAGATTTAAAAAAAACAAAAAATGACAAGTGTTAGCGGGGGTGTGGTGAAAGGGGAACTCTCTTAAACTGCTGGTGGGAATGAAAATTGGTCCAGTCACTGTGGAGAATGATTTGGAGATTCCTCAAAAATCTACAAATAGAACTACCATATGATCCAGCAATCCCACTTCTGGGTATCTACCCAAAGGACAGAAGAATTCGTCACCGGAAAAGTGCTTGCACATCGATATTCATTGTGGCACTATTCACAATTGCTAAGTCATGGAAACAACCCAAATGCCCCCACACAGATTGAAAAACTGTGGCACATATACTCTATGGAATACTATTCAGTCAAAAAAAAAAAAAAAACCCCGGCTTTTGACAGAAAGTGGAAGAATATGGACGATTTACTGCTGAGTGAAGCAAGCCAGGCTATGAAGGAGAGGCATTGTATGTCACCACTTAATACATACTGAGTGTTCACATTCTATGACTGAAACTGATTGACTGAAGAATATACAAACACAGAAAATGGGTGTTAAATGTGAGATATAGTGTGTGTGGAAGAGTAGGGCCTGAGGAAGGACATTTAGAAGAAAAATATGAAGGCAAAGCATTAATGGGACAAAGAAATGCGGTATTCTCTGTTGAAGATATTTTATAGTTTTATCAACTGGACTAGGGAGAACTGTTCATATACTGAAATATTCACTTTGTAAGCTAAACAATGTGATTGAATGTATAAAAGAAAATGAAATTTTAAAAAAAGTACACTTAAGAACAAACTAAAAAAAAAAGTCCTAAGTTGAGGTTGCACAATCACATTAATTGTGATAATTGCTGTATTTTTACTTCAGTTCATTCTCTTTTGTGCATGTGTGCCTCACTCCACTGTAGTTTTTAACAATAAAACTAAATTTAAAAATGGGGTTGCTCTATCTCATTTTGCTATAGATGTTTTTCTCTATCTGTGTTTAGGTATGCAAAGAGAAAGAGTATTCACTAAATGTTCATGAAGGTTCTTTCTGGGTGGTGAGATTTAGGGTGGTTTTAAATGTTCTTCATACTATTGCTTGAATTTCTATAACATAACATCATTTCTACAGAAATCTAAGGAAGGCACTTTACTACAAAGCAGAACGATCTTGTTCAATGGAAAACCAAGATGCCTTAGAAGAGGATTAAATGTAATTAGGACTGCCAGCAACAGAACAGAGCAGGCTGCTCTCCAGAAGAGTAATCTGCTCCTTCCGGAGTGTCCGAGTGGAGGAGGTGAAGGGGCATGTTAGGGAGCTTCCGCCTGGCGCTGGGTCTACGGGTCTGAAGCCATGATTGCGCTTTAGTTGGCTGTTGCCCAACGGCATTTGGGAGGCATCTTGGCCTCATTACTGCATTTCCCCAAAGCTGGCTGGAGGAGGGGTTATTACCGGGAAACATTCCTAAACATGCCTGGTCTCTGCCGACATGTGGGTTCTTGCTAACTTCAAACGCAGAGGCTGCTCCCTTTAATTTGGGCATTCTATCCAGCTCCTCACTTTTTGCCTCAAGTGTTCCTGTCCTAAATCTGGGCTAAATTCACTTTCGTTTATGTAGTTTTTCTGCAATTTCTACAAACATTCCAGCCACAATTCCATTTTGTCCTCCTGATATAGTTAGGAGTTTTCAGCATTGCCGTTAGATCTATATTTGATCAGTAGAGGATTTAAAATGCTTCTTTCCATTTTAATTCTTTCACAGACTGTGAACTCCTTAGTACGTGCCAGGGCATCACTCAACGGTGGGTGAGTCAGCACTAGAAAGAAGCCCACAGGGATGAGGACTTCTGTGTTTTTCAATTTTAAATCTAGCTTCAGCACCTAGGACAGGAGCCAGGACATAGGTGCTCAGTTACTAATTGCTGAATGAATGAAACACCATCCTGTTCTTCAAGGATGCCCAACCAGTAGAGGAGATAAGACTTGCACCTAAATCAGTCTGTGCAACGCCCTGTGAGAGTCCAGAAGAGGGAAGAGTAGATCTTTGAGAGTTAAGGAGGATTTTGAGTGATTCATTTACTCTAACAAATGACTATGAGTAGTATTTTAAGAAAATAAGAAAGGGCAAAAATCATCTCGAGTGGAGGGAGGAGCCCAAAGCAGAACACTGTACATTCAGGGAAAAGCAAGTTGTTTAGGTGTTGGAGAGGGAAGGGGTAGGGAA
>NW_006159496.1:276124-280226 GCF_000334495.1 Tupaia belangeri chinensis
TTAAAACTCACGCCGGGCGCGTGTGCGTGCGTGCCCAAGATCCCGAGAGGAGAATGGAGGAGAAGGGATTGTGGCGTGGCCATCCCCCCTGGGGGGCGATTTCTTGCTTTCTTTCTCTATGTCTCTCTCTGTCTGTCTGGTGAGCGCACGCGCCCTATAGCGAAAATCTCTCTCAAAAAAAAAAAAGCCTTTCTTCTTTCTTTCTTTCTCTCTTTTTTCTTTCTCTCTTTCCTTCTTTCTTTAAAAGTTTGCTATAGGATATGTGCGTTCGCTGAGGAGAGAAAGTGAGAAGTCACTCCTCCTCCCCCAGGGGAGCAGGCCACACCACAGTCCCTTTTCCTCCGTCCTTCTCTCAGGATTTTGGGCATGCATACGCACACATACCCAGCCAGCGTGTTCTTTCAAGCGCTGAGTCCAGGACCCAGTCATCCATGTGAGATCCAGCCTCCTTACCCTCCACACCACCTGCTGGTTTAGAGACTGAAGGTTTTAAATGATGCACCAAGACAGCTAGGTGGATTCCCTACATGGCAGTGAGAGCAGCTGACAGCTTTTGATCAGGGAAGTGACATATTAACGTCTGCGGTTTTGGAAACAAAGCTCAGTGGCAGCCTGGGTGGTCAAGAGCTAGGTTGGAGGCCAGGGGACTGTTAGGAAGCTGTGGCACTCATGCAGGGAGATGGCAATGGCGCCGGGAATAGAGCACAGAAAACTTTGATGATCACTTTAATTCAAGTCCCCTGAGATAGATGCCCACGTAGGACTGGACTTACTTGCAAAAGATTGATGGAGGGAAATACCTGCAAAACTGAAGGGAGGGAAGCAGATAAAGGAGTGAGTTTGCAGACTGCAGGGCAGGTCTGACCTCAGGAGGAGAGAAAAGAACAGAGGATGGGGAGGAGTCTCAGCCTCAGCGCAGATCTAAGAAAGTTCTGCCAACCATGGGGGGTCTGTGCCAGGTGTTCTCTGCTGGAACAGCACTGGGTCCAATCTCGGGCAGGAAGCAGCAAACGCTGAGATGGAGCCTGAAGGAAGGCAACTGGTGCTTTCGACCTACAGCCCCCAGCAGGAGGCTTGGACTGCGCCTCTACGGCTACGGCTAAGCCCTGGCTAACAGAAAGCCTGCTGGGGAAGGAGGAGTCAGGCTTACTGGAGGCTTGCTGAGGTGAAACACCATTAGGGGAGGAAGATGCAGGAGAAGGAGGGGACTTTACTATGGAGACGAATGAGTTTGACCTTGAGGTTCCAGTGGGGCACCCCGCAGACAGATCCTGGGGACAGCTGGAGAACATGTGAACATGGCAGCCTTCCAGCTGCCCACTGTGCCCTGTCCTCCCTACAGACTAAGCAGCTCCTCTACACTCAAAGGCCAGGTGGACCACCAGAAGCTGGGGACGAACCCTGAGCCCTAACGCGGACTGCTAAGAGAGACTGTTATTATCATTATTACTGCCATTTTTCAGAAGAGAAAAGTGAGGTTCCGAGAGGTTTTGCCCGAGGGCATTTGGTGACAGATCTGGAGCCAGCACTCTGTCCCTCAGTGTCCCAGCGGCCCGCATCAGCCCTCCCTGGCCCCTGCACCCCTCTCCCTGACCCCCTCCCCTACACCCCACTGAACCTGGCCTGCTTGATCCCTCCCAGCGCACTCTGCCTTCCCTCCCTCCCCTGTCCTGCAGGCACTCCTGACCGGAGACAGAGCTCAGCTCCTGCTGCTTGTTCCGTGTGTCCCCATCTTGTGCCCCAGTTTGGCCATCTGGGCAGCAGCTCATACATGAGACTCAGCCCCTCCTTGTGCCCTAATTCTCGTAACTGCGCTATGACCTGACCCCAAGCGCCCTGTTCAACCCTCTGCCTGGAATAGCAGCCCCTCCCGGCCGGGAGCTTGGCTCTGCTCCTGGGGTCCTGCACACAGACCTCTCATGCAGGTCTCCCAGCCCCTCGTTTCTGCTGAGGTAGAGCCCCACCACCCCATCTGGAGCCCCCATTGTCTTCTTTTCTAACCTGGGACCTGCTCCCGCTCTGACCCTTTTGCATTTTGTCTGCCAGACCAACTTCCTTTCTGCTCAGCACCTGCTGCAGGGCTGCCCCCACCTCCCCACGCCAGCCTGCCACCTGTCACGCCCACGTCCCCTCTCGCCACCCACCAGCTGCAGGCCCCCCACCACACTCACTGCAATCCCTGAATAAATCTCAACGTATCTTCCAGCAGGGGACAGGGCTGTGACTGAGAGGACGTAAAGACAAGGCCTCCGGGGTGCTGTTATTTGAGCTTATTTAATCTTCTTATCTAATTTCCTTCTTGAAATATCACTGATGTCACTTGTCAGTCTTTGAGCAGCTTTAATACGATCCTTTCACTATGATTCAGCCTTGTTCTAAAGGAATCCAACCTCTAGATATCACGGCAGTCTATTTCAATAGGAGAGAATGTTCTGTCTGTTAAGAATGAAGTCATTTTATTGAGAAACATGAGAATCAGCACATACACCATCGGCTCCACTGTGGGCTAATTTCGAAGTTAGAAACTCGAGGGAGATCGCTATATCAGGTAACTAAGACAAACCCAGGTTGCTGGTGCCTTCAGAGCTTAGAGTCAACTTGGACCCCGGGAACGTGCAGCTGCCTCTTCCTTAGTGCACACACCAGTCTTATGAACAGCCAAACCCAACTGCACAGGAATTACGGCCAGCTAAATACTGACCTTGAGTAGGACTCCTTGGCACACGTTGGCGATGCTCCCTGTGAGAGTGCAGACAGTGCTGGGGAGGGTCCTGGGTCTGCGGACAGGGAGAACCACTGCTTGGCGTGCTCAGATGCAGGCGGCCGCAGGGGCAGAGCCCGGGCCCAGCCAGCCAGCTCTGAGGGGATGTTCAGGTTTGGAATGTTCATAATGGCAGGAAATTCAGAGGCTACTTCTAATTTATTGGAAATGACTTCATCTTTTAAATTACATCATGGATTTTCTTGGCCCCCTTGGGGCTCATGGACCCCATTCACTTCATTAATTGGAAAAACATTTGTTTGTCACTGCCATGCCCTACTGGGACAAGGGTGACTGTGCTTGGCCCTGACCTACAGGGCGTTCGCAGTGTGGGGCAGGGAGAAGGCAGGGGACAATTACTGCCCTAGACGCAGAATAGGGTGAAGGGTCAGCTTGCTGAGGCAGAGCGAGGTGACTTCTGTTTTGGACCTATTATTTGTGCAATGTCACTTGAGCTAGGCTTTGAAAAATGGTTAGGAGTTCACGACACAAAACTGGTATGTCTGGAAGAGCATTGCAAATAGATTTCTTTTGTCTTTTCTTTTCTTTCCTTCCCTTCCCTTTTCTTTTCTTTTTTTCTTTTCTTTTCTTTTCTCTTTTCTTTCTTTCTTCTTTCTTTTTATTTATTTATTTAATTTTATTTTTAATTTCTTTTATACATTCAATCACATTATTTAGCTTACAAAGTGAACACTTCAATATGTGAACATTTCTCCCCAGTCCAGTTGATCAAAATATTTTCTACCGATAACACCACATCTCCCCATCCTGTCAATGCTCTACCTCGTATCCCTCCTCCAAATGTCCTTCCTTAGGCTCCACTCCTCCACACACACCACATCTGGCATTCACACCCATCTCTTGTGTTTGTACAACCTTTAGTCAATCAGTTTCAGTCATAGAGTGCAGACACTTGGCATATATTAAGTGGGGACATACGATATCTCTCCTTCAGAGCCTGGTTTGCTTCACTCAGCAGTAAATCTTCCATATTCTTCCACTTTCTGTCAAAAGCTAGGGTTTTGTTGGTTTCTATGGCTGAATAGTATTCCATAGAGTATATGTGCCACAGTTTTTCTATCCATTCATCCATACAGGGGCATTTGGGATGGTCCCATGTCTTAGCAATCGTGAATAGTGCCGCAGTAAACATCGATGAGCAAGCACTTTTCCAGTGAATAATTCTTCTGTCCTTTGGGTAGGTACCGAGGAGTGGGATTGCTGGATCATATGGTAGTTCTATTTGTAGATTTTTGAGGAATCTCCAAATTGTTCTCCACAGTGGCTGGACCAATTTTCATTCCCACCAGCAGTGTAAGAGAGTTCCCTTTTCACCCCCAC
>NW_006159496.1:282137-287013 GCF_000334495.1 Tupaia belangeri chinensis
TGCAGATTTGATTCACCTGGTTCCTTTCTCTCTTCTTCTTAATAAGTCTCTCTAGTGGTGTATCGATTTTGTTTATCTTTTCAAAGAACCAGCTTTTACTTTAATTTATTTTCTGTATAGTTTGCTTATTTTTTTTTTTTTTTTTACTTATTTCTGCTTGGATCTTTATTATTTCCTTTCTCCTGGAGTTTTTATAAATTTTTTGCTGTTGCTTTTCCAGTTCTCTAAGGCGTGACACCAGGTGATCCATTTGCCTTTTTTCCATCTTCCCCTTATGTGCACTAATTGTTATGAACTTCCCTCTTATGACTGCTTTAGCAGTGTCCCAAAGATTATGGAAACTTGTGTCCTCATTGTCATTGGCTTCCATGAATCTTGATTTCAGGCTTTATTTCATCAGTAGTTGTGGAGTCATTCAGTAGTAGGTTATTTAGTTTCCATGTATTTGAGTATTTTTGAGGATTTCTCTTGAAATTAAACTCAAGTTTAATTGCATCATGGTCAGAGAAGATGCTGGATATAGTTTCTATGCCTTTGAATCTGTAGAGGCTTGCTTTGTGCCTATGATGTGATCAACTTTCGAAAAGATTCCATTTGGGGGCGAGCGGTGAGGGGCACAGCTGCCCTGCAACAAAACAAAAGGCACCTTTCAAAAGCATTACATCACCTCCTTAAACAGGAGATGTCTAGCTTTAGTCAGCAGAAATGTGACTGAAGAAACCACAAAAGCACTTACTTTTCTTTCAACGGCCAGACCTCTGCCAGCTCTGAGAGGCACTGGCTCCTTGAGGAGGGTGGATCCTCTTGGGAAGGAATCTTTAGTGCCGTCAGCAAAACAGTTTTCTGTAAATATTCTTGCCCTTGCCTGAGGCATTTGGAGCCATTTGACAGGTTGACTGTATTGGAAAGGGAAACCTCAAGACTTTGGGGGGGCTTATTGATCACCAAATATATGTGGATGGTCCTCTCTCAAAAGCCAAAATGCCCCTGTGTTCTACTGGCCAGAGCAAACATACACCTTGTTCCACTGAGGACTATAATCTCTGCTTTTGAAAAACCACCCTGGCTTCCTACAGGGCTGTGGTAGAGACTGAGAGCTTGGCCACCGGTGCCAGATCAGTAGGCAGCGTGGGTGACCTTCATGAACAGGGAGCAAGCCCACCTGCCACACCATACTGCAGGCGTGTGCCGCAGGTGAAGGGCCTGCCTTCTGGTGTGCACAGGCTTTCCGGGTACCGCGACGGTAAAGAAAACACTTTAGTCCACGCTTGGTGAGGCTGGTAAATGCGCTGCAGGCAAAGAAAGCAAACCCACAGGTGCGCGGCCTGCTGCAGTGCGGAAGAGTGTTCCACCTCCAAAAGGGAAAGGGGGTCTGAGGTGATCAACATGCTCCCATGAGGCCACTCACGACCCACCCCGTGGGAGAAGATGCCCTGCTAGGGAAGACAAATTGGTCTTGGCCACTGGCAGCTGGAGATGGCCAGGCCAGCTTGGTAAGGGTGGTTTGTGTTGGGTCCACGTTGAGCACATGCACAGCCTTCATGCCAGCTGCCCATGTCCCCTTATTCATGGACGTGAACAAGCCTAGCACCTGGAAGCCAGTCACTGTGTCTGTCATCATGTTCGCCTGCCCTTCCCAAGACCCCTCTGCAGTGGATGCCACTGGGACAAACGCGTCAGCATCCTCTGTCCTTCTGGAGGTCAGACTCTTCCCAGACCTCCTGTCATCAAGCTTTGAAAACCATTCTGTCCCAACCAGCTAAACCATTAGCCTCTGCCTGTGAGTCGGTGCAGATCCTCCCTCTGGCTCTCTCTCCTTTCCAGTAAAGGCTCAAAATTTGCTGGGAAGATGTTCCTTCACCACTGCTCCTCAAGGCTGCCCTGGAGAGGTGCTTAATGCAATAGCTTGAGCCGCCATGTAGTGCAGACCATCTGTAACCCAGACTCAAATTTCTACGCCCCTTCCATGGGGTCTTAATGAGCTTCTATGAGGCCCTGCGTTCGGGATGGGGGGCTGTAGATGTTGCAAGGCTCAGTCTCCTGTCAGCACTTCTGCCTTCCCGACCTGTGTGAGCCAGTCGCCACAAGCTGCAGGTGCTGCCTTGGAGGAAGACTGGGGCCAGGGAGCAATGCACAGTGCCGCCTCCACAGAAGCAGGAATTCGCAGGCCTAGGAGTGAGTGAGTGGGAACGGCAATGAACCTCTCTCTGTTACCTGCTAACTCACTCCCGCCTTTGGGAACGTGGTCTCTGGAGTTGCAGAGACTGGTTATGGGGGAGGGGGTGTCTCTAGAGGAAGTGACCACCTTCCCATTGACTTGCATGCTGAAATCCAGCTATTCTGGGCCTCCTATACCATTGACTGAATCAGCAAGATAGAGGGAAGGGGAGTTCCTGCGCCGGGTAGGTAAAAATCCCAGTTTCCATGGGGACACTGGGTTCGTTCCAACAACAGAGACAGGAGAGGACCAGGTGCGGTAATACAGGGGGTTTAGCAGGCTTTTCTTAGAACTGCCACACCCAAAAGTAAAATCTGGGGGAAAACTATGGCTGCCGAGAAAGGCAGGGCGTTTGAGAAAGCAGACGTCTCAGACATGACCGCTGGGTCATCCTGCCAGGCAAAGACCCCACACCAAGGTAATTAGAATGGGAGGTGAAGAAAAACCTCGTGACAGTTATAGATGTGAGATCTGTACTCGCTTTAAATAGCGAGATATAATAAATAAAATATAACACACAAATATAACAGGTAATACATATGCTAATTTTGAAACTTTGTCCACTTGTCAGAGGAGGGGACTAGTGGTCCCTAGTTCACTGGGCACAGAAGGTCGTGAGGATCTGCCGAGGGGGCTGTCTCACTGGACATCCTGTACGTTCAGGTCAATGCACGAGTTTCTGGACTTGGAGTGTCTCCATATGGCAGGAGAAGTCACTGGGCCCGAACCACTGCCGAAGACAGAACCGCGGTGAATCCCGAGTGCAGACGTGGCACAGCGGTGCTCGGCCGGGCACTGCCACGACTCTGTCTTCTTCCCTGCTCTGCACCACTGGCAGTCCCTGCTCCCTACCAGCTTCCAGCTAGGCTTGGCCAGTGGCAGGCCCTGGCAAGAGACTGGCAGGAGGGAGGAGGAGAGAGAAGCTGAGAACCCTCCCTGGCCCGGCTCAGGCAGCGTCTTGGTCTCTGTCTCCCGTTGTTCTCTGGCTGGGCGGCTCCTCCCCGGGGCGGCCCCGGCTTCTGAACACCTGTCTTCGCCTGTGTCTCTGTCCTTTGCCCTCAGAGGGGGTGGGGGTAGCTTCCCGCAACCAGGATCTCTGGGTGTCTCGCCCTCCACTCTGCCCTGTCACCTCCTGCCTTGGCCCCTGTTTCCTGACTAAGTCCCTCTCCACGTGGCGTGGGCTGTCTCCTGGCCCTGACTCACGCTCTGTGTGCTGGCACGTCACTAGACAGGTTGCAGTGAGCCTCCCGGATGCATCATCGGGTGACTTTTCTCTCCCACTAAATCCAGCTGAGGACAATGCTTGTTAATTGGCTGGAAAATGGCAGTCGCGCACAGCAGTGTCCGCAGGCACATCGGGACCCAGACTGCTCCCACACCGTAAGAGCCCTCCGCGTGCCCTCGGACAAGGTCACACTGGTTCACAATCGTAGCTGTGCACGGTCCTGTCGCATGTCTGGTCCAGAGTGCCGAGAGGGTGGGTTGGCGGCCCCAGGCTGACACATGGCAGGGCTTTGCCAGTCCACGTCTGCCTTCCCCTCAGACATGTGAGTGGGAGCGCGAAGAAAAGTGCTCCAGGTCTTATGCAAATGGAACAGAAACAGCTTAAAACTTCGAAATAGATAAGGAGAAAGCGATCAGATGTTTACAAAAATGCAGTTCACATCAAGAAGGTATAAAACACGTGGTACCTTTCCATACAGACCCCACAGTGCACTTAAAACGCCGCGCTCGGGCGCACGCCTCACACGAGGAGCTTCAGCTCAAGGCCGGCCGCTGTGCTGGACGCGGGCAGGGAGCCTAGCAGTCACGCTTGCTCCGTGAGCAGTCTCTCAGTTTTGCTGGTACCAGTTTATCTGAACCTTGCCTTTCCTGTTTTTCTTTTTTTCTCTCTCCTTTCTTTCTTTCTTTCTTCTTCTTCTTCTTCTTTTTTTTTTTTTTTTTTTATTGAGAGGTTTTTGCTATAGGGTACATGCACTTGCCAGGAAGACAGAGAGAGACAGAGAGACAGAAAGCGAAAAATCACCCCCCGGGGGGATGGCCATACCACAATCCCTTCTCCTCCATTCTCCTCTTGGGATCTTGGGCACACACGCACACGCGTCCTGCGTGAGTTTAAGTCACCAGGTCCGGGACGCGAACCGCGGTCGACTGCATGGGCGTCCAGCAACATAGCCATCCAAGTTCTTAATGAAGACTGTTCTTCTCTGCTGTGTGTGTGTGTGTGGTGGTTGTTGTTGTATTTTTGCCATAGGGGACATACAGAGAGAGAGGAAAAGTGAGATGAGAAATCACTCCCCCCTCCAGAGGAATGGGCACACTGAAATCCCCTCTCCTCCATTCTCCTCTAGAGATTTTGGGCTTCATGCCCACATGCCCTGCATGAGCCTCAAATTGCCAGGTCTGGGACTTGAACCACAGTTGGCTATGTGGGGACCCAGGGCCTTAATCACTACACCACCTGTTTCCTCCCCGCACTTGTTTTTAGGTGAATACCCATTGAGGTGAAGCCGGAGGTACGTTTGCTCTGGATAGGGTCCTGAAGGTGGGCTGCTTCCTGCTTCTCTGGGTGGGCAGCTCCACAGCTCCTGGTTGTGGGCTGGCTGTGGAGCTGGCCAGGAACACGGCCTCTGACCCATGGGGCCTCAGCGCCAGACC
>NW_006159496.1:287047-296528 GCF_000334495.1 Tupaia belangeri chinensis
ACACGATCTGTGGCCCAGAGGTCTGCGTGGGAAAGTGACAGGGAGGTCATGAGAGAGTGGCTGATGGCCCAGACTGCTGAGCCTGCTTCTCCCACCAGTCCTTCACAATGTTTTTAAAGCCCACTTCTTCCTTCCTTCAGCCAGAGGCAGAGGGAGACAGAGACCGCACTCCCAATGAGATGTCCACACCTGACCCACCCCAGCCCCAGAGCAGGGCACACAGCTGCCCAGTGTATTCAGGAAGGTCTGCCTGCAGGACCCAGAACCTTCTGTGGGCTCAGCCTTGCAGAGCTCAGACCTTCCCACGGGCCCCTCCCACTGGGGCTTCAGAAAAGCCACCAGCTGTTCAACCAGAAACTGGGACTCACTCGTTGTGTAACACGCTCTGTGACCCGAAGCACACAGACCAACACCACAGCAGCGTGAGGAAGCCAAGTGGCAGCTAGGCGAAGGAGGAGGCGGGAGAGCCTGGTGGGGTGTGGCCGGGGAGGGGCCTGGGCCATGGCCAGAAGGCCAGGCCCCCTGCCATGTCTCACCAGCACCCTGCACGCTCCTGTCAGGAACACAGACAGGCCCGAGGATTTAATTTTTTTTTTTTTTGCTTTTGAATATACTGATATTAATATTGCCTTACTTTTGTATCTTACTGTTTGTATTTGTGTATGTTGTACCTATTTGTAGGTATGTAATATTTAAAGAGAAACTAACTTACCATGGTCTGAGATTGTTACGTATCCATATTCTACAACAGTCTTATCAAATGGTCCTGAACCTCAATCTCCCAACAGACAGAGATCAATGAAGTGTGGCCGCTCTTACCGGCTGCCTGAGCCCGACCCCCTGCTCCGCCACTCCGGTGTTTGTTTTGTTTTGTTTTTGCTATTGTGTGTGTTCACTTTACAGAGAGAGAGAGAGAGAGAGAGAGAGAGAGAGAGAGAAAGGAAATGAGAAATCATCCCCCGGGTGGATCCCGTCTCCTCCATTCTCCTCTTGGGATTTCGGACATGCACACGCATGTACCTAGCGTGATTTTTCAAGTTGCTAGGTCTGGGGCTCAAACCGGAGTTAGCCATGTGGGATCCAGCATCCTAACCTCCACGCCACCTGCTGGCCTGCCACTCAGGTTTTCCATGTCTTTCTCTCCGCTTTCCCACCTGTAAATTGGCCATGCGATGACACACAGAGTATTCGAATGTGGTGATGTATGTTTGGAAGGGCGTCAGCAGGATCGAGTGTAATGTGACCATTAGCTTTTGCTTTTTTTGTTTGTTTTTTGAGAAGTTTTTGCTATAGGGTGTGTGCGCTCGCCAGAAAGACAGAGATAGATAGAGAGACAGAAAGCGAGAAATCACCCCCCGGGAGGGATGGCCACACCACAATCCCTTCTCCTCCATTCTCCTCTTGTGATCTTGTGCATGCACGCACACACGTCCTGCATGAGTTTAAGCTACCAGGTCCAGGACTCAAACCACAGTTGACTACATGGGAGTCCAGCGATGTAGCCGTTATGCTAACCGCTGGTCCCAGCTTTTTTTTTTTTCCTAACACAGTTGCTTCATACATGAAAGGAGATGGAAACAGTAAGCCCACACGCAAGGTCAGCAGTCTGTGACCGGCATGTACCGGACCTTCCCTCGTTGACACTCCCCATCCGGACGTCGTGCCATCTCATCCACGTCTGTCAGTGCACGTCTCTGTAACACGGGGCTCTGGGAACGCCGCTGGGATCCAGTCCTCTTGTCTCCCTTCACCTCCTCCACCCACCCCTCAGGAAGGACGGAGGGTGCTAACCACTAAGCACATCCGGCTGGGCTGCACTCGGCCCGCCACAGCACCCATGCAGCAGCCAGAATCGCCCCTGCTGAGTCATTCTGCTGCCCAAACTCTTCCGGGGCTCCTGCTGCGGGGAATGTGGTCCTGAATCCGGCCAAGTCCAGCCCGCCTGCCCCCTGGAGCCCCTGCTTAGTTCTGTGGTCACCCTCTTCTCCTTTCAGTTTCCAGCCCACACCAAGAGTTCCCAGCCCCGCTGAGCTATCCCCTCTCCAGGGAGCACTTTCCTGCCCCTTCTGCAGCTCGTCCCTCTCCAGTGAGGCCTGCCTGGACACCCTGATGATGTGTCCTCTCTGTCGCTTCCTGTGACTCTTCCTGGTGAGCCACTGCTGTTAGTTTGCAGTCTTTTATTTTCTGCCTTGTCCCACAGACTATAGGCAACACAAAGGCAGTGGCACCGTGGGCCCCCAGGTGGGGCCCCACCTCTGAGCACTCCGGGAGGGACCCATGGGCGTTTCTGGAACAAGGCCGAGCACCAGAGGCTGGGGCAGCCGGCTGGCTTGGGCGACTCCAGCACCGCGCCTCTGCGCTGCGTGTGCCCTCTGAGATCTACTCTCACCTTCGGGCAGCCCCGAGTCATGGGCACATGCGTGTTCACGCCTCACCTGCTGCTGGCCGGGGCCTGCAGTGCCCCTCCTGGTCTCCCAGAGCTGATCTCTTGGGAGCGCCACTCACGCCCGTGACCGCTGACCCTGGACTTGATTTCCAGGTTCACATTCACTCAGTCGATTCCTTTGTCCAGTTGGGCAAGGGCGCGGGCTGTCCCTGAGCCCCGAGGGCCGATCCAGACCCCAGTCCTGCGGGTGTCTGGGCCTAGAGCTGGTGTAGAGATGCTTCGGTAGCACCAGCGTGGCGTAATGCTGCTCGAGCATGATTAGCTACTACTGAAGCTGACGGCTGACGGTGTCTGTGGAGAGCGGGGCAGTCTTACAGCCATGGATTTGCATTCACAGGTCCCTCGGGCCCTGCTATCACAGCCAGCTCCTGTCCCCCTGAGGTGCTGGCCTCTGTGCAGGTACACAGGTATTCTCCAAGCCCTGCCCTCGGGGAGCTGCCATTCCACGGCAGACAGATACTAAAATGTGCTTCCAGATATTTGAGTATGTAATTCGGGGGACTCACCTTCGTCTGGGAATCAGGACCAAGTGCCCGCAGAAGTGCTGTTAAACTGAGACCTACGGGCGGGCCGGCCAGGCCTTTTGCAGGTGTTTGTAAAGGCCAGCCCTGTGCTGCTCCTGTCACCGCGCACCTGCGCCCCTGTGGGCGACACAAGCTGGGGTCAGTGCTGATGAAGGCGGTGGCCACACAAGCAGGCCTTCTTTATCCTATTTGGCTCAACAAATTATCTAAAGAATTTTATTTTTAATAAGTAATAGAAATCCTCTCAACTTCGAAGAGTTAATGAATTCGTTAATTCCCTTTGCAAAGGGAATTAACGTGTAAGTCTATTCCGGTGCAAAAATTGTGAATTCCATGCTTACTTTCCTCATGAAATACATTTCCCTGACCCTTCTGAAGACCCCTCACACCAGCCGTGCCGCGGCCTCATGAGGAAGTACTGAGACCCAGAGAGCTGCTCGCAAGTTCAGGTCCCTGCTCCCTGGGTCACGGGGCCACTTGTCTCCACTTTCATCTGCTCATCTATTTGTTTTTGTTGTCTTTTTGTTTCACATTTGTTTATTTTTTCCTATGAGTGGAAGAGATAGAGAGATAGCAGAGAGAGGGAGACAGCAGCTCCAGCAGGCTCGACACCATGATGTACTCCTACCTTCAGGCAGCCTCAGATCACGAGCACACGTGTGTTCAGAGAACCCAAAACCGTCCCACCGGGGTCAGCCTTGCAGCGCATCGCGTTTCCGCCGTCCCACCTCTATCCGGCCCTCTATCCCTGAGGCTCTGTTCACGTGACCCACTGTATCGGTTCCCTGGCTTCCAGGCAGGCTTGTCGGGCACTGCCGGCCTCCTCTTGTTGCCAGTTCCCGCTTCTCAGGTAAGAGCCATTCACTTGGAGCAGTGTGGGCCAGACACTCAGTCAGATGTGCTGGGGGTCCTGTCAAACAGATGGGCCCGGGGACCCTGGGGTGCAGGATGGGTGTTCAGGCAGGGGAGTTGCTGCTCAGGCTGACAGCTTCTCAAGGTCAACACAGGCAGACCTTGGGCTATGGACGAGGGAAAAGTCGTATTCCCTCAAAAGGTTTTGTATATTACGGGGTTTAATTTTATCCTCTAAAACAATAAAATAGTTAAAAATGTTGGAGATTTGAAAAGTGTATTTATTGCCCTATAGCAAAAACCTCTCCAAATAAAGAAAAGTGTATTTATTGGGGCTGGCCAGTGGTGTGGTGGTTAAGGGTGCAGGACTCCCACATGGCCAACCGCAGTTGGAGTCCCAGACTTAGCAGGTTGCTTTCTCTCTCTCCCTCGCTCATTCTGTCCCTCTCTGGTCAAATTAGAATGAATGAATGAATGAATGAACTTAAATAAAACAATTACTTTCAAAAAAGAATAATTCATTTATAAAAACAGCATTATTTTAGATGTAAACACGTTACTCAGAACCACAATAGGGTTTGTTATCATTGTCTCCTGGCTTTGATTGAAGCAAATCCTTCAGTAACACATTATTGTAATCATTAGCCACTTAAGAACACTCAGGGGAGTGCGTTACTCCTGCCTCAGGTTCCAGTGTGGCTGAGCACAGAGCTGTCTTCACTTAAAATTGGAATATTGGCACCAGCAGTTGGCGTAATGGCTATGTCACTGGACTCCCATGCAGTCGACCATGGGTCAAGTCCTGGATCCAGTGACTTAAACTCACACTGGATGCGTGCACGTACGTGCCCAAGATCCCGAGAGGAGAATGGAGGAGAAGGGATTGTGCCATGGTCATCCCCACTGGGGGGTGATTTCTCGCTTTCTGTGTCTCTGTCTCTCTCTGTCTTTCTGGCAAATGCACACTCCCTATAACAAAAACCTTTCCAAAGAAATTGTAATACTTTATTTGTCATGGATTTTTTGCATTCATTCATTTGACTTTTTTGTTTATTTATTTTTAGAGATTTTTGCTATCGGGCACTTGCGCTTGCCAGAGAGACAGCGAGAAAGTGAGAGATCACCCCCGGGGGGGGTTAGCTACACCACAATCCCTCCTCTGCCATTCTCCTCTCAGGATTTTGGACATGCACACACATGCACCCAGCATGAGTTTCAAGTCTTAGGTCCGGGACCCGAGCTGTGCTTGGCCACGTGGGAGTCCAGCTGGCCTCCATGCAACATGTTTAAACATTTAATTACTGGATGACTGACATCTCTGCCCCACCCCTTCTCCACACTTGCATTTTGCACCCCATGATTGGTGAACTGAATCAGGTCTCCCCAAATGGAAGGTCAGTCACCTGGGGAGAGACCAAAAACAATTGACTGGCCAGCGTGGCGGTGACACAAAGCCCTGAGATGCTGAAGCAGACGGTGGGGTTCTGGCTTGGTGTGCCAGGGCTCCCTGTACATGCCGGGTGCACGCGCATGTGCTCACGAGGCTGGGCGTAGGATAGTGGCATGAGGTCCCTGTCTCTCTCTGTCTCTCTCTCTCTCATGGAAGAAGTAAATAAATAAAAACATCTATATGCATATAACCAACCAGGAGGAGGGAGTCAGGGTGAGCACACACGGGTCAGCCTCAGGAGGACAGAGGAGACAGCGGAGCAGGAAAGGTCAGGGCAGAGAACGCCCTGGCCCCGCTGGGCTGGCGTCAGGCTGGTCTCCTCTGCTGTCTCCTGCGTCTTGGCGAGGTTTTTGAGAGCGTTGCCTCTATCTTGGTTGTGAGAGAGGCAGTGAGAGTTTGTCTACTCTCCAAGCAGTTCCAGTGGGGACGGTGCAGCCCGCCAGCACAGTCGACTGCTAGGACTCACCAGAGCTGCCTGCGCAGAGGCGCTCTGGGAGCTGCACCTTGGTGCACCGAAGCTAACTCCAAACAGCTCTGAGGCAGGCACGATTGGCGTCGTCTCTGACCTAGGGGGAGACTGAGGCAGAGGAAGGTTGGTCTCCACAGCTGCATGATGGCTTGGGATCCCAGTCAGACGGCTGACTCCCAGGTGAGCTAGGCACAGGACCTGGACGCTCTCCACCTCTCAGCAATCCCTCCCTCGGGCTAGAGGACACCCCAAAGTCTCCTTTCATTTCACACTCGGGAGGACTGGGTTTATTGTAATAAGGCACGAGTTAAGGAACTGGGGCAGCAGTAACTGGCTTTAGACAGAATTTCAGGCTTTTGAAAGGTGGTGGTGAAGGCACTGGATCCCCCTATGGCTGACTGGTTCGAGTCCTGACCTGGCAGCTTGCTTTCTCACATCAAATTAAAAAATAATACCAATAAATAAAATTAAACAACTGATTATTTAAAAAGAAAAAAAGAAAGGTGAATTTCAGGCACAGCCATGAGGGGTTTGGCCGGGGCCTGCAGCCGGTTGGGCCAAATTTCTTCTGCACTGGCACCAGCCAGGTGGGCTTGCTCACTACCCCTGGAGGTCTGCCATACGCCCACCCCACCCCAGCCCCAACCCTCTCTGTTTAAGTCAAGGTTCCCAGGCGGCCCTCAGGGACTCAAATCCTCCGGGCTGTGATGGCGGACTGGAAATTAAAAGGCTGTGGAGAACTTCCCCAGCAGACCAGAGTGACCTCGCTACTGGCATCCATGCTGACATTCAGAATCCCACTGGCTTGTGAATCCTGGCATTGTAGCCTTCCACACAGCCACACAGCGGAGGCCGAACAAAACCGCCGTAACTGGCTTTAGACAGAATTTCAGGCTTTTGAAAGGTGGTGGTGAAGGCACTGGATCCCCCTATGGCTGACTGGTTCGAGTCCTGACCTGGCAACTTGCTTTCTCACATCAAATTAAAAAATAATACCAATAAATAAAATTAAACAACTGATTATTTAAAAAGAAAAAAAGAAAGGTGAATTTCAGGCACAGCCATGAGGGGTTTGGCCGGGGCCTGCAGCCGGTTGGGCCAAATTTCTTCTGCACTGGCACCAGCCAGGTGGGCTTGCTCACTACCCCTGGAGGTCTGCCATACGCCCACCCCACCCCAGCCCCAACCCTCTCTGTTTAAGTCAAGGTTCCCAGGCGGCCCTCAGGGACTCAAATCCTCCGGGCTGTGATGGCGGACTGGAAATTAAAAGGCTGTGGAGAACTTCCCCAGCAGACCAGAGTGACCTCGCTACTGGCATCCATGCTGACATTCAGAATCCCACTGGCTTGTGAATCCTGGCATTGTAGCCTTCCACACAGCCACACAGCGGAGGCAGACAAAAGCCGCTCAGATCAGCAGTGTAGCCACCGTTCCTGGGGGCGGGACCGCAGGCACTAACGCCCAGGGACAAGTCCCTAAAAGTGGTGATTGCACGGAGCCCTTCTGTTCACTTCTCTTACGCTTGTTTTCAGGGACGAGGCTTGGGGCTTGGCAATGCCAGGGCCCTGGAGCTCGAGATCAAACATTAACAAGCGCCAGATGAGGAGGGCAGAGAGCAAGGCCAGGATGCCAGGTGGACAGCCCCGCTCCCCATGTGGGGAAGTGGACGGCCTCGGAGACAGCCACGGAAGCCCTCAGGATGGAGAGACCATGGGAGCCGGTTCTGTGTGGACGTGGTCACTGCAGAAGGCTGCTTTCCTCCTTCGCCTTAGAGAAATTTAGTGGATGATGTCTTCACACTCATCCTGAGACTCCGGAAAGTTCTGAGTAGAACACCATCTACTTTTCTTTCTTTCTTCTTCTTTTTTTTTTTTTTTGCTACAGGGCGCGTGTACTTGCCAGACAGACAGAGAGAGAGACAGAGAGACAGAAAGCGAGAAATCACCCCCCAGGGGGGATGGCCACGCCGCAATCCCTTCTCCTCCATTCTCCTCTCGGGATCTTGGGCACACACGCACATGCGCCCGGCATGAGTTTTAAGCCACGAGGTCTGGGACGCAAACCACGGTCGACTACGTGGGAGCCCAGTGACACAGCCATTACGCCAACTGCTGGTCCAAACACCACCTACTTTTCTTGAGCCAGGCTTTCTCTCAGGGGCCTGACAAGAGGCCTCAGTTTCGGAACCAGCAGAAGGCATAATGGTTATGTCGCTGGACTCTCATGTAGTCGACCACGGTTCAAGTCCCAGATTGGCAGCTTAAAAACTCATGCTGGCGTGTGTGCGTGCATGCCCAAGATCCTGAGAGGAGAGTGGAGGAGAAGGGACAGCGTTGTGGCCACTCCCCCGAGGAGCGATTTCTCTCTTTCTCTGTCTTTGCCTCTCAGACGAGTGCACACGCCATATAACTAAAGCCTCTCTCTCTAAGGAAAGGCCTCAGTTTCATTGCTGTCTGTCGGCTGCCAACTCCTAAACATGTCCCCCAGCTCCAGTGCCTCTGGAGCTGCAGGGCAGGGTGTGTAATTGCAAGTTCACATTCCCATTGGACTTTTTTATTTCTATTTTTGATTTTTTAGAGTTTTTTTTTTTTTTTTTTTTTTTTTTTTTTGCTTGGGGCACTTGTTTTAGGGGCAGAGGAAGCATGTTTTAGAGACAGAGACAGTAAGAGGGAAAGTGAGAAATCAGCCCCCAAGGGGCATGGCCACGTGGCAATCCTTTCTCTTCCATACTCCTCCCAGGATCTTGGGCACGCACGCACGTGTCTGGTATGACTTTGAAGCCGCTGGGTCCAGGACTTGAACCGTTGTCAGCGATGTGGGAGTCCAGCAATGTAACCACTGTGCCATCTGCTGTCCCCCTACCCCACTGGGCTTTCTAATGCAAGCTCAAACAGTGGCCAAAACCCCACTGCTGAGCTCTGCCTGCCTCTCCCGGGTAATGGTCTCTCGGTTTCTGCTCTATAAGTTTGTATCCATCCTCCCATTTGCTCAAAGAAAAAACCCTAAGAATTATAATTGTCTTATCCCTTTTTCTGCTATCACTAAAAATGGTCTCTCCTACCCCAAAGTATCCCACATTCACCCAATTCTCACTGAATTGTCTGTCATCGACATTCTGTTCCAAAGCCTCCCTCTCCATTCTTCTCCCTTGATGACGTATTTCACTTCTTTTTGTTTGCTTGCTTTTGCTGTAGGGTGCCTGTGCTCGCTGGGGAGAGAGAGAGAGATGGCCGTGCCGCGATCCTTTCTCCTCCATCATCCTCTTGGGACTTTGGGCATGCGTGCGCATGTGCCTGGCACGTTTTTCAAGCCACCTGGTCCAGGTTCTAATTGCACTGTCGGTCATGTAGGATTCAGCCGCCTTAACCTCCATACCACTGCTGGTCCTCTCTTCTTTTTTATGTTAAAAAATGCTTTTTAGTACGGGAATTGTCACACAAATAAGAGGCGGGCTAACCCAGCGTGCCTCGGTACACTCATCATCCAGCTCTGACATTACAGCATTTGCTCGTGTTGGTTTATTTCCTTCCCCACATTTGCAGGTACTCTCGTTTGTTTTGTAATGTTTTTAAAGCAAAGCCCTTATATAATTTTTGCCTGTAAACACTACAGTATGTAACCATAAGATAAGAAGTCCTTAAGAAGCTTAGCTGCATACTCTTCTCACAGCTAGCAAAAGTAACACTAATCTCTTCATGCTATACATACTGTCTTTTTTTTTTTTTTTTTTTTTTTGGGGT
>NW_006159496.1:296592-301964 GCF_000334495.1 Tupaia belangeri chinensis
CCCCCAGGGGGGATGGCCACGCTGCAATCCCTTCTCCTCCATTCTCCTCTCGGGATCTTGGGCACGCATGCACATGTGCCCGGCGTGAGTTTAAGCCGCCAGGTCCAGGACTCAAACCATGGTCTACTACATGGGAGTCCAGCAACATAGCCATTAGGCCAACTGCTGGTTCCAATACATACTGTCTTTCAAAAACCTGTTTTTGTAACTCTCTATTGGAATCAATATCCAGATAGATTATACGTAACACATACATATCTTTAAAAAGTTTCTTTTGCTATGGGGAGCATGTGCTTGCCAGAGAGACAGAGGGAAAGTGAGAAGGCACCCCTTGGGAGAATGGCCATGCTGCAATCCCTTCTCCTCTAGTCTCCTCGTGGGACTCTGGGCACATACACAGGTTCCAGGTGTGCTTTTCAAGCCACTGGGTCTGAGACTTGAACTGTGCAGTTGGCCATGTGGGATTCAGTCGTCCTGCCGTTGGGTTGGTCCCACATTTATGTGTCTCTCCCCCTCCATTTTTTTTTAATTGCTGGGGCTGTGTATACTTGCTAGAGAGGGAGAAAATGAGAAAGAAGAAGAGAGGGAGAGGGAGAAAGCACCTAATGCGATGTGGTTACATGGCAATCTCTTCTCCTCCACTTCTCCGTCCTGTCAGGATTTGGGGCATGCATGTACATGCACTTGGCATGTTTTTCCAAGCCTTAGAAGCTGGGATTCTAACTGTGGTTGGCCATGTGGGACTTAGCTCTCTCAACCACTAGGCCACGGAGCTGGCCTCCTCTCGATTTTTATGCCATTGCTGTTTGGGCCACCTGGTCATTTGTCCTGTGGAAATTTCCATTCTCTGGATTGGTCTAGGACATTCTCAAGGTGTCTTTTAAGTTGCTTTTCTATCTCCTGTGATTTCCTTTCAGTCGGTGGTGAGTTTTACAAGCTGTAGCAAAGCTACAGTTGATCTGTGGGTTCAAGTATCTTATTTATTTCTGGTCTACAATTCAGAATCCTTTCAAGTAAAAGCAACAGAATGGCTGTGTAATTTTAAAGATTCTGTGGAGATTCTGCTTGGCACTCTGAGCCCAGAATCTGATCACCATTTTGTAATCCTAATGAAATAATGCATGTGGATATTGGCCTCCAATAGCTGCTGAGATCACACTCGTGTGCACGTTAGCAGATTTAACGTGTCTCCGTATAGGGTACCCGCTGCCACACGTGACTTACTCTTTTCTTTGTTTGTTAATTAATTTATTTATTTACATTCATTCACTGTACATCATTACAGCATACAAAATGAGATTTTCCATCCAGAGTACACTGTATATTGTCTCAATCAAGCACATCAACAAACATGTTGTCAGCAAATAATTTTCCATTTCTTGTTTTCTGTATGTTTTGCTATTTTTCTTTTTTTCCCCATCCTTTATTCCCTATCCCTTACCCTCTGCCATCTCTCGCTCTCCTCCCACACTGACGTGACTTACTCTTGACAAGATGGACTTGAGTACGATCAGGCCTCTGGGTAGCCACAGAATAGACAGGAAGACAGGAGATGGAAGAACTTGTTCAAAGACACCATTGAGAGGCAGTCAGAAAAGTCTAGGCTATGCGAGTCTATTAGAAGAATCACCCAATTTCTCCAACAAATAAATGCAAGCTTTTTGTTTTTGTTTTTGTTTTTCTAAGGTGGTGATGGAGTGATGGGATTGAGTAAGAACTATCAATTAAAAGAGAATTAAGAAATACATTAGTGGGTTTCAATGTATGAACTTAATCAGATTCCAATTTGGGGAAATCATCTTAAAATATGAGAAAAATCTAAAAAATTTGAACACCAAAGTTTTCATAATACTAAGGGATCATTACAATTTTTTAGGTGTGATAATGTTATTTCGGTTGTAAGTGTGTGTATTTATGTGTTTTAGATTTTTTCTTCTTTTTTTTGGAGAGATTTTTTTTCTCTATAGGGCGCGTGCGTTCACCAGACAGACAGAGAGAGACATAGAGACAGAAAGCGAGAAATCACCCCCCAGAGGGGATGGTCACGCCGCAATCCCTTCTCCTCCATTCTCCTCTCGGGATCTTGGGCACACACGCACACGTGCCTGGCGTGAGTTTTAAGCCACCGGGTCTGGGACACGAACCGCGGTCGACTACGTGGGAGTCCAGCGACATAGCCATTACGCTAACTGCTGGTTCCCTATCTATGTGTTTTAAGGAGTGCGTATCTTTTAGAGACATAAATAATTACAGAGAAAATTATTTAGTGTTTCAGTATTACTTTAAAATAACAGGAAATGAGAGAAGTGAGTGGAGAAATAGAGGAGAGATTTAACTGAAGTGCTGATAACTGTAGAAGCTGGTTTGTGAGTGTGTTGGGCTTTGTACACCCTTTTCTTGACAGTTTCCAAAATGAAAAGTTAACAACAGCAACCCACCGAGAGCTGACCATTTCCTTAGAATTTGATGTCTCCAGTCCTCAAGGCCCACCATCCTTTGACCACAATTCCTATCTCCAGCCTTACCTTTTACTTCTTGGCAATGCGTGTTTTTGTTTCTAGCTGAATTAGGCTATTCTGTGTCTCCCAATATGAGACCCAGCCTCTGACTTCAAGGACATGCTCTGTGCATTCCTGTGCGGGGATCGAGCCTTCCACAATCACTCCAGATGTATGGTTCTTATGCATCACGTCCCATCTCCTCGAATGCTTTCCATCTTCCCACGTCCTCCCTCCTCCGATCTCAGGAACCGTGGGCATGAGTGGCTCGCCGTTGGCACTGAGAGTGCCACCTTTCTGTGTACGCTGACTTCTGAACTTGTAGGTTACATGTTCCCAAGTTCAATAACCTCGTCTGGAACGTTTTGGTACACGTAGCACTACGGTCTATAGTAAGTGGTCAATAAATACGGTTTAATTACGTAGTAATAATCACTAAATGCTAGCATAGAACTTTGGAAACTTGAGAGGGAAAAGATCAGGATACCTGGAAGTAAAATTAGGAAGAAAGCTAGAAGAGACCATCTGCTTAGTAGGAAGAAAACGACCTGGCAACAGCACGGGAATCCCGTGTGCTCAGCACGAGGAGACTTTGTGTTAGGACCTTAGCAGAGGACGCCCGTGTCATTCTGGGCACTCACCAGGGACTTCTATTTCCTGCTTACAGTACAACACTCTCTCCCCCCCCGCCCCATATTCATTAACCGAGGCACACCATCTGGCTGAGACATCCCAGTCTGATCCCCAAGTGGCCATTACTCAGTTTTATTTATTAATCTTAATTCCTTTTAAAAATGTATTTCAAATAGCCAAAGGGAAAGAAGGGAAGACGGCGAATGAAGAGCCCGTCTCTGCCGTTTACATGACTGGGGCCAGTCACGTCCCTTTGTTTCCCAGTCCCCGTGGTTGTTTCTGAATTGTAGCAAAATACTTTTCAACCCACCATTGTAACCACCTAAGCTTTTGGGTGACAGCATTAATACACGCACGTTGCTGCGCCAAAAATCACCACTCTCCGTCTCGGACTTTCTCATCCTCCCGGCTCTGCATCCATTGAGTGCACTGAGCATCAGCTCCTATCCCTCCCACCCCAGCCCTGACGGCCACTGTTCCACTTTCTCCATGAATTTCCTACTCGAGGCCCCTCCCACAAGTGGATTCCCCTGTGTCCTTTAGTGACTGACTTCTTTCACTCTGCGTGATGGTTATCCACGGCCCAGCCTGTGACAGGATTTCCTTTCTCTCCAAGCTGAGTGATATTCCATTGTATGCACACGCCATAGCCTGATTGTCCGTGCATCCGCTGGGGGCATTCGAGTTGTTTCCACCTTTGTGTTGCGAATCGAGCTCTGAACACTGTGTGCAAATAGCTGTTCAAGTCCCTGCTTCCCTTACCCAGCACAATCCATGCCTGAAAGTCCTTACCTGCAGTTTTACTTCCCAGGCATCCCGAATACTTCTCCTTGTTCCCCATCTTATTTTTTTAAGGTAATGCTAGAAGATCTACTCTCACTTTCTGTCCTTTGGTACCCCCCCACCCCATAAAAGCAACAGCCTCTAAGTGTCAGCGAATGATCAGAGCCCATGGGAGGGGAGGGCGGCAGCGTGGGTGCAGACTCAGTCATCTGACTCAGTCCTTCCTGCCACACCTGGGCCAGATTTGGAACAGCAGATGCTCAGAGTCCGGGCTTGGGATTCAGAATGACTGTTCAGTAAACAGCAGCCAGACAGGAGGAAAACCGAGCCCAAGAATCTGAGCCTCTTGGTAGGAAGGCCCGAGTGTCAGCACAGTGGTGACACTGGCACCACGGCCCAGCCTGGCCCTGTGAGTAAGCGAATCTGCCACACTTAGGTCGCCCGTGCTGAGGAAAGGGCTTCTGTACACGTGCTTACTGTTCAGGGCTGCGAAGGCAAGACTGAGCGCTGAAGGAGAGCTCGGGCTTCGAAAACATAAGAAATCGTGTAATTCCTAAGCTCTCCTGTGAATCCGGCATTCTGCTTGGTGCACTTGGTCAGGAAAAAACAGAGAGGGGAAGAGAAATTCTCAGCTTTACAAAGAAGGAGTTACTTGGGCACACTTTTGCTCTCAGTCTAGCATTGTTAGAAAATATGAGCTGACATAGCCTTGTGTAAAGGCACTGGACTCCCACATGACTGACTGCAGTTCGAGTCCCGGACCCGCAGCTTAATCACACTGGGCGTGTGTGCCCAACATCCCGAGAGAAGAATGTAGGAGGGGGAATTGTGGCAAGGCCATCTCCTGGGGAGGGGGTGGTTTCTCACTTTCTCTCTCTCTTTCTCTCTCCAGTGAGTGTACACGCCCTATGGCAAACAAAACAAAAACAAAAACAAAACTTAAAATAAAAAAAGAAAGAAGAAAATGACAACACGAATGAGCTGGCATAATCTCTGTGAAGGGCAGGCGAAAGTCTCAAGCTTAAAACCAGCATTTCCCACGTGATTTCTAGAGTCGAGGACCGACGAAAGCCGGAGGAAAGCTGTGAAGGAACCAACTTGCCCACTGTGTGCTGCGACATGGAGTCACACTGCTCTCTGATTTTAGCACAGGTTTGGCCTCACGCTTAAACCCTCAGTTTCTCAGCTCCGAAAGTGCGGCGTTAAAGCCCTTGGAACATGCAGACAGATATCTCAAACGGGCAGGAGCTGGGAACGAACGGTCCTGACGTGGGAAAGGGACGCACAACTCAGAAAAGCTGTGTAAGCGTTAGGCAGCTGGCTCCCTGTCCGGGTGCGTGGGCCAGGGCATCCAGACCTCACCTCTTTACATGTCCTCACGTCCATCAAGAAGGGACGTGGCCCGCAGCAACGCCTGCTGGTCAGGGCTTCGTTTTAGAGCACAGCCGGGGAAGAGCG
>NW_006159496.1:302367-322615 GCF_000334495.1 Tupaia belangeri chinensis
TGTAACTAGTCAGCGCAAAGAGCTCATGGCTCGCCCAGGGCGCCAGCGGTCAGACACCGTCATTCTTCTATAGATGGCTCCGCGCCACTGGAGGTCGCCTTTGGGAAAAACCAAAAGCCCACACCTGTCCAAATGCACCTGCTGGGGAATTTGGAACTTGAGTTGCTCTGATGAAACACGGAAATGAGTTTCAGGGAAAAGCTGAGTCTCATTTGGAAACTATTTTTAGAGATCAAATTGTGTGTTTGCCCCTCTCTTTAAATGAACGCAATTTGCTTTTAGCGAGCGCTAGGAGGACCTGAACAGACCAGAAGGCAACTCTTGCAGATTTCTTTCGTTGTTTTCCCTTTTATCATTTAAGCTGCAATAACAGCACAAAGATCCCCATCTATCTTTTGTTCAAGTGTTCACATTTCACTGCGTTTGCTTTCTCCGTCTCTATCTCTTGCTTTTTCCTTTCTTGAACTGTTTGAGAGCGAGCACGATTATGATGTTCTTTAGCACAAAGAGTTGCTGCACACTTCCTGGAAGCGCTTTCTCTCTCCAGTGAGTGTACACGCCCTATGGCAAACAAAACAAAAACAAAAACAAAACTTAAAATAAAAAAAGAAAGAAGAAAATGACAACACGAATGAGCTGGCATAATCTCTGTGAAGGGCAGGCGAAAGTCTCAAGCTTAAAACCAGCATTTCCCACGTGATTTCTAGAGTCGAGGACCGACGAAAGCCGGAGGAAAGCTGTGAAGGAACCAACTTGCCCACTGTGTGCTGCGACATGGAGTCACACTGCTCTCTGATTTTAGCACAGGTTTGGCCTCACGCTTAAACCCTCAGTTTCTCAGCTCCGAAAGTGCGGCGTTAAAGCCCTTGGAACATGCAGACAGATATCTCAAACGGGCAGGAGCTGGGAACGAACGGTCCTGACGTGGGAAAGGGACGCACAACTCAGAAAAGCTGTGTAAGCGTTAGGCAGCTGGCTCCCTGTCCGGGTGCGTGGGCCAGGGCATCCAGACCTCACCTCTTTACATGTCCTCACGTCCATCAAGAAGGGACGTGGCCCGCAGCAACGCCTGCTGGTCAGGGCTTCGTTTTAGAGCACAGCCGGGGAAGAGCGACCTCTGTCCACTCCAAGGGGCAACTTCTCAGGGGGCCTGGCAGAGAAAACAGAGTCTTACAAGAGAATCATTTCAGCATATGATCTTCCAAGTATTGAAACGGTTTTCTTTTCCAGTCCCAGTGGCTGAGGTCAGAGCATGACTTGGCCATGGAAAGGGTCTAAAAGAGGGGCCCGAATGGTGGCACCAGCAGTGTGTGCTGCTCCGCGAGGCAGCGCCTCAGGGGACGGTCACCACTCTGCGGCGGGGACCTCCCTGAGGCATGTGCGTGCCTGCGATCTGGGCAGCCAAGGCTACGGTGGATCTTGGCATCAAGACTCTGTCAGCGTCCTCTCTCTTGCTCTCTCAGGAGAGACATAACATGGAGAAAGAGGAAGCGATTTCATGGATGCACGTTTGAAAGCTAAATCCAACAGATTTGTAACTAGTCAGCGGAAAGAGCTCACGGCTCGCCCAGGGCGCCAGCGGTCAGACACCGTCATTCTTCTATAGATGGCTCCGCGCCACTGGAGGTCGCCTTTGGGAAAAACCAAAAGCCCACACCTGTCCAAATGCACCTGCTGGGGAATTTGGAACTTGAGTTGCTCTGATGAAACACGGAAATGAGTTTCAGGGAAAAGCTGAGTCTCATTTGGAAACTATTTTTAGAGATCAAATTGTGTGTTTGCCCCTCTCTTTAAATGAACGCAATTTGCTTTTAGCGAGCGCTAGGAGGACCTGAACAGACCAGAAGGCAACTCTTGCAGATTTCTTTCGTTGTTTTCCCTTTTATCATTTAAGCTGCAATAACAGCACAAAGATCCCCATCTATCTTTTGTTCAAGTGTTCACATTTCACTGCGTTTGCTTTCTCCGTCTCTATCTCTTGCTTTTTCCTTTCTTGAACTGTTTGAGAGCGAGCACGATTATGATGTTCTTTAGCACAAAGAGTTGCTGCACACTTCCTGGAAGCGAGGATATTCTCTTCCCGACCACAAAACGACACTTGAAGTCAGGAAACTGGCGTCGGCACGGCTCTGTCCTAGTCTGTGAACCTTACTCAGATTTTGCCAGTGACCTTAAAAATGCTCTTTACAGCAAAGCCTGGGCCGCCATTTGTATTCAGTCGTGCTGGGGTCTCCTTTAATCTGGAACAGTTCCTCAATCTCTCTTGTCTTTTACAACATTTGCATCTGTGAAGACCACATGCCCATGTCCTATGGAAAGTCCCTCCGGTTGGGTTTGTAAATGTTTCCCATTATTCTATTCAGATTATGCACTTTGGGTGAAAGTTTCATAGAAGATGTGTTCTTTTCAGTGCCTCAGATCAGGGATGGTGCTGGTTTAATAGGAAAGAAGTATGTACCTGGGTTGTTTTCTCAGTGGTTAAACAAAGGAACAAAACCCGGAGTTCTGAACCATCACTAAGGATTACCGAGTGCCGGTTAGGTGCCACACACTTGTCTGAGTGCTGAATTTGAAACGTGAATGACACGCTCTCTAATTTCTCCAACTACTGGGCAGTGGTCAGTAAACACCAAGCTGTATTATGGTTAAGTGTTGCGGATTCAATGTCTGAGACAAACCTCCGCAGCAGTCACATGTTGAGGTCCTGTGGTCTTAGGAGGTGGGATCTTAGGGGAGTGATTCGGTCATGAGGGTGGAGCCTCATGGATGGGGTTGGTGCCCTTGGGTAAGAGGCCCAGGGAGCTCCCTTGCCACATACGCCTCTCCCACCAGGTGATGATCAGCCAGAGGTGCCATCTGAGACCCAAGAAGCTGGCTCTCACCAGACGCTGACTTCGCCAGTGCCCTGATCTTTTTATTTATTTATTTTTTGAGAGGTTTTTGCTATAGGGCACGTGCACTCCCCAGAAAGACAGAGAGAGACAGAAAGACAGAAAGCGAGAAATCACCACTAGGGGGATGGCCACGTCACAATCCCTTCTCCTCCATTCTCCTCGCAGGATCTTGGGCACGCACACACACATGCCCGGCATGAGTTTAAGGCACCAGGTCTGGGACTCAAACCAAGGTTGACTGCATGGGAGTCCAGCGACATAGCCATTATGCTAACTGCTGGTCCCGCCAGTGCCCTGATCTTGAACTCCAGCCTCCAGAACTGTAAGAACACATTCTGTTGTCTGTAAGCCACCCAGTCTGAGGTCATTTGTTATAGCAGCCCAAACAGGCTATGACATTAAGGATCTCATGATAATTTAGAACTCTATATTTTCGCCACTGAGAGGAGCATATTAAGACCTATTTTTTCTTTTTTTAAAAAGAATTATTTTATTTAACTTTATTTATTATTATTATCATTATTATTTTCCAGTTTGATTAGAGAGACACAGAGAGAGAGAGAGGAAGTGAGAAAGCAAGCCACCAGGTCCGAGACTTGAACCGTGGTCGGCCATGTGGGAGTCTAGCGCCCCCAACCACCATGCTACTTGCCAGCCCCAAGACCTATTTTTTCTGTTAGAAGTGATATGACCCCGATCTGATGCACTGGGAAGAATGCATTACTGCCGTGGAATGTCTACCAAGAAGGACAACGAGGGACATCTACAAACCCAAATGGAGGGACTTTCTGTGTGACACTGGCACACAGTTGTCACAAACATGACTATCAGCAAAGACAAAGAGATTGAGGAGCTGTTCCAGATTAAAGAAGATTCAAAACATAGGACAAATGAACATGAAACATGATTTAGACTTTGCACTAAAGGGCATTATTAAGCTAATTGGCAAAATTTGAGTAAGATCAGTAGATTATGCCAGTTCCTGTCGATGCGTTTCCTGATTTTGAATGTTCTGTGGTGGGGGAAGACAATGTCCTCTCTTCCAGGAAATGTGCAGTCACTCTCTGTGCTGAAGACCATCATGATGGTGCGCAATCTCAAATGGGTCAGGGAAGAAAAAGCAAGAGATGAAGAAGGAGAAAGCAAATGTGGCAAATGTGGCAAATGTTACCACTCGGGGAATCAGGATCAGATTCATGGGGTCAGGGTTAGGGTTCACGGAAGGAATGTAGGATACTAATCAGTATACAACTTAAATATTGGGCATTATTTGCAGTTAGGGTTTTCCAAATAAGGGTTTTGTTTTGCTTTGCCATATTTTTTGGTTTTATTTTGGCTAGAAGGTGTGTGTACTTGCCAGAGAGAGAGACAGAGACAGGGAGAAGAGAAAGCCCCCTCCATGGGGAATGTCACGCCTCTCGGAGAGGAGGAAGCCCCCTCCATGGGGAATGTCACGCCTCTCTTTCTCCCTCTTTTCGGGATTTGAGGCATGCGTGCACATGTGGCCACTGCATTTCTCAAACCACCAGGTCCAGGACTTGAACCACACAGTCGGCCATGTGGGATCCCGCTGGCATAAACACCAGGCCACAGAGCCAGTCCCCAAAATTAGGGAGTTTTAAAAGTTTATTTTTTTATTCAGTGGCTGAGAAAGAGAGGGAATAGATAGAGAATAGAGAGAGATACAGCAGCCTGACAGGGTCTCGACACCGTGATCCACCTCAGCTTTGCTTAGCTCAGGTCATGGACACACACATACCTGACATCCTCCAGGACGCCTCCAGATGGGACCCAGTGACGCAGGAGGGTCTGCCTCACAGAGCACCCTTTTTACTGCTGAGCTTCATCCTCTCCCCTCACATCAAGGATCAACGAGAAATGACAGATGTTGTCATAAAACCTATAAGGTGATAGCTATATAATTAACTCACTTTCCAAAAGACTGGGGGTGATAAATGACACTTCTTTTCAAGCTCTTCCACTATGAGAAGGAAGTATAATTTCACAGAAAATCCTGTGTGGAGGCCACAGAGCTGAGCTGAGCTCTGTGGGCTGGGGTCCACACCTCGCTCGGCCCAGTGTGACTCACCCTTATCTCTGTGGCTTCTCGAGTCCTCGCTCGCTCGGCCCAGTGTGAGTCACCCTCATGTGCAGGGCAGTTTCCCAGGTCCGTGACAGCTGGATGAGATGGAATCTGTGATCCCATGACGGCTGCCAGTCGACTTCCAGAACACACAACAGTGACGTCACATCTGTTTAATGCTAAAAAAGAAGGGGCCAGCAGGTGACATAGAGGTTAAGATGCTGGACTTCCACACGGCTGACTGCAGTTCGAGTCCTAGACTTGATGGCTTGACAATCATGCTGGGAGCATGTCCAACATCCTGAGAAGAGAATAGAGAAGGGATTGTGGCTGCCCATCCCCGGGGTGACTTCTCACTTTCCCTCTCTTTGCCTCTCTCCAGCAAGTGTGCACGTCCTATGGCAAAAACCTTAAAGAAAAAAATCGTCAGAAACTAGCACTCTCTCGACTGTTTCCAATACTGCTTTCCAAGTTTTCAACCTTGGAGATGTTCCATACTCGGACTATACATCCTTAACGTCGCATCCACTAAGTTCACTGATCGCGACTTATCGATGAGATGGAACGGTCCCCAGAATAGACACTGAAGAGATGGAAGGGAACCAGCAGTTAGCGTAATGGCTATGTCGCTGGACTCCCACGTAGTCGACCGCGGTTCGTGTCCCGGACCCGGTGGCTTAAAACTCACGCCGGGCGCGTGTGCGTGCGTGCCCAAGATCCCGAGAGGAGAATGGAGGAGAAGGGATTGCGGCGTGACCATCCCCCCTGGGGGGTGATTTCTCGCTTTCTGTCTCTATGTCTCTCTCTGTCTGTCTGGCGAGCGCACGCGCCCTACAGTGTAAGAAAAAAAAAAAAAGAGATGGAAAACAAAGTCTGTCCACTCACAGGTCCTGCAGGAGGCACAGTGCGCTTGCAGGGCCACACGGAAAGACACCAGGGCAGGCCGGGGACAGAAGACAGGAGCCAGGGGAGGCCGAGGTGATGGCATTTACTGTAGCTGCTCCAGGAGGGGGACAGGTGAGCACTGGCTCGCGTGCATGTCAGCGGGCTCTGCCCTACAGCTGTGGTCCCTGTGGCCTGGTGCCCGGTGCCTGGGCTGGGAAGTTGAAGGCTGGAAACCCTCCCTCCTGGGCCGCCAACACAGGACACACACTGGACTCCCGACTGGTTACTTTGCACCAGAAGGCTGTAGGCGAAGCCCTGGGCTATCTCTAAGGATTGGCTGCCCCAGGGAAGGCAATCTGTTCTCAGCTGGAAAGGTTTTTACTTTTTTTAAAAGAGTTTTTTTTGCCTTAGGGCCGGAAGGAGAGACAGAGACAATGAGAGGGAAAGGGAGAAATCACTCCTCGGGCAGATGGCCATGCCGTAGTCCCTTCTCCTCCATTCTCCTCCTGGGATCTTGGGCATGCACGCACACGTGCCTGGAGTGAGTTTTAAGCACCAGGTCTGGGACTCGAACTGTGGTCGGCCATGTGGGAGAACAGCAATGTAACCACTATGCCATCTGCTGGTCCCAGAAAGGTTTTTTCTTTTAAGATGCTGGCCAGCACAAGTGCCCTATAGCAAAAGTCTCTCTCTTAAAAAAAGAAAAGCTATCATAATAAAGGGCTGTCTCTGTGGCCCAGTGGTTAGGACAGCCAGATCCCGCCTGGCTGACTGTGGCCTGGTGGCTTGAAAATCACACCAGGCATGTGCATGTGTGCCCAAAATCCCAAAGGAGGGCAGAGTGGGGGAGGAGGGGTTGTGCTGTGATGTTCCTCACAGGTGAGGTGATTTCTCCTTGCCCTCCCTCTATCTCTGGTAAGTGTGCTGACATTCTAGCACACACACACACACACACACGCACATACACACACAGATGTTTTTTGATTTACGGCGGGATTATGTCTTTACAAACCCGTTATGAGTTGAAAATACTATGAAATTAAAAATTCATTTAATACACCTAACCTACTTAACATCATAGCTTAGCCTGGCCTGTCTCAAATGTGCTCACAACACTTGAGCCTACAATTGGGCAAAATCCTCTTCATAATAGAGCGTAGACTCTCTCCTATAATTTACTGAGTGGAAACAGAATGCCTGCACGGGCACTCGAGGTGCATTTACTACTGAGTGCATGTTACGTTCATACCATCATAAAGTTCAAACATTCTTTGTTTTTACCTTTTTTTTTTTACCATTAAGTATGATGTTTACTTTCTAGATATGTCACTGGGCGAATAAAATTTGGTATTTTATTTAAGTATACTTGTAAGTCAGCACTAACATACTTAGTGGTGAGCATTGAAGCATTTCCGTCATCTCCTTCCAAGAAAAATTTGCTTAACATTGCAAAGTCGTTGAAGGTGGACTAGAACTTAAAACTCTAACTTCATTAGGGTATGCTATTTAGTTCTTTGAGATAAGACCTAACTTTTTCAGTGTTTAAACTTTATTTACTTTCCTAGGCTTTTTTGCAACATGATCATTTGTGCTTTTTAGGAATACAATGAAGTTATCCCTGCATCCTAGTATCAATCATTTAGAGGTTTCAAAATTTGAAAACAATGCAAATAAGGTAGCAAAGTAATTACATTAATCACACACAAACACACAATCACAATTCTTAACTGTTTTACCTATCTTGTAGCTTTCCGTTTACTTATTTATCAAAGATTATGTGTTGAAGTCAGAGTCCAATAGTTTTTGCTATATGTATCCTTTTAAATTGAAGGATTACTCTACGAATTTTAGGTACATAAAATACATATCTTAAATGCAAAGTATTTAAAATATGCATGTATCTTTTTACATCAGTAAAAGTACCAACCACATCAAGATATGGAACATTTGCTTTTCATGTGAATGCTATGCTACTTACTCACAGTTTCTAAGTGTTACATCCCGTATTGTCTGTTTTATAAATGCAAAACACCTTGTTATACGCGTGGACGTTAGTAAAAAAGTTGCACTCTATTTCTATGACTTATAGTTTCATTATCTTTTTTTTTCTCCTGAAACTTTGTTTTTTAATTAGTTAACATTCATTCCCTGAGCATCATTACAACATACTAAATGTGGTTTCCCATCTAGAATAAACTGCATAGTGGCTTAATCATGCATGTTATCATCCATAATATTCCATTTCTATTTTCATATATATATGTTTTTTACCCCATGTCTGACCCCCTGCCCTATTCCACTCTCTTATTACACTATCTCTGCTGTCTACAGCTGTCTTCCATTCCTTTTCCCCCAACATTTTGTTGATCACACAATATCATAAGTAATCTAACTACTTTCAATAGCAAGTTCAGCTGGTGATTTCAAGAAAAGCAGTTTTGAACTGGTAATGATATTTCCTTGAAACTTAAAGCCTAGAAACAGATTAGTATTCTGTTCAAATACTAGGTGCATGAACCTATTGACAGCTCAAGACAGGACAAAAATCCTTAAAACCAGACAACAAAACTTAGAAGAAAAGCAGCAATATTTCAGTCAAGTCACAGAATACTGTTTCATCAGTTCAGTCTCATGTACTTAATCTTTCTTCTGTTGTGGTTCCATCTTCCGAATTGAATTTCCAAATGAACGCTAATCTTTCTGGGTACAATATTCTTGGTTGAAACTGCTTTTCCCTTAACACGTTGAATATATTTTCCCATTCTTTCCTTGCTCGCATTGTTTCTGATGATAGATCTATTGTTAGCCTGATGGGATAGCCTTTGTAGGTAACTTGCCGTTTTTCTCTTGCCAATCTTAGTATCTTGTCTTTGTCTGTGGTTTTGGTCAATCTGGCTATAATGTGTCTTGGAGAAGATCTTCTCGGGTTGATTCTATTTGGGGTAAGTATTTCTTGGGACTGGATCTTTGAGTGCCTCTCTAGGTTTGGAAATTTTGTGTGCCGGAGGCCGAATTATCAGTGGGAAATCTTCATTACTGTTTCCCCAAAATGGCTAGTTCACAGGAGTCATGAAGCTGTATGTCTCCAAGAAGGCCTGTTCCCTTTGCCTCTCTCTCTCTCTCTTTTTTTTTTTTTTAAGGTTTTTGCTATAGGGCATGTGCACTCTCCAGAAAGACAGAGAGAGACAGAGAGATAGAAAGCGAGAAATCATACCCCAGGGGGGATGGCCACATCGCAATCCCTTCTCCTCCATTCTCCTCTCACGATCTTGGGCACGCACGCACACGCACCCGGCGCGAGTTTTAAGCCACCAGGTCTGGGACTCGAACCATGGTCAACTATGTGGGAGTCCAGCGACATAGCCATTACGCTAACTGCTGGTTCCCTCTGTACACATATTTTTAACTTTAGGCCAAGGAACATTTGTACTTGCTAGTGGCTATCCAGTTGTATTTTACATGTTAGTCAGACCCTTAAATGATTGTCTACCTGCTTGCCAAGAATACAGACTTTCTTGAGAGGGAAAGGTTAACAACTGACATCCACTTAGTATTTTTAACCAGATCCTAGAAATCTTCGAGATGGTGGTGCTCGGGGAGGATTCCCAAAAGGTGGGCCTACAGCCGCCTCTCCAGTGTGGCACAGCTGCCCCAGGCACCTGGACGACTGCAGAAAATGTCTCTTCCTGGTTTCTGTTGCAGCAACCGGTCACTAATAGTGAACAAGACATTTCCTGTATACCCAGTATGGCTGCATTCAGTTGACCAATTTAAGCCTCTGTCATTTGTGTACTCATTCATATATTTATTTTTTATTTATTTATTTTTTGAGAGTTTTTTTCTTATTGGGCATGTGCGCTCACCAGACAGACAGAGAGAGACAAAGAGACAGAAAGCGAGAAATCACCCCTCAGAGGGGATGGCCACGCCGCAATCCCTTCTCCTCCATTCTCCTCTTGTGATCTTGGGCACGCACGCACATGCACCTCACGTGAGTTTAAGCCACTGGGTCCAGGACTGGAACCGCGGTCGACTACATGGGAGTCCAGAGACAGCCATTATGCTAACTGCTGGTCCCCTCGTTTATATTCTTATACTTTTCCGTTTGGATATCATTTTCTGCTCAACTAGCCCTCTTTTCCGCAAAGCTGCTTGTTTCATAACAGGGTCTTCAAAAAGTTCATGGAAACGTTGGCGTATTATGAAAAAATTGTACATGGACTACAAATTTTTTTACACCAAAATAAACTTATATTTTAATTCCGTTTTCCATGAACTATTGAGGTCCCCTTGTTTGTTTGTCAAAGCCTTTCACTGAAATGCTTAGAGTAGCTCTGCTCGTAACAGCCTCCAGATGAAATGACTCAGCTGACTGTCAGCAGAGGCATAACTAAATCCTGACATGGTCACGGGGTATCACAGCGAGAATAAACCATCTATAACTATAAGCAACAATACGAATGAATCTTACATTGCTGAGCAAAAAGTCAGACATGGGAAGTATATGCTACCTCGTTCTATTTGTATGGGTGTTCAAAAATCATTGAACTCATTTTGAAAGCAAGGTAATAATACTCAGATTTCATGTTTTGAAAATTCTGGAACATCCGCATATGCCTAGTGAAATATTCTGCTGCTGGTTGTGACAGGATGGGGCAGTGGGGGAACTTCTATGGAGTCGGCAATGTTTGTATCTTCTTCTGGGCACTGGTTACACAGGTGTGTTCAGTTTATGCAAAACATGTGTGCTTTCTTGTAGGCATTTATATGCTTCTATAGAAGGTTTTATCCTCCCAAGCCACAACTATTTCAACTACTCAACTACAGACAGGCCACCACCACCCACAAAAGGTCTCTGCTGCCAGCGTGGCCGCGGGGATAACAGGCAGAACAGCCTGCGGTTTGCTTTTTTATTTTGAGAGTTTTTTGCTATAGCGCGCATGCACTCGCCAGAAAGACAGAGAGACAGAGAGACAGAAAGGGAGAAATCCCCCACCGGGAGGATGGCCACGCCGCAATCCCTTCTCCTCCATTCTCCTCTCGGGATCTTGGGCATGAACACACACGCACCCGGCGTGACTGGGTCCGGGGCTCAAACCGCAGTAGACTACATGGAGTCCAGAGACAGAGCCATTATGCCAACTGCTAGTCCCACGGTTTGCTTTTTTCACGTAACCTTAGGATTTTGAATTTAACGCACTTGGTGTACATGGCTCTACTTCATTTTTCACTGCATTGTAACATGTCATCATATGACAGGATCACAATTCATTTATCCATTTTCCTGGCGGTGGGGTTTGGGCCGTCCCTTTTTGTTGGTGGAAACAATGCTGCAACGCACTGTGGACATGTGCTTGAGCTCTCCAGCTAGTGCTCAGGAATTCTTGGCAACTGGTCAAAATGCAGATTATGATCCAGTAGTTCTGGGCGGTGCCTGAGAGCATTCCAATAAACACATGCTCTTGGTCTTAAGGACACTGCTGTGGTCTATTCTGTTGCTAATAACAAAAATACTTGAAACTGGGTGATTTGTTAAAATAGAGGTCCCTTCTATTGACGGTCCAAGGTCTAGGGGCTCTCCTGGTGGAGGTCTTCTGGTTGCATCACAACATGGTGGAGGGCAGGAGCGCATGGTCTGGGCCCATGTGTGTCTCTCCTTACACACCCAGCAGGAGTGTTACGGAGCCACCTCCCTGAGGATGGGAATCCTGATCTCCCCCGTTCCTCACCTTTCAACATAATTGTATCAAGTTCTCACCCTCTTCATCCTGTTGCAATAGCTTAATACATGAATTTTGGGGGGTCGTATTTAAACTATAACCAAAGTGACTGAAAAGCATAACCAGGAGTAAAATTGTTGAATTAAAGGGTATGTGTGTTTTCAACTTCATTTCCAAGTACTCTTCTTCTGAATAACTCCATGCAGACACGAATTTACGCCCTTACTGCATATGCAGGCCCCTTTGCTCCACCTCTGAAGCAATGCTTAATTTTTCTGCATACCCGAATTTGGTATATTATGTTAAACAGATTTCTCAATTTTGAACCAGCCTTTTGTTGCTGGGGGAAGATCTTACTAGAATTTACCAAATTTGATGTTGTTTTATTAAGGATTCTTTTATTTAGATTAATATGTGATTATTGGCCTATGATTTTCTTGTTCTCTATGACTCTCTATTTGGTATCAATATTATATTAGACTCACACAGTGGGTGTATCTTTTTACATTCTGTGTAAAACTGTACAATAGGCAGTTTCTGGAGTGTGCTGTTTTGAGTGGGTACAGTGTTGAGGAAAAAGAACAACTTCTAATTAACTATTCAATGTAATAATGATTATTTGAGTATTTAAACACTTTCTATTTTTTAAAACCACTGTTTTTCTAAAATACTATTATCTATTTAATAGTTTTCACATTGTTAGTATAAAGTTGTTTTTGTATTATTTCTTACTACCACCTTTAAGTTTACTAAGTTTTTATTTCTAGTTTGAGTTGAGCAATCAGTCATTTTTTATCTTTTTCTTTTTTTAACAAGTCACATTTAAGAATTTTTTAAAATTCAACTTTATTTATTTATTTAAATTTGACCAGAAAGGGACAGAGGGAGAGAGAGAGAGCAAGCTGCCAGGTCCAGGACTTGAATCGTGGTTGACCATGTGGGAGTCCAGCGCTCTTAGCCACTATGCCACCTGCTGCCCCCATCTTTTTCTTTTAAATGAATTTAAGACCATAAATTTGGCTCAAATACCATTTTAGATGCATCATAAAAAACTTAACATAGAAAATCTTTCAGCGTAGTTCACTTTTGGATCTAGCATGCTGTCACTTCCAATGCGATTGTTTTAAATTCTTTAAGGAACACAATTTTAGGGTTCCAAATAAAATGATTAAAAAACAACTATTATTGTTCATCTAATTTAAGTGGTAAGTGAAACCATTTGTATGCAATTGATTTTTTTTTAAATTTATTGAGATTTCCTTTGTTACCTGTAAATAGTCAATGTTTGTAATGAAAAAGATAGATATTGTTAATTTGTCAGCTACAGGGTTCATTTATAAATATATTAAGTAACTTATTTCATTATTTATATATTCCAAATAATTTCTACCGGTTTCTGAAAGGCATACTGAATCTCTGTTTATTGTGGATTTATTTTTTATTTATTTTTAATCTATGCGCTTTTAATTTTACATAGGAGCAACTGTGAGTGTATAATTAAGATTTTTTCCCCCATTTATTCCTTTCATGTGAGAGACACAGAGGCAGACAGATAGACACCTCCAACAGGTCTTCACACCAAGATTCACTCCCAGGCTCAGCTAGTCTGGATCATGGGCACATGTACATGTACCTAGTGTAGATATGAAGGCTCTGGGCCTTCCCGTGTAAGACCAGGTGAGTTACTGCTACAACCATCGAATCCCTATAATCATGGTTGTAGAAGAGGAAACAGCTGGTGAGAGAAGAGGGGACAGGAACTCTGACCCTGGATTTTTTTTTCTTTCACGAGAGACAGAGATAAAGATAAGCACACCTGACAGGACCTCATGCCACAATCTCCCTCTGTGCTCTCTCCCCAACAGACTTCCCAGCCAGCCAGGGTCATATATGTACTTGCTGCCATTTACAGGTTGGCTGGAGAACCGAACCTGTGATCTCATATGGATCTAGCCCCTCTTGCACAGTGTATTACTGCCGTGCCATTGAACAGGCTCTGGACTCGACTTCTCCAATGCCGTGAGTTACATGTTTGGTACTTTATAGCACTTTTAATCATCCACATCACTGGAATATTGTTAACAACTATAAAACTCAGAACAAATACCATGCCTAAATTCAGATGACACATACAGAGCAGCTTGGAATCTTATTAACAACTATAAAACTCAGAACAAATACCTTGCCTAAATTCAGATGACACATACAGAGCAGCTACATTTTCCAATGATCAAGAAATAGTGATCACTTTTGAGGCCAACGGGTGGCATGATGGTTAAGACGCTGGACTCCCATGTTCAACTGCAATTTAAGTCTTGGACCTGGCACTTGAAAATCACACTGGGCATGTGTGTGCATGGGTACCCAAAATCCCAGGAGGAAAATGAAGATGGGATTGTGGCACAGCCTTTCCCCCTAGGGAGGGTGATTTACTTTCCCTCTCACTGTTTCTCTTTCTCTATGGAGGGTGTAAGCACCCTATGGCAAAAACCTCAAAAAAAAAAAAAAAAAGTAGTGATCACCTTCAAGGAGAAAATAAGGAGTCTGTGTTTTGCATGAATCAATTACATCTAGAAAGTAAGTAAATATTTAAAAATATGATAATACTAATTGGGTGTTAGACCAATATGAATTGATGAAAAATTTGAATTATGTTATAAATATAATTCATTGCTATGAGGTAAACCCAAATTAGGTAAATCAGACAAATTTTTGCTTCAATGGTCTCACCATAATGAACACTGAGCGACATATAGCTCAGTTTCTGGGGCATGAATATACACTCTAATACATACTTTTCAAGCTAAAGGGACATCAAACCTTATCCACATTCAACTTCCCACTCAGTTCAGGAATTCTCTCCTCAACATCATCTGCTAAGTAATCTAGTGTTAATCCCTTCAGACAGTTCAATGAGAGGCAAATGGTTGTGGTTTACAGTCCTCAAAAATAAAATCTTTCGTGGGAACCAGCAGTTAGCATAATGGCTATGTCGCTGGACTCCCACATAGTCGACTGTGGTTCGCGTCCCGGACCCGGTGGCTTAAAACTCACTCTGGGCGCGTGTGCGTGTGTGCCCAAGATCCCGAGAGGAGAATGGAGGAGAAGGGATTGCGGCGTGACCATCACCCCTGGGGGGTGATTTCTCACTTTCTGTCTCTATGTCTCTCTCTGTCTGTCTGGCGAGTGCACGCGCCCTATAGTGAAAACCTCTCAAAAAAAAAAAGAAAAAGAAAATCTTTCGGGACTAAGGGGTGGCATGGTGGTTAAGGCACTGGACACTCCCACATGGCTGACCACAGTGTGAGTTCCATACCTGGTGGCTTGCTTTCTGACTTTCTCTCTCTCCTTCGATGTGTGTGTGTGTGTGTCTGCTCAAGTTAAAAATGAATGAAGTTAAATAATTCTTCAAAAAATAATAAAGTCTCCACCTAGCAATGATTCTGTTAAGTACTCCAATGCATCGATGTGGAAAAATATGTAATAAAACATGTTGAATGGAGAAGCCACTTCCTGAGATGAGATTAATATGTAAAGGGACCAGCAGTTAGTGTAATGGCTATGTGGCTGGACTCCCTTGTAGTCGACCGCGGTTCGCGTCCTGGACCCGGTGGCTTAAAACTCACACCAGGCGCATGTGCGTGTGTGCCCAAGATCCCGAGGAGAATGGAGAAGGGATTGCGGCATGGCCATCCTCCTGGGGGGTGATTTCTCGCTTTCTGTCTCTCTGTCTCTGGCGAGCACACACACCCTATAGCAAAAACCTCCCCCCTCCCCCCCAAAAAAAGAAAAAGAAATAAAAAGATTAACATGTAAAGAGATTAAGGAGAAAAAAGTATGGTGACAAGGAAGTACTGTTCATAAGTCATCTTCCAGTCCATTAATATTAAGTAGCTTTTGAAGGTTTGACTCATTATTGAAGGAATATTGACTCGCAGCAAATTCTGTCTTTAATTTTGGGATTAACTATGCAAAATATGCTAAATGTTGTTTATTTAGAAAAATAATTCTCACTAGAAAATATATATATATTTTTTTTTCTTTTTTTTTTTTTTGGAGAGATTTTCACTGTAGGGCGCGTGCGCTTGCCAGACAGACAGAGAGAGACATAGAGACAGAAAGCGAGAAATCACCCCCCAGGGGGGATGGTCACGCCGCAATCCCTTCTCCTCCATTCTCCTCTCGGGATCTTGGGCACGCACGCACACGCGCCCGGCGTGAGTTTTAAGCCACCGGGTCCGGGACACGAACCGCGGTCGACTACATGGGAATCCAGCGACATAGCCATTACGCTAACTGCTGGTTCCCACTAGAAAACATTTTTGATGATACGTTCAAGTATATTGTTCAATGAATCCTATTAAGACATGTACTTATAAGGAAAGAAGTCATTCTAGAAACACTAACTACTTAGTCTCTCATTTATACTACGAGGTATTTTGTGGGTTGTCATAAAACAACAAAAAACCCCCAGCAGCTATCACAGTGGGATCCGAGAGAGAGAAATAGCAGACATATGTACCAAGGATTCATTTATACCGTGGAAATTTTTGCTGAAACACAGATCTAAAGGTAGCCTTGAGGAGGAAATGAATTCATTAACATCCAATGCTTGATGGATATTGACAAGTGAAAAAGGCATCATTCACACACCTCTGTGAGGTTGGGTCCAGGTAAGGAGAGTTTATGGCAGATGGTGTGTGCATGACCCATAGTGGTTTCATTAATTTTTATCCTCTTAAGGTAGTGGTGGAGGCACTATCTTCTCTTTAAGTTGGACTTCAACACCATTGGTGCCAAATTATAGCAGTTTTGTCAAGTGTCTGGCAATTTGTAGTTCAGAAAAGATAATTCTGCGAAAAAGCACTGACTTTAAGATCTTATTGCCATCTACCATGTGACCCTGAACAGGCACCAACATGCATTTCCTCATCTGTAAATTAGGGATGTATGGCCCAGAACCTGGAGGGATAGATAAAACTTCAAAAAGGATTTTGTGAACAGTAAAATGCCATACATGTTGAATGGAGAAGCCACTTCTTGAGATGAGGTTAACAAGTAAAGAGACCAGCAGTTAGTGTAATGGCTATGTCGCTGGACTCCCTTGTAGTCGACCACAGTTCGTGTCCTGGACCCAGTGGCTTAAAACTCACACCGGGTGTGTGTGTGCCCAAGATCCTGAGAGGAGAATGGAGAAGGGATTGCGGCATGACCATCCCCTCTGGGCCTCTCCCTCTCTGGGGCTGTATATCCCCATATATATCTACACACACACACACACACGCAGAGTCTATAGGACTATAGAAATTAAGACAATTCAGAAAAAATTCTAGTGTGAACCTTTTATTTTGATAAAACTAACTTTAGAAATAGATGTTACATTTTCAAACTCTCAAATTTTAATTTACTAAAAAAAAAAAAAAAAAAAAGAGAGAGACAAGACATTCAAGACTCCAAGTTTTCAAGCATGAATAAAATAGTACCAGATTTTCAAGTTACAGAAGCTAGCTACATTTTAGATACCATGAAAGTGAAGAGAATTGTGACAAATATTCACCAATTCAAAGTGTACCTATAAGAGACACATGGACATACTTGGCCCTTTTAGTCATACAGTCTGATATCAATAAACATCTAAGAACCTGACATATATATTTTCATTAATAGTAGGCACAACTCTCTGAATACCAAACTACATAAATCATTTGCTTTGTATAAACTCCATTTGGAAATTGAAAAATAAGAGGAATGTAGAATTAAGGAGCTGAAAATGCTACACCTAGTACACACCAGTACATCTTGATGAGGAATGCTAAAAGTATTTCCTCTCAGGGATGAGTTTTTAAAATGTAAAGTATTATCAGAAAAAGTAAAGCCTTTAGTGTGGGAAAAAAAAAGTTACATGATGTATCAACTCAATTTCCAAGAATCTAGCAAATTATAGATTTTAGCTAATGTGGACTATTAACAGAACCTTTAGATAACTCTGAAGCATCTTCTATTATAGTCTCCTATTAAAGCTATTTTAGCTTTCCAAGTTTATGAAATTTACAATTCTTCAATGGGAAGTTAGAGCTTACGCTGCACTAAATATATCATGGGGAACATGTATGGATTTGGAACGGATGACTGCTTTTCAACGTCAAGAAACTCATTTTTAATTTATACAAAATTAGATTGGTTTTCCATCCACATATATGAATAAAAGTGCTTCTCAAATGTACATGACCAATTTCATATTTATGAAACAAAAGTAAAGGCACACAAATGAACAATAGTTTATATATTCTATGTGAATATTGTCCGTCCATCTTTAGTCAAATTCAGTTGCCAGAGAGATGGGACAAACTTGTGATAAATACCTATGACTTGGAAAACGAGCTGTCTAAGAACTGTAAGTGCCACTGCTCTGCAATTCATACATGGTCAAGTCCTTCTGCAGGCTAACTCACCCCTTTACCCTGTAGGCTGTAGGTACACAGGTTTCTGGAATAGGTAAGGGAGGAGGGCTTGTTCAAAGTAGTCCCCCACGGAAGCTGCTTCTACTCTTGTTACAAACCAATACGTATGTAAGTTAAATTTTAACGTAATTATAAAGCCATTTACTATAACATAAATGGATAAAATGTCATGAAAAACCATAAACAAGTCTTTAATTTTAATAAATGTTATTGTTCATTTATAAACAAAGGAATGCAACAGCCAGTATCATTTAAATATAGAAATAGTCCCATTTCTTCTTTTCTATAAAGTGCTATTTTTAACTGAATAGATTTGCTACCCAGCTTTTCAGTAACTACCGAATGTCTCTAAAAGAGTCAAGAAACCATAGGAAAACAGAAGGATTTAGTACCTTTAAACATTCGCAAAACATTACTAGCAAGCATGGAGACTATAACTGTACTAGTAAAAGAGTCTTTGTATGAGAATCATTAAGTTGATTTTAATAACATAGGGTCACCAATATTTATGCCAATTTCTAATTCTCTAAACCAGAAACAATTTCTGTGGGTAATTCAGCTCTAAGCACCATTAAGTAGGATTATAGCAAACAGAACCAATAACAATAGACACCCAGAATAAAAACGCCAGGAAATTTATAGTGAGAATCAGAATAAGAGGCAGTATTTAAAAGTACCGTAGACTGTGAAGAGTATGTTTTTAATAACAATCTGTGCAGCTATTAAGAATGTACCTTAACACTGAGTGCAGTGGAGTGATTGGTAGAAACCACACTACAGATTTTGTCAAAGTTAATGTTGACTCTTTTTTCAGTGATTAAAACTGAAATTGCTTACAAAAAATAAGTGAAAGGCAACTTATAACACAAATAGGATACCAACAGGACTCCCATTTTTATTCACATTAGTCTCTAATTTCTATTTTTAGCATTTTAACTGTGATTGACCTTCAGTAGTACCTTAGAAAGCAAATGGCAATTAGTAAAAAAAACAAGGGCAGTAAGTAGTTTTGTTCATCGTAAATACTGCCGGTTTTATTACGATTTGCACTTTTTGTTGTTTTTAGAAGAGTAACCACTTACACAACAGATGAGTCAAAGTGCACCATCCCTTACTTTGTCTGGCATCCAGCAATGGTTAAAGCAAAGGAACCGTCTGCCATCAGTTCTGTCCGGATGACTTGGCTGCATTTCTAGTCCTCGGACACAGGGACTCCAGGACAGAGGGGTGGGGTGAAGAAGAGGCAGAGTCAAGGTGTGGTGGTGAATCACTTCAAAAGAAATCCACTTAGCCAGAATGCCGGCAGCTCCTCCCCACCCATTCTAAGCCCTGGGGAATGCATGATTTGGTCTCACTCTATTCTGTCTCACTTCCTTATACTCACACATAGGATTCTACTGAAGACAGCCTTAGCGTCCCTGAAGTTTTTACCCAAATACATTGGACTTTGGTCTCAATTTGAACGAGGACGAAGAGTGGCCCTTAAGAGACCGTTCCTCTTCTTCCTCCTCTCCCTCCTCCAGTGGCTGCTCCGGGTCCCTGAAAGAGGGCGTAGTGTGGATGATCTGGGTTCTGAAGCGGATTTTGTTGAGCCTGGGTTTGATCCGCCCACTAGAGCTGCCAGAGGCTTTGCGACCTGCTTCTTTCGCTTTGCCTCCAGCCCACCCCTCAGCCAGGTGGAGGTGGTGGTGGTGGTGGTCTCCCCCATCCTCCAGGACGTGCGACAGCTTGTAGGTGATGAGGTGCGAGGGGAGCACTTTGGACAGCCTCCAGCGTCCACCCCCGCTGCCGGCCGCACTCTCCGCGTCCTCCTCGTCCAGGGCCCCCACCAGGCTCTTGATTTCCTCAGCGGTGCTCTGACTCAGGTACTGAGAGGCTTTTTTCCCGCTGTAGTCCCTGATGTCCACGTCGGCGTCGTAGGCGCCCACCAACAACTTCACCACCTCCACGTGGCCGTGCATGGCTGCCAAGTGCAGGGCGGTGTAGCCCGCGCTCGACCGGGCGTTGATGTTCACCGGTAGCTGGTGCTTGTTGGCGAAGTTGACCAGCATGGCCAGGAGCTCCTGCCTGCCGTGCTTGGCGGCCCAGGGGCGGGGGCGGGTGAGGCCGGTGATGAAGTCCCGCTTGGCCAGCAGGCCGGGCTCGCACGTGAGCAGCCCTTCCAGGCTGTCCCACTTGCCGTCGGAGGCCGAGAGCATCCAGGCG
>NW_006159496.1:323997-332598 GCF_000334495.1 Tupaia belangeri chinensis
CGTCCGTCCCGCCCGGCCCGCGACGGACGCTCGGGTCCGTTCCCGGCGACGCGTTCCGGGCCGCGTCCAGCCTGGCTTTGTAGCGGTGTCGGACGCTCCCTCCGTGCGGCCGCCGCGCTTTCGCTCCCGGGGCGCGCGGCTTACACCGCTCTGCCGTTCCCACGTCGTCCTTCAGGATCGGGACCGTTTCTCCCGCCTCAGCCACCATCGTGTGTTAGAAGTACGCGAGTGGTAGATGCGTGGAGTGTCCTGTGCCTTTCAGACCCTGTCGTGTGTTTTCTCGTTGGGTGCTGAGTGGCCCTCACCGCCGTTCTGACTGCTCTGGGAACAAAGCGCTCCCCAGGCCCCAGACCACGGAGTTTGGGAACTGCTGGTGTCAGCACTTTCCGGTGAGAAGTTGGGTTGGGGAAGCAGTTCGGATTGCAGGCGGAGGGACAGTCGTTCCAGTGAAACCTTTGCTTTGTTTTTTAGAACCTGGACGAAGGTTTTGCTCCCGTTCCCCAGGTCTCCCACTCCGTCACGTCTTATGGCAATTCTTGATTTTTCCTTTAGACGGTTTTGTTGCGGTTGCTGTGTTTGTGCATGCGTGGGTGAGGGAACGTTTTGACTCGCAGAGTGATCTTCAGTATCAAATCAAACGTACAGAAGAGAGCGCGTCATTTAACTGCTGTTGCGTTTCTTGTTGGATTGGTTGTACTTAATTTGCTCGGAGGCTGCTTTTTTTTTAAAGTCTCTTCCATTGAGAGAGAGAAAGAGCGAGCGAGGGGAGGGGCATCACTTTCAAGGTCCCCACACTGTAACCCGCCCCCAGGCTCTGCCAGTCCAGACCTTGGGGCGTCCCAGAGCACCAACCCAGCACCATTGAATATGGGTGCAGTTCTCTTACCTCTGCACCACTGCCTGTCTTGTTTTGAGGCTACCTTTATTTTCTAATTAAATTTTTGTTTTGTGATAATTGTAAATGCACACGCGGTTGTAAGAAATAATAGGGAGAGTTCTCTTGTTCTCTACCCAGTTTTCCCTGATAGTATCTCACAAAACTATAGGATACTATTACTAGGATACTGACATCAGGAAAGTGCAGATTAAAGGCCTTTTCCATTACTGCGTGGATCCCTGTATTTGACCTTTTATAACCACAACCACTTCATTTCTGGCCACTGCTTCTGTAATCCTGATAATCAATAATTTGTTTTCTTACTCCTATGATTTTGTCATTTCAGGATTGTTACACAGTATAGTGGAGTCACTCCGTGAGTAACTCTTGGGGATTAGATTTTCCTTCGTTCACCCAGGTTCTCTGGTACATCCAGCTTGTTGCAGTGTGTTGGTCAGTATTTGCTGAGTAAGTGCTCCACGGTATGGATGTACCACACTTGGACAGACATCTAAGTGGTTTCCAGTTTTTTCCTGTTATGAATAAAGCTATTATACACATTTACATACAGTAATTCATAATGGAACATAACATGAACATAAGCTTTCAGTTCTCTGGGAGAAATGCCCAGAAATACAATTTACCGGGTCACATGGTAGTTTCCTAAGAAATTCCGAACAGTGCCTGAGTGACTGTACTGTATTCCAGCCGCACCAGCAGTGTCTGAGAGATCCAGTATCTCCACATCTTTCTGAGCATTTCGTGTTGTCCCTTCCCAACTTTTAATTTAGCCATTCTGATCTATAGTCTTTTCTTCTTGTGGTTTGATACCGCATTTCCCTACTGGCTTATGTTGAGTATCTTCTCCTGGGCTTATTTGCCATGTTTGTCCTCTTTGGTGAAATATTTCTTCATTTTTTGGATACGTTTTCCAATTACACTTTTTTCCTTTCCTTTTTTTTTTTTGCTGTTGACTTTTCTTTTTCTTTTTTCTTTTTTTAATTTGCTAGAGAGTATGTGTATTCACTGGAGAGAGAGAGAAAAGGTGAGAAAGCACTCCCTATGAGGGATGGCCATGTTTACGTTGCAATCCCGTCTCCACTTCTCCATCCAGTTGGGATTTGAGGCATGTGTGCCCACTGTGTCCCTCAAACCACCAGGTCTGGGACTTGAACTGTGTAGTCAGGCATGTGGTATCCAGCTGCCTTAAGCACAACACTACTGGATTTTAGCATTTCTTTTTTAACTTTTCTTTTTTTAAAATTTTTGTCTTAGGGTGTGAACATATACCAGAAACAGAGAGAGAGAGAGAGAGAGAGAGAGAGGAAAGTGAGAAAGCACCCTCTAGGGGGATGGCTGTTTTCCTCTCAGAATTTTGGGTATGCACATACACATGCCTGGTGTGTTTTTCAAGCCACCTGGCTGAGGAATCCAACTGCTAAATTAGCCATGTGGGATCTAGCCACCTTGACCTCCACACCTTCTACTTGCCCTCTTCAGCATTTTTTTAAAGTTTGCTAGTTACTACTAATTTTTTAAATACGTAGTTTGCAAGCGTTTGCTTTCAGAATGTAGTCTGTCTTTTCATGTTCTTAATAGGATCTTCTGTTCTACTTGCTAGAGACAGAGACAGAGACAGAGAGCTAGCTTCTCCCAGTGGGACCAGGAAATGCTACAAATCCTATTTCCTCCATTTCTCCACTTGGTTAGGATTTTGGACATGCATGCACAGGTGCCTAATGTGTTCTTTGAGCCACTGCCTGGGCCAGGACTCAAACCACAGTTGGGTATGAGTCCTATTCCATATGTACAGGATTTAACTACTATGTGCTATTGGGTTGATCCTCTTAATAGGATCTTTTGCAAAACAGAAGTTTTAAATTTTCATGAAATTCCATTCAATATTTCCTGCCCACAGCCTGTTTGAGTTAATTTTTCTCTAAGGTGTCAGACTGGCTCTGAGGACCTTCTCGGCCTGTAGATAGTAGTCGCTCCAGCATCATTAGTTAAGAAGATCTTTGTCCTATTGAATTGTTACTGTACTTTTGTCAAAATTCAGTTGACCATATATGTGTCTATTTCTGGGTTCTGTGTTAGCATAGTATTGATTCCTGTAGGTATTTACATCTTGAAATAGGGTAGAATAATTCTCTCTTCCATTTTATTCTTTTGTTGTGGTTTTGTTTAATGCCAGAGAGGGTGTTTGTGCTCATTGGAGAGGAAAGACAGAGAGGGTGAGAGGAAAAAGCTTCCCCAGTGAGGAGCGGTCATGCCACAGTCCTGCAGTTTTCAGCGCACACACGTACCTCGCATGTTTCTCAGACCACTGATTCTGAGACTCGAACCATGTGGTTGCCTACGTAGGATCCGGCTGCCTTAACCAGCAGGTTATGGAACTGGCTCTTTTTTTTTTTTTTTAAAAACAATGTTTACCCATTCTAGTTCATGGTCTTTCCTTATACATTTCAGAATCATTTTATCTCTGTCTATAAAGAATCTTGCTGGGATTCGGAATGTTAAATCCATATATCTCTTTAAAAATTTTTTAATTTAAACTTTATTATTAGTATTATCTTCCAGTTTGAACAGAGAGAGACAGAGAGAGAGAGAGAGAGAGAGAGAGAGAGAGAGAAGGAAAGTGCCACCAGGTCCAGGACTCCAACCATGGTCAGCCATGTGGGATTCTAGCGCCTTTAACCACCACACCACCTGCTGACCCCTAAATCCATGTATCAATTTAGAGAACATTGTTATTTCTACTATGTTGAGCCTTGCAAGTCGTAAGCATGGTATTTGTCTTCCTTTCTTTGTTTTCTTTGATTTCTTTGATTAGTATTTTAATAGTTTTCAGCAAACAAGTCTTACATGTTATATTAGACTTAGGGTCTAAGTACTTTTTGAGCAATTTATAATGATAATTGTTTAGGGGGAAGGATTTTTGCTATAGGGCACATGCGCTTGCCAGAGAGAAGAAAGCAAGAAATTACCCTCCCCTCCTCCCCATTGGGGATGGCCATGCCGTAGTCCCTTCTCCTCCACTCTCTTGGTATTTTGGGTATGCATGCACACAGACACACATGCCTGATGTGATTTTCAAGTCGCTGGGTCTAGTACCTGAACCGCGGTTGACCATGTGAGAGTCCAACGCCTTATCTGCTATACCACCTGTTGGCCCCAAAATGATAATTAATTACTTTAAAAGTTCGTCATTCACATATTCACTGCTAACATATTGTAGTACAGTTGATTTCTTTCTTTTTTCTGGAGAGTTTTTTTTTTTTTTTGACTGTAGGGCACGTGCACTCACCAGGAAGACAGAGAGACAGAAAGCGAGAAATCATCCCCCAGGGGGGATGGCCACGCCACAATCCCTTCTCCTCCATTCTCTTCTTGGGATCTTGGGCACGCATGCACACGCACCTGGTGTGAGTTTAAGCCACCTGGTCCAGGACTGGAACCATGGTCGATGTGTGGGAGTCCAGCGACAGCCATTATGCTAACTGCTGGTCCCTACAGTTGATTTTTGTATATTTATCTTGTATCCTTTTGATTTTGTTAAATTCATTTCTTCTGAATTGGAATTCTTTTAGACTCCTTGGGCTACCCCTAACACACATCATCGGTACTGTACCGATGAGTTAGCAAGGGTCAAGGGAGGCACATCTGCACAGTGGTGCCAAACCCCAGTCACCATGCTGTGATGCTGTGAACACAAAACGATCTCCTTGGAATCCTCTTCAGAGTTAGTCATGTCATCTGGGGACTAGCAGTTGGTGTAATGGCTATTTCGCTGGACTCCCACGTAGTCAACTGTGGTTTGAATCCTGGACCTGTGGCTTAAACTCATGCGTGTGCGTGTGTGCCCAAGATCCTGAGAGGAGAATGGATGAGAAGGGATTGTGGTGTGGCCATCCTCCATGGAGGATGATCTCTCTCTCTCTATCTCTCTCTGTCTTTCTGGCGAGCACATGCTTCCTATAGCAAAAACCTCTCCAAAATAAATACATACATACATACATACATAAAAAGAGTTAATCATGTCATCTGTAAGTATTGGACTGCTCTATTTCTTCCTTTCCAATCTGTATGCCTTTTTCTCCAGCCTTATTTTTCTAGGTAGATTCTTAGCACTATGTTGAATAACACTGGAAAGTGAAGACCTTTCCTTGTTTCTGATACTGGTGGGAAAGCATTTAGTCTCTCACTACAGCTGTGGGTATTTTCATAGATGCTCCTATCCCTGGGAGGATGGGCATGCACAAATGTGCTCTGGGTGTGTTTTTCAAGCCACCAGGTCCGGGACTTTAATACTGGTTCACCATGTGGGAGTCCAGCGACTTAACCACTATGCCATCTGCTGACCCCTATTTATAGGTTTTAATACTTTGTTTTGATATCAAGATACTATAAGGTCTCGTAAAATGAATCGATAGGATTCATTAGTAAAACCATCTCTGCCCTGAGATTTCTTTCTTTTCTTTTGATACTTTTAGAACTGTTTATTTAATTCCACTTGTCATCATCATTATTTAATTTGACCAGTGAGCTAGAGGGAAAGTGAGAAAGCAAAGCACCAGGTCTGAGATTTGAACCACAGATGGCTATGTGGGAATCCAGCACTTTAATCACCATGCCTGAGATTTCTTTTTTGAGAGTTCTGAAAATTAGAAATTTAAATTTCCTCAATAGTTACCAGGCCATCTATATTATTTCATATTGGGTGAGTTGTAGTTTGCAGTTTTAGAGAAATTGATTTATGCCTTTCAGACCATCAGATTTATATGTGACTAGTGTTGACCATAAGATTTTTCTGATCCTTTCGGTGTCTTCAGGTCTGTAGCAGTATATTGCCTCATTCCTGATGTTGGTGATTTGTGCCCTCCGTCTGTCTTGGCTAGCAGTTTGTCCGTTTCATTGATTTTTTTTCCCAAAGAATCAGCCCTTTTTTTAAAAATTCATATTTCTTCATTGTTTTGTTCTTTTTCTGGGTCCTTGAAGGGGGAATTTAGATGATGGAGTTGATACTTTTCTTCCTTCATAATGAATACATTGAGTATTATGAATCTCCCTCTTAGCACAGCTTTAGCTGTGTCCCACACATTTTGATATTTGCATTGCCACTTTCATTTTACCTTATTTTTGAAAGTTCTTATGTTAAATCTCATTTGATATTCTTAAGAGATTTTTAGACTTTTTTTTTTTTAGTAGAAGAAGACATTAAAACTCAGGGAAGTTTAGTGTCTTGCTCAAGGAATCAGTGTCGATAAGAGATACACCCTGTGTGGTATTTCTTTGCCTTATCTCTAACACGCTCCCATTAGCAATTGCATCAATTGTACAAGTCAGGAAATCTTGACTGTATAATTATTTATTGCTGACTATAATAATGAATCTTGAAGTAATATCAAGTACTTTTTATCTTTTTCTCTCCCCTGGGAAATAACTCATAATTCTCCTCTTCTTTCAGGTTATTATTACTGTTTAACTTTAGTTTTTTCCAAGGTTTTTTTTTTTTTTTTTTAATTGCCAGAGGGCACATGCATGAGGGGGAGGAGGTGGGGAGGAGGTGGGATGTGGTCATATTGCAATCCCTTCTCCAGTTGTACAACTAGTTGGGATTTTAGGCATGCACGCATGTCGGTATGTCTTTCAAACTGCAGGGGCCAGGATTCAAACCATGGTCCACGATGTGGGACCCAACTTCCTTAACCTCTGTATTCTAGGGTTGCCCTAAACCCTCTTTGAAAATGTTGTTTAAATCTTTGAAACTGTTTTCTTCATTGGTCATTTTCCTTTCTTAAATTTTTTTTTTTTTTTTGCTATAGGGCGCGTGCACTCACCAGACAGAGACAGAGACAGAGAGACAGAAAGCGAGAAATCACCCCCCAGGGGGGATGGCCACGCTGCAATCCCTTCTCCTCCATTCTCCTCTTGGGATCTTGGGCACGCACGCACATGCGCCCGGTGTGAATTTTAAGCCACTGGGTCCGGGATGCGAACCGTAGTCGACTACGAGGGAGTCCAGCGACATAGCCATTACGCTAACTGCTGGTCCCCTTCATTGGTCATTTTCTGATTTAGCTGTGATACTCCTGAACTCTTCCCTCTTTCTTTTTCAGTTATCCTTCAATAAGGATAATTTCTGTATCTTAGAGGTGCCTCTCACTTGTTTGACTTCCTGTCTTGAGGTTGTGATTCTTACCTGTCAAGTCCCAGTTAATTACCATCTCCATCTACAGATCCTATAATCGCTATAGTATAATAAATGGCCCAGTGTCCTTCCCACCTCCTCTGAAACTTCCCCAGAGCACTCTAATCCTCAGCAGCCTTTCCTGCTGCTCTTTTGGCACTTAATCACATGCTGCCTTGCAGTGTGGGCCTCCTTTATGTTTTGTATTGTGACTTAAGTTCTTGCGTCAGGTAAATTTCAATGAGTGTTGCACACACACAACACACCCCACCCCTCCCATTAGACGATCTGTCTTCAGGAAGAGCACTCTGTACTATACCAACTGTGATATGTATCCCCATTGCCATAGTCAACATCTTCGAGGATAGGTATTGATTATTTTTCTATAAAAACTCTGTTTACCTTGAGCAGCACTATTCCTTCTGATGTTGAATAAATGATAAATGCTCACAGGCATCAGAAGCTGTCATTCATGTTCTAATGAAGCTCTACCTTCTTTAGGCTGTACACCAGTTGTGTATACCTTTCCTGTATTCCCAAGACTTTAACTAACTGTACTGTTTGATTGAGACTTTTGTGTGAGTGGGAAAGGAAGAGCTTTTATATTTTATTACAGGATAGATTTCCTCTGTTCAAGAAGATGTATTGTCTCATTTTCTTTGGCTTAAGAATTTGAGTATTCCTGGGCCAACTAGGTGGTGTGATGGTTAAGGCAGCTGGATTCCACATGGCTGACCATGCTGTTTGAGTCCTGGATCCAGCAGCTTGAAAAACACACTTGGAAGTGTGTGTGTGTGTGTGTGTGTGTCCAAAATCCTCAGAGGAGAGCTGAGAAGGGATTGTTACCTGATCACCCCTGGTGTAGGAAGGGAGATGTTTTCTCACTTTCTCTTTACAGGGAGCGCATGCACCCTATAGCAACCCTAAAAAACCCAGAATTTGAATAGTCATAGCACAAAATACCTGTTTCTCAAAACTTTATTAGGGGGGAGCCCTTCTTCAAGAGACAGACAGCTCCATGGCTCCTGCGATCTAGCCATTTGGGGAGAAAGGAAGATGTCCCACTGATAACTGGGCCTCCAGCACTCAAAACTCGTGTGGTAGGAAGATCCCTTTCAAGTCTCCTGTCTCTATCTGCCTTTGTCTCTCTCTACGTCTGTCTCTGTAAGATCCCTTTCAAGTCTCCTGTCTCTATCTGCCTTTGTCTCTCTCTCCGTCTGTCTCTGTCCTCTCTCTCTCTCTCTCTCTCTCGCTCTCTTTTAAAATTTTTTACGTTTTAGAATTTTTTTAAGGTGAGGCATTTTACAGGGCCCTTTGGCCCCTCCTACCTAGCCCTTTATCTTGTTAATAATCCCCTCTCCTCCTCCCAGAACAGCCCTTCTTCAAGAGACAGACAGCTCCATGGCTCCTGTGATCTAGCCATTTCGCACGGCGTGGTAGCATGCCGCGCGGTTTTCTAATTTTTGAGTTTATTGAAAATTTTTGAATATTAATTTGTCTTTTTAGATTTATTTAAAAGTTCTTCTCTTCTTTT
>NW_006159496.1:334578-336047 GCF_000334495.1 Tupaia belangeri chinensis
AATAACACATATGTTGATGTGCTTGATTGAGCCAATATACAGTGTATTCTCAATGGAAAAATCTCATTTTGTATGCTATAATGATATACAGTGAATGAATGTAAATAAAGAAAGAAAAAAATGTAAAAAAAAAAAAGAAAGAAAAAAAACTTTATTAGGGGGGACTTTAATTCTTACATTTGATTCATATTGTGTCTGGGAAGAAGTTTGATTTAGATAATGTCTTATTTTTAAAATGTACTTGGGACCAGCAGATGGCATAATGGTTATGTTGCTGAACTCCCACGTAGTCTTCAGTGTTTCGAATCCTGAACCTGGTAGCTTAAAACTCACACGGTGCGGGGACCAGCAGTTAGCGTAATGGCTATGTCACTGGACTCCCATGTAGTCGACTGCAGTTCGCGTCCCGGACCCGGTGGCTTAAAACTCACACCGGGCGCGAGTGCGTGCGCGCGCGTGCACATGCGTGCCCAAGATCCCGAGAGGAGAATAGAGGAGAAGGGATTGCAGTGTGACCATCCCCTCTGGGGGGTGATTTCTCGCCTTCTGTCTCTCTGTCTCTCTCAGTCTGTCTGGCAAGCGCACGTGCCCTATAGCAAAAAAAAAGAAAAAAAAAACCTCACATGGTGCGCATGTACGTGCGTGCTCAAGATCTCAAGAGGAGAATGAAGGATTGAGGCGTGACCACCCCCCTGTAGGGTGATGTCTCACTTTCTGTCTCTCTGTCTGTCTGTCTGTCTGTCCTAGGAGAGCCTATGCCCTATAGCAACAGTCTCTCTCAAAAATAAAACAAGACAAACGAACAAAATGTACTTAACGCCTTTTATGATTTATATGTTTACTACTTATTTGGAAATCATGGTAATAGAAATCATAACTCTTGTAGTGTAATAATGTAATTAAAAGGTTTAAAACTTTTTTTTTTTTTTTTATAGATATCTTAAAGGGACCAGCAGATGGTGTAATGGTTGAATGGTTACGTGGCTGGACTCCCATGTAGTTGACCGTGGTTTGAGTCTGGGACCTGGCAGCTTAAAACTCATGCCAGGCACATGCGTGTGTGTGCCCAAAATGCCGAGAGGAGAATGGAGGAGAAGGGATTGCAGAGTGGCCATCTCCCCTGGGGGATGATTTCTAACTTTCTGTCTCTGTCTCCCTTGTGGGCGCACATGCCCTATAGCAAAACTCTCTCTAAAAAAAATAAAAATAAAATGCCTTAAAAACAAGTGTAGATGATTCCTATTTATGATGGTTCAACTTAAAAATTTTTGATATTAACAAGGTGTAGGCTGTAATTTTTTTTTTTTTTTTGAAGAGGTTTTTGCTATAGGGGGTGTGCGCTCGCCAGAGAGAGAGAGAGACATAGAGACAGGAAGCCAGAAATCACCACGCCTCAATCCCCTCTCCTCCTTTCTCCTCTTGGGATCTTGGGCATGCACGCACACGTGCCCGGCATGAGTTTAAGCCAC
>NW_006159496.1:336190-379706 GCF_000334495.1 Tupaia belangeri chinensis
GGTCACACCGCAATCCCTTCTCTTCCATTCTCCTCTCGGGATCTTGGGCACGCACGCACACGCGCCTGGCGTGTGTTCCAAGCCACCGGGTCCGGGATGCGAACCGCGGTCGACCACGTGGGAATCCAGTGACATAGCCACTACACTAACTGCTGGTTCCCCCTAGGCTGTAATTTTTTAAAAAACGGACAGTATTTTGCTTAAAATAATGACTGCATTCTGTTTTATACTATCAGTACAGGTAATTAGTAAATTATATGAGATATTCAACACTTGATTTATCAAACAAGCCTTGTGTTAATTGATTTTGCCCAACTCTTAAGGCAGTCTAGGATAAGCTCTCATTTTTGATAGGTTAAGTGTATTAAATGTATTTAGATTTTTTTTTTTTTTTTTATGATTTTGCCATAGGATGCATGTCCTCACAGTGAGAGAGAGAGAAAGAGATGGAGAGAGAGAGAAAGTGAGTAATTACTCTCCGGGGGAGATGGCCATGCCTCAATCCCTTCTCTTCCACTCTCCTTTTGGGATTTTGGGCACACATGCCCAGTGGGATTTTTAAGACACTGAGTCTGGGATTTGAACCACGGTCGGCTCTGTGGGAGTCCAGCGCCTTAACTACCACGCTACCTGCTGGTCCCACTGTATTTTTAACATTCAGTACATTTATTTGGATTTATTTGGATGTAAGGCTGTCATTTTGTTCAGGAACATCTGTACCATGATTTAGTCCCTCGTGTATGGTAGTTATACCGTATTGGTACTTCTTTCTGTAAGTAATGTAGTTTACTCCAATAATCCTGTTTTATTTTTGAGATTTTTGTTTTTGGCAGTTATATATAATTGAAATGATCTATTTTCTTTGTATTCCTCAAAAAGTTGAGAGTTTTTTTTTTTTATTGAAGAGTTAACTGAAACAATTTAGATAGACTGAAACGGAAAGTTCTTTACATCATATGGTTAATTCTGGGTCACATTATTACAGGTGAATTTTTGTTTGCTAATCTAAAGTTATTTAGAATTATACTTTGGCAGCGTGTTTTTCTTAGTTTGTTTTGGTTTCTTGTTTGCTTGCTTAAATTTAAGTAATGCCACATCATATGTGTGGGTATCTTTTTTAGGTTATCTTTAAGTGTAATTAGTCATACTTGAAAGTGATCAGGATTTCATTTCATGTAACAATACATTTTGTATATTAGACCAAGTGTTAGAGCTTCTATTTTGAAAAACATGATTATCATATTCTGTCAGTAACCATGAATTCACTGTGTTAGGAGTTCTGGAGTTTCCAGATTTCTCTCAAGTCTACTTTTTTAGGCAGTAAAAGATCTTAAGTCATGGAATAAATAAATTACTGGGGAAATCTTTTTAAAGAATCTGATATTGAAATGAGAAAAGGAAGCCAAGGCGAAACAGACTACCTGAAAGATTTTTTTGTCGTGCAGCTTTAGGGAGAAATGAAGGTGAGGAAAAGTGAACTCAGGCTTTAGGACTTCACTTCTACTTCTTGCTGTTCTTCAGAAGGGAAGATGCTTGGAGAGTCGAGAAAGAGGAAGTGAGAGCTTGTATTTTGTGTAACATGAAAGGGAGAGAGAGAGAAGACTGGGGTCCCTGGGGAGTAGGAGGGATTAAGATATATTCAGCCATATTCTTTTTTTTTTTTGAGAGGTTTTTGTTACAGGGTGTGTGTGCTCGCCAGAAAGACAGGAAGACAGAGAGACAGAAAGCGAGAAATCACCCCCCAGGGGTATGGCCATACTGCAATCCCTTCTCCTCCATTCTCCTCTCAGGATCTTGGGCACGCACACACCCGCGCCCGGCGTGAGTTTAAGCTGCTGGGTCCAGGACTCAAACCACAGTTGACTACATGGGAGTCCAGCGACATAGCCATTACGCTAACTGCTGGTCCCGTATTCAGCCATATTCTAAGGCTACCCAAATCTCTATTTAAAGAAAACTGATTATTTTGATACCTAGCTCTGAGAGAACTAACAGAGGTAAGATGTATGGCTGTTTAATAGAGAGTGCATGGGAATCATTTAGTTAACAAGGAATGTGTTCTGGAAATATTTATTACAAACAGAAATAGAAACTATAGAGGAGGCATAGGGCTATTTTCTGAGATGTCAGACCTGAGTGATAGAATTGAAATATGAATTAAAATAGTGGCATAAGTTGAACATGTAAAATGCTTATTCTTAGGAACAAAAGGGATTAAAATTGGGGATGGAAGAGACTAACGTGGACTTGACCTGTGGATGTGGGGAGCGACCTGGTGGACTGTACGCTGGCATGGTCCTGCAGGTCAGTTCCAGGTATGATGGGTTCACCAGCCCTTCCCACTTAGTTTAGGCAGCCGAGGGTCACATGGCCAAGGGACTCACTAGAGGGAAGGTAGGAGAGCTGTGAGGCATCATCGTTCATCCCTTTTACCTTCTCAAGAACCAGATCCAGTGTAGGCTGTCTTTGTGGGGATAGCAAGGAGTCCTGTAGTTCTGCTTACTCAGTGTGATTGTAGAAAGAGTAGTGGAGTAGGTGAAGAGCATATTCGGTGGCTATGTTAAATGTTTTGTAAGTAGTCTATACTCCAAGTTTTTCATGGTTAAATAGAAGTTGTGCCCATGAATTTTTTTAAAAAGAATTTTTAAAAAATTTTATGTATCATTATTACTATTTTTAAAACATTTCATACAGGTTACATAGTCTCACCATAGAGAGCTAGAGAGGGAAAATGAGAAAAGCAAGTTACCAGGCCCGGGACTTGAACCACTGTCATCCATGTGGGAGTCCAGCACCTTAACCTCTACACTACCTGCTGGCCCCTGCACATATTTTTGTTTAACTGCATATATACTGTGAAGCAGGAACATTACTTTGAGCTGAGTTAGGTCAGGATTACTTGTATGAGTTTTCGAAATTAATTACAAAACATGTCTTGCTATAAAGGAGCTTCATTTTGGGTACAGCAGATGGCATAATGGCTATGTCGCTGGACTCCCATGTAGTCGACTGCAGTTCGAGTCCCGGACCCTGTGGCTTAAACTCATACTGGGCACGTGTGCGTGCGTGCCTAAGATCCCAAGAGGAGAATGGAGGAGAAGGAATTGTGGCCTGGCTGGCACCCCTGGGGAATGATTTCTTGCTTTCTATCTCTCTGTCTTTCTGGTGAGCGCACGTGCCCTGTAGCAAAAACCTCTCCAAAAATTAAATAAATAAAGAGAAATTGTTGTCTAAGGTAGTGCTGTATGGATGAGACATTGTCCTGTTGACAGTTTGGTAACCAGTAGTGCTTTACCTACAGGACAGGGATTCAAGGCTTTAAGAACAGACATTGAATTACTCTGCGTGTCCGATATCATCTTCAGCACTTTACCATGTACACTGCATGAAATACACGTTATAGAAGAGAATCTTTTCTTCTATTGTGGAAGTATAGCTAGGCCGCCTGCATCCGCTTCCTGGCTGGCCTCGGTTGCGTCTGTCTCTGGGACTTCGAAGCTGCTGATAGCAAAATGTCTTCAGGAAACGCCAAGATTGGGCATCCTGCCCCTAACTTCAAAGCCACAGCTGTTATGCCAGATGGTCAGTTCAAAGATAGCAGACTAACTGACTACAAAGGGGAATATGCTGTGTTTTTCTTTTATCCTCTTGATTTCACTTTTGTGTGCCCCACGGAGATCACTGCTTTTAGTGATAGGGCAGAAGAATGTAAGGAACTCAACTGCCCAGTGATCGGTGCTTCTGTGGATTCTCACTTCTGTCACCTAGCATGGGTCGGCACACCCAAGAAGCAAGGACCACTAGGACCCATGAATATTCCCTTGGTATCAGACCCCGAGCACAGCATCGCTCAGGACTATGGGGTCCTAAAGGCTGATGAAGGCCTCTCCTTCAGAGACCTTATTAGTGGTGATCAGGGCAGCCTTCGGCAGACCACCATAAATGACCTCCCGGCTGTCCACTCTGGATGAGACTCTGAGACTGGTTCAGGCCTTCCAGTTCACCAACCTACATGGGGCAGTTTGCCCAGCTGGCTGGAAGCCTGGCAGTAATCCCATCAAGCCTGATGTCCGAAAGAGCACTGGACCATTATAGTGCTGGGCTGCAGTGGGCAGCCATGAGAACAAGACCTCTTGTGTATTTTTTTATGTTTAAAACAGGTCTTTTCATGTTTAAAACAAGACTTAATTTCAGCCAACATGTGTGGGCCATGAGAGGCCTTTCCTATGTGGGTTGGGGAGGCCACCTTTTGTTTTCATTGGTGGGACTGGTCCGAGTTGTATTGTGGGGCAGGCCAGCTGATTATGTGACATACCAGTACTGGGACGCCAGCCCATTGATCTTTTTGTAGTTTCTATTAAACTTGAACCTGGGGGAGGGGGGCAAAAAAGTATAGCTATGGCGAGTTATTCAGTGGGTCACTTTTCTGACACCAAGTGAGGTCTTGGAACTCAGGAAAGCAGAGTTTTCTTTAGGGGTGAATGCAGGAAGTTGGTTTCAGTTTAAGCTAAGACTAGGTTGGGTGAGAATTTGAGGGATGGGGAGAGCTACAAAAAGGGAGGTGGGAGAAGACTACAAGACACACTGCCTGTTTCAGGGTTATCTTAGAGCAGGGTTTCTCAACTTGTAATTATTGCCACCTTGGAGGAGAACAATTACATTGAGCACAATTTAATTAATAGCAGATTTAATTAATCCTAATTAAATTAACTTGCCCAAATACTTCAAGTTCTCCCTAATAGGAAGAATTTAATACTAAAGAATTAAGTTTTTTTTTTCAGATAGGATTGAGCTTTGGTGAGCCAGTAATGTTTTTTTGTTTTGTTTTGTTTTTTTTAATTTCCTAAAAACTAATTTCTGCCCCTTTTGTGGGGGGATACTACTCCCCCATCGAGAATGAGTGATCTGGGCCTTTCTATGAATAGGGCAACAGATGTGCTTTCTGTTCAGTCTGCTGCTAGATTCAAACACAGCCCCAAACGCTAAATACCCTGTACATTATGGACTAAATAAGGCATTGTGAACCTACTCAGGACCTTCACTGTAATGTTTCCATGGAAACTGTAGAAACAATATTATAACTTCTGGAAAATATAGTATCTTTGTACAATTATGGATCATACTAGCTTTAAAGAAAACTTTTTATAGAAGCTCATTACTGGGATCAGCAGATGGTATAATGGTTATGTCACTGGTCTCCCATGTAGTTGACTGTGGTTCAAGTCGAGGACCCACAGTCCAGGACTTGAAACTCAAGTGTCTTGAAACTCATCCTAGGAGCCATGTGCGTGAGTGCCCAAAATTCCAGGAGGACAATGGGGAGGAGAAGGGATTGCATCGTGGCCATCCCCCTTGGGGGGTAATGTCTTGCTTTCTGTCTGTATCTCTGACTCTGGTGAGTGCATGAGACCTATAGCAAAAATCTATACAGACAAAAACAAACAAACAAAAGCTCAGTATTGAACTACATATTAAAGGAAGAGATGGCCATGTATTGGCATGGAAGAGCTAGCTAGATATTTTAGGCAGAAAGGAGTTCATTGTCTCAGACTGTTTTTACTTAACCATAGAATAACATGAGCCTTTCAGCTATATTTACCAGTTGTGAAAAAAAAATCTTTAGAAATTAAAAAATTTGCCATCTTTATTTACGTATTTATTAAATTCTTAGCCACAGAGCACGTGTGCTCACCACAGAGGATAGTCACACTGCAATCCCTTCTCCATTCTCCTGGGGTTTGGGGCACACACGCACACACCTTTGGCGTGATTTTCAAGCTGACATTATGGTTGGCCATGTGGGAATCCAGTACTTTAACCACCATGTCACCTGCTGTTCCCTAGCTTTAAAATTTCTTTAATGCTTATACATTAAATAAAGGGAACTTTGGCAATTATTTTAAACTTCTTTGGACATATTTTTACTTCTTTAGTGGGCTATTGATCTCTAAAGATCTTTGCACATATAAAGAATCCCAGATATATTTTTCTAGGATTTTCACTTCGAGGCTTTGCGCCCTCCGTTGTAACTGAAAGCTCGGAGATGCTGAAGTGCCGTCGCTGTGGCAAGTACTTTGTCTGCATGCTCACAGTTTTTTTTTTTTTTTGGAGAGGTTTTTGCTATAGGGTGTGTGTGCTCACCAGAAAGAGAGAGAGAGAGACAGAAAGCGAGAAGTCACCCCCCAGGGGGGATGGCCACACCACAGTCCCTTTTCCTCCATTCTCCTCTCAGGATCTTGGGCGGGCACGCACGCACACGCGCCCGGCATGAGTTTAAGCCATCGGGTCTAGGGCTGGAACTGCAGTCGACTACATGGGAGTCCAGTGACATAGCCATTACGCCAGCTGCTGGTCCCGCATGCTCTCGCTTTTATCTCCCCGGCCCACTAGCTGAGATGCTGGCATCTCCCATTTTTGGGGAGCAATACTCAATTGTCTCACGTGTGGTTGAAGAGAATCTCTTGTTTCATTCATGTGGTCATTGTACCTCCTGGCCCCAGGCCGTCACATGTGGCCATGGCAGATCCTCTGACCCGGCATTTGGCATTTGTCGCCAGCATAAGCAGTGAATTCTCACAGCCTTTTCAAGCCATACGTTTACACTGATGTCATGTTAGCCCTTCTCCATTATGACATGGGCCATTGAGATCATTTCTAGGGACTCTCTGTTTTGGTAGAAGATAGGCTGCTAGTCATATAGTAACAGAGATCCTGTTGTATAGGGAAGAATAATAACTTATATTTTCTATGTAACTCTGGGATCTGAGAGCCTTAGCATTATAATTTGAGCAGTTGGAGGATTTTTGCATTTTTAAGGCCAAAAGGTGCATGTGCTTGCAAGAGAGATGGACAGATAGGGAGAGAGGGAGGGGGAGAAATCGCCCCCTAGTAGGGTGTGGTCATGCTGCGATCCCTTCTCCTCCATTTGTCTGTCCTGTCAGGATCTTGGGTACCCATATCCTCAAGCCCAGCCCGGGTGTTTTTCAAGCTACTGGGGTTCAGATTTGAGTTGTGGTTGGTGGTGTAGAATCTGGCTCCCTTAATCGCCAGGCCACAGGGACAGCCCTGGAGAAAATACTTTAATTTTCTTTTGTATTTGCATATTTTGGTATATATCTTATTTTTAATTGTTATTTAGGAATAATTTTATTATTTTAGTTTATCTTCAGATAGTCTGATTTTTGCTAGCTACTGCTTTCTCATGCTTTAATTACTTACCTTTTAGCCAGAAGATTTTGCTGTATTTTTATGAATTAACTTTTTAAATTGGAGTCTAATTTAGGCACAGTAAATTTTCCTTTCCCCCCTTGAGACAGAGTCTTGGTGTGTCATTCAGGCTGATCTTGAACTTCTGGGTTTCAGTGATCCGCATGCCTCCGCCTCCCAAGTAACAGACAGGCATGTTGCCATGGCCTGGAGACTGGCCCTTTTTACGACCAAGGTCCATGAGATTTGATGCCTGCATATAGTTGCGTAACCACAGTCACGCTACCGACCAGGTCCATCACCCCTCAAAATACTCTCCTGCTGCTTGTGGTCAGCCCCTCCTCCCAGTTCTCTGACAACCGCTGACCAGTTTTTTGTCCTTATTGTCTTGCCTTTTGTAGCATGTCTATGTATGGAATTAATCATAGCATTTGAGCTGCTTTCACTAACTGTGGTGCTTTCCAGAGTCATCCATGTTGTGTAATCATGCTCACTGCCAGTTGGTACAGTCGTGAATTGTTAAGGACAGGACTATGTTCTGGGAAGTGCGTAAGCATTTCTGTGGGTGTTTGTGTAAACAGAGCTTGGCGGTGCGCGGGCTCCTCGTCTAGGCTCTGTGGTCCAGCCTGTCTGCTCCTTAGGGGACCACTGCTGTGCATGCAGCCTGGGTTTGCTGCAGTGGTGCATGCGCATGACTGCGGGCTGTCCTTGGGATGTGCGGCATTCATCCTCCCTCTTCTGTTAAAGAACATTTGGGCCCTTTCCAGTTTTTGGTAATTATGAAAGGTGCTACGATACACTTTCATTACAGGCTTTTATGTGACTAATGAGAGTGTGTACACACATGTACGAGCAGGACATGGGAGGGGAACGAGGTTGCTCTCAGATGTAACCTTGCCATCTCATGGTCCTCCTGCCCCAGCCTCCCAATGAACTAGCACCGCAGATGCATGCCACTGCACCCATCCTGTTCTGGTTGGGTTGGGAACCAAACCCAGGCCTCCCAGAAAAGGCCCTTCAGGGTTTGACTCTTTCTCCAACTTCATTGTGTTCCTAATGTCTTTTTATGGGCATGTTTTAAACACGCCAGAACTCTACCCACCACAGACCCTTCGCAGCTGCCTTATCCTCTGCCTGGGTGTCTTTCCATCCTTTGTTCCACACAAAGGTTCCCTCTCTTGAGGGACTTACATCGTAGTGAGAAGAGACAGCTAAACAAGAAAAGTGTTTGTGATAGAAGTCAAGGTAGTGGGGCCAGCAGGTAGCATGGTGGTTTGAGGCTCTGGACTCCCACTTGGGTAACTGGTTTGAGTCCCAGGCATGGAGACTTGCTTTCTCACTTTCCCCCCATCTCTATCTCTGTCTCTCTCTGGTTAGCGCATATGCCCTATTGAAAATTTTATAATAATAAATAAAAGAAATAAATAATTACTAAAAAAAAAATAGTCAAGGAGTAATGGACTGATAGATTTCCCACAAAGATCCAAAAGCAATTTAATGAAAGGATAGTCTTTTTCAAAAGATAGTTCTGAAACAATTGAATTCTCATATGAAAGAAAAACAAAATTCATCTATAGGGAACCGGCAGTTAGCGTAATGGCTATGTCGCTGGACTCCCACGTAGTCGACCGCGGTTCGCGTCCCGGACCTGGTAGCTTAAAACTCACGCCGGGCGCGTGTGCGTGCGTGCCCAAGATCCCGAGAGGAGAATGGAGGAGAAGGGATTGCGGCATGGCCATCCCCCCTGGGGGGTGATTTCTCGCTTTCTGTCTCTATGTCTCTCTCTGTCTGTCTGGCGAGCGCACGCGCCCTACAGTGAAAATCTCTCAAAAAAATAATTCATCTATAGAGATACTAACTAGTGATAATTCGGCTTTGCTCCACAATGTGTGGAGTCTTTTACTCTGTCCTTAAAATGTGAGACTTTCTAGTGACTATTGTATATACTTGTGGATTTAATGAAAAATGTGAGAGTATGTTCTGATGTCTGATGTACTTCACATTGATTCCTCACTATCCTTTTTTTTCTACAAAAGGTTTTTTTTTTTTTTAAGGGTTTTGCTATGGAGCACACGCACTTACCAGAGAGATAGAAAGTAAGAAATCAGCCCCAAGCAGGGTTGGCAGTGCTGCAGTCCCTTCTCCTTCAGTTTCCTCTTAGGATTTTGAGCATGCATGTACATGTGCCTAGCCAGTTTTCAAGCCGATGGGTCCAAGACTCGAACTGTGGGGTCTGCCATGTAGGATCTAGAGCCTTAACCTCTGTGCTATCTGCTGGCCCAGTTCCTTGTCAGTTTCTTTTCCTTTTTTTAAAAGAAAAATTTATTTAATTTTATTTATTCATTCATTTGAATTTGACCAGAAAGAGACACAGAGAGAGAGGGAGAAATGGAGAAAGCAAGCCACCAGGTCCGGGACTCAAACCGTGGTTGTCCATGTGGGAGTGTCTGGCCTTAACCGCTGTGCCACCTGCTGGCCCCTCGTCAATTTCAGGTCCTTGCAGTGAGTACTTATTTATTCTGCCTTCCCTGCTTTTTTTGTTCCTCTCCCATTTTGTTTTCTCCAGCTAAATAAAAAAGCAACCTCTTAAAAAAAAAGCAACTTCTTAAATACAGTTTGTTTTCTATCCCCTAGTGGGCATGGAACATGCACACTCTCAGGAATTCAAGCCGTCTAGTTTACATTTAAATAAACCTTGAGATTTAGTTCCCTGATGTTTGCCCACATCAAGGAGATGCAGTTTTTATTGTCTTATTGCACTCTGTACATGCAGTTGCCGTGACCTGTTCTTCCTTCTTTACCACATCACATGCATTTTCCCCATTGCTCGCTCCAATTACAGTCATAACGTCTGAGTTGAAAGGGAGCTTAGAAGACCATCATCTTCCTTCCCACTGGGTGGAAGCCACCTCTTCAGCCTGCTGCCGTGCTGTCTGAATCGTGGGGCACCTGGGGCTCAGTGTCCCAGGGCACAGCCCAGGGCCTCATTGTGCCCACATCTGCCTGTCTTTCCAGGCTCACAGGCCGAGTTTTCTCTTGGGAGTATCATTTCCCTAAGACTGAACATAGCTATTTGCATATTCCTGGACCCCGAACCTCTGATGGTGCACCAGGCTTACATTGTGGGCAAAAACCAGGTTTACTTGACTCTTAGTAATTTGTACTTTCGAGGACCGAGGGTCAAGATAACCTGATTTTTTCCAACAGGTGGTATGGCAGTTAAGGTACTGGACTTACACATGCCACCCTGAGTCAAGTCCTAGACCCAGTGGCCCGAAAATCACAACAAATAGATTTTTTTTTTTAAAAAAAAGGTGAAACAAATAAAACTTACTCTAAAAACAGGAAACCATTTTTAAAAACTTGGAGGAAATGTAGATGCACATTTTTTTTTTTTTTACCCTCAGGGTGTGGAAAGATATTCTAAGCTTTGCATTTAAGGAAGAAATAATGGAGGAAGAGTAAGATTGGCATATTAGACTCCGAGTGCTGAAAAAACTCAATGACAAATCAGGAAAAGATTACAAACTATATTGTTACCAAACTCAAATCAGGTTCGCTTGTCCAAACGCTATAAAACCAAGCCATAGGCACATGGTGTGATGAAGGAAAGTGCAGCTTTCTTGCAAAGCGCAAAGCAAGGAGAGCGGGCAGCTCATGCTGAAAAGACCCGGTCTCCCCGAGATGTCCCCACATGCCTTTTTTTTGGGGGGGGGGCGTTGCTATAGGGGGCGATAGCGGTTGTTTTTTTGCCAGAAAGGCAGACAGAGAGAAATCACCCCCCAGGGGGGATGGCCATGCCGCAGTCCCTTTTCCTCCATTGCTTTCTCAGGCTCTTGGGAACCACCAGCGTGAGTTTAAGCCACTGGGTTCCAGACTCTATAACTGCTGTCGACTACATGGGAATTCAGCGACATAGACATTACTTCCAACTGCTGGCCCCCCTCCCCCATGCCTTTTTTAAGGGCAAAATTAGGGGCAGAGGTCCCAGGTGCAGGATCAGTTCTGTGATTGGTTCAAGAGGGAGTGATCATCTCCTGGACATTCTTGATTGGTGAGGCCTTAGATAATCAGATTTCTCTTCAGGTGTCTGGAGTCATTCAACCTGGGGTCTTCGAGCTCAGAGCCAGCAGTTGCCGTCCTTCAAAACATCTTACACATTGAAATGAAAACCTTCTTTCCTTTAAGTGAGAGCTTTAGAGGTCAATGGCCCTCACTCATGGTCCATGTCGGTCATTATCGTAACTGAAGTCTGAAGCCTTACTCCTTACTCTGGGCTGTTACAATGCAGATGGACCTTATATTTCAGGAACCTTAGGGAATACTTTAGGGGGTTCTTGCTGGGTTCAGTTCCCCCTGTTCTTAGAAAAAACCCTCAATGCTGAGGGGAAATGGCGATGACAGATCTGGCTGCTTCTTGCTGAATGGGGACATAGTTTCAGAGGTCAGGATTGGAGGAAATAGCATGCATTTATTTCAAAATACTCAGAACTTTGCCTTTAATTTTTCAATTCTATTATGCTAGCACCAGCTTCTACTGTTATATTTTCAAGTCTGAAAGCACATTTAATTACTATATAAAACAAGAGAGCAAAGTTGCTGCTGAGGACAGAAGTCTGACTGCATTTTTCTGTTTTTCAAAATCCTTTCCAGAGGGCCTGGAGGGAATCATGCCCGCAGACACTAACAGATCATTTTGACAGGAGTCTTTCTACTTCCTGTCCCTGCTGTAGTATCTTTGTGAGATATATATTGAGCCTCCTCATCTCTGTTAAAGTACATTCTTTTCTGATCTTAGCAACCTTCCTTTTACAATCACCTACCTGTACTCTGCAAGCCCCTCCAATTCCACATGTGCTGTCTTTTTGGGCCAGACTAATGGGAAAACTCTTCACTAAATTCCAAACTCTGTCTCTTGCTCTCAAAATCAAATACAAGGAATCTCTGTACCTGGTCTCCCCAAGAAAGGCATGTTTTTCCTCCTCTCTGGGCCTAGGTTACTCATATTTTGCTTAGAAATAAACTGCATTAGTTATTATTTTTGCAGAGTTGGCTATTTACATCAACACTAGCCTATTTTTATCTGTAGCCAGGTAGCTTAGTACTTTTTTTTAACCTAAGATTTTAAGTGCAACATGAAATGTTTTCATCCTGCAAACTCTTCTTTAATAAGCCAAGACATGATTCGAAACTATTTTATGATCTAAGACAAATTTTGCCAATGAAGTATAGTGATAATAACAGGCTGAGGTGATCTGATAGAATTTTCTGGTCTGTCGTTTGCATTTATACTCATTATACACCAGTTATTGTGGTGATTTGGGGAGTCTATCTAATCCTCAGAGTGTAAAATTTCAAATAAAGTAGTTTTAGCTTTTTTTTTTTTTTGGAGGGATTTTTCACTATAGGGCGCATGCACTCGCCAGACAGAGAGAGACAGAGAGACAGAAAGCGAGAAATCACCCCCAGGGGGGATGGCCACGCCGCAATCCCTTCTCCTCCATTCTCCTCTCAGGATCTTGGGCACGTACGTACACGTGCCCGGCGTGAGTTTTTTAAACCACCGGGTCCAGGACGCGAACCGCGGTCGACTACGTGGGAGTCCAGCAACATAGCCGTTATGCTAACTGCTGGTTCCCAAAGTAGTTTTAGTTTTAGTGAATCAAAATTTTAAAATGTGAAGAAAAGCTTGCTTTAGACTTAAAGCCAGAAAAAAATGTTTAAACAGTAGGTACATACTAAAAACTCAAAAAACCAAACATGTACAGAGCTAAAATCTAGTACCAACTGCAATATTGTTTTGAGAAACATTTTTCTTCTTTCCAGTCCCCTTTTTACCAAAGAAAAGCATAGTAAAACTAACTTATTTGAAAAAAAAAATAGTCTTAATTTGGTCTGTTATTTGCACAAAGTCCAGTGAGAATACTAATTGATTAGTTGGCTTTGCTGGAACCTTTAATAATGAATTTAAGATTAGACTCTTTAAGAAGCCTCCCAAGGCTACTGAGCCAAGTCAGGAATTCATCCTGACTGTGCCTTTAAGTACCTGTACTTGGAAGTTTTGGAGCCTGTCAGGAAGTGACATTCTTTACTTACCTGCCAGGAAGAATTGTTTATTGTACCAGGCACTCTTTCCAAGAGCAACTGTTGGCTTCGTTGAAATCAACCTTAGTTCCTTAGCTTTCTGGTCATATCTTCAGATATGACATGCCAGTCAAAGCCCTGGCAATAACCAGTGTTTCCCATTTCTGATGCAAGGCAACAAGTATTAGTGAATTTATACAAACAACCATACTGTCACAAAATAAGAATGCTCACCAATATTCTCCAATTCCAGAGGGTCAGAAAGAGAGGGAAATTTGCTACAATTTCAAAAGGAAAAAAATTAACAAATTGCTGAACCTTTCAACAGCTCAAGAAGACAAAAATCCTTAAATCTAGAAAACAAAGCATAGAAGAAAATCAGTAATGTTTTAGTCAAGTCAAAAAATTTTATTTCACCAATTCAGTCTCATGTAATTTTTAAAATTATTTTAAATTTTATTTATTCATTTACTTATGAATAAATAAAGAGAGACAGAGACAGAGAGAGAGAGAGAGAGAGAAAGTGAGAAAGCAAGCCACCAGGTCCAGGACTTGAACCATGGTTGGCCATGTGGGAATGTCCAGCGCCTTAACCACCACGCCACCTGCTTGTCCCCAGACTCATGTAATTATTAATCTCTCTCTTTTTTTTGGAGAGGTTTTTGCCATAGGGAGTGTGTGCTTGCCAAACAGACAGAGACAGAAAGACAGAAAGTGAGAAATCACCCCCCTGGAGGGATGGCCATGCTGCAATCCCTTCTCCTTCATTCTCCTCTCGGGATCTTGGTCACGCATGCACATGCACCTGGCATGAGTTTTAAGCCACCGGGTCCGGGACGCGAACTGAGGTCAACTACATGGGAGTCCAGCGACATAGCCATTACGCTAATTGCTGGTCCCTTAATCTCTCTTTCGTTGAGTTTGCAATGTCCAATGCAAATGGTCCAGTCTTTCTCAAAGTTACCAAAAACCTATATTTAAGAGTACTTTATTAGGGCCGGCAAGTGACGTGTTGGCCAAGGCACTGGACTCCCATGTGGCCGACCATGGTTCGAGTTCCAAACCTGGTGGCCCGCTCTCTCCCTATCTTATTCTGTCTCTGCTCACATCGAATAGTAATAATAATGATAAATAAACCTACATAAATAATTCCTCAAAAAGAGTACTTATCATAGTCTTTTTCACTAATTTCCTTAAAAGAGACAATTTTTGGATTACAGCTTATTAAAAATGTTTTAGAAAAAGCATCAGAATAAAGCATTTAACTACAGACAACAAAACTTAAAATGGCTCTGGTTCAAGATCTGATTTTACTATAACCCAAAATAAACAAATGTGATAATTTCTGTGACAAGCTACATTAGAACTATTTAGCATTGCAAGTATTGACCAATAGCACACTAATATATATCAGATATTGAAGAATCTCATACAATTTTGGAACACCCATTGACACAAATTTGTATATAGAGAGCTAAACACCATTTCATATTTGACAATATTTCCCATATAATTTCTTTTTTTTTAAAAAGATTTATTTATTTAATTCTATTTGTTATTTTTTAATTTTACTAGAGAGAAACAGAGAGGAGAAATGGAAGGTGAGAGAGCAAGCCACCAAGTCCAGGACTCGAACTCTCGTTGGTCATGTGGGAATCCAGCACCCTTAACCACCATGCCACCTGCCAGTCCCCCCATATAATTTCAGCATGTCAGAAAGTCTAATCATAATCAGTCTTTCCCAGATATCCAAGGGCTCTGTTGAGAATTTTAAAAAATTAGTTCTAGGTCAAAACTGAAACTGAAATTTGACATGGGACATCTGTCAAATATCAAAGATTTACAACACTTGATTAAAACAGGATCAAGGCACTGCGACTGTTTGTTGTTTACTTAACCAAAGTGACAATTTAAAAAATTTTAAACTGCAGCCATAAAAAACATAGTTCTTTAATAGATTAGAATCAGACTTTTAAACTACAGTAGCAAAATAATCTGATTAAGACAGCAGAAGGCACACAGCTTTTTTCTTCCTTATACTCAAAATGTTTTTAAAAAAATTTACTCATTTTTGTTAGCATTATATAAAAAAAGAAACAAATTTGTCATTATCAGTGTTTTTGAATAAATTTAGTCAATTCTAGTTAGTTTTACCTTCAGATTCTACATTTCCTTTTTTTTCCAACCTTTTATACATATTTAGTTTTATCTATATTATTTCTTTTTTAAAAAAATTTTATTTATTCATTTATTTTAACTTGACCAGAGAGAGAGAGAGAGAGAAGGGAGAAAGCAAGCCACTAGGTTCGGGACTCAACCATGGTTAGCCGTGTGGGAGTGTCCAGTGCCTTAACCACTGTGCCACCTGCTTGCCCCCTATTATTTCTTTTTCACTCACTTGCTCTAAAACAAATTTCAAACCTCCTCCACATTAGACAATCCTCTTGAACAAAAACACACCCTCACGTCTATTTTAATTTTCCTGTTGACCAAAAAATCTTAATTTTCTCTGTATATTTTGAATACGTAATTGTTTTTCTAATTTCTGGCTTTGGTTACCATTATCCTGAAATTTTAACATCCATTTTATAATATCGAGGAATATTTTCTTACAACACAATTGTTAACAGATTCAATTACATTTCAGACTTATGCCATATAAAACATGGTGCCAAAGTATATATAACACTTAAACTTAGCAAAAACTCAAGCAGTTCATTAATATAAATTAACATATGCCTTTAAAATTTAAACTACTCAGAATAATGTAAAAATGATGACAAGTTCAGTTACAAACATTTACTCTATTTACATTTACCCAATATGTTTTTAGCCATTATCTTGGAGTTACTTATGAAAAAACAAGGCTTTACTTAAGATTCTTTCCTTTGAAGTAGAGGAAAACCAAGCTAGCCCTACATCAGCTAGTCTCATCTAAAGACTGAATTCCAGACCCAAGAGAGTTCTCCAGTGTTTCCCAAGTTTTACTGTAACGCACCTGTCCATGGGGCACCACGAATGACCATTTAGGACAGAGGCCATTTGGGCCCTTAATTCACATGCTAACAGTTCTGAAGACATTTTGATTCATATTTAATAATTTTAAATCAGCTTTATCAAAGATTTTACTTGAGTCACGCGGACTTGAATAGCATTTGAACCTGTTTTAACCTATGAGCACGCATTTACATCATTTTGGTACCACATAAAGACAAACATACACATAAACACAACATAACACATATGTGTACACACATAATATAGAGTCAAAGAATTTTAGCTTTTATTTTAGAATTTTAGCCAAGAGACTGTAAAACTCATTAGTATGAGTCAAACTATAGTTTATCCTCACATATAGCTGAAGTCTTCAATTCCTAAGGCAGATTAGGAGATTTGCACTTTAAAGGACACAAAGACTGCTAATCAAAATGGATACCCATGAAACATAAAATTGTAGAAATTTCTTGTACTATTTTATTAAATATGCAGATGGCATAGGAACTACTTAACAGATCCACTCAAATTAGACAGGTGACTGGCTCGAAGAGTTCCCTGATTCATTTAGACAGCCACTTTTCCTCTTAACAAATTGCCATTTGCTGTTAGTTCGTCTGACTGAATCAGATATTTAAGACTTTTTCTTAATGAAAGCATGTAAAGAAAACAAAAAGTAAGGACCAGCAGATGGCGTAATGGCTACATCACTGGACTCCTATATTGCCACCCGCAGTTTGAGTTCCGGACCCCGTGGCTTAAACTCACACTGGGTGCGTGTGCGTGCGTGCCCAAGATCCCGAGAGGAGAATGGAGAACGAATTGTGGTGTGGCCTTCCCCCCGGGGAGTGTTTCGCTGTCTGTCTCTCTCTGTCTCTCTGGCGAGTGCACATGCCCTATAGCAAAATCCTCTCAAAAGAAAAAAAAAGTATTAAGAAAGCCAATTTTATATGGTAATTAGCATACAACCCAAGATCAAATGTCCACTCACTGTATAAACATAACACTTGGTATCCCAGAAGCCAAAGTGACCACTGAGTTTAATTCAAGTGAGTACAGAGCTCCCGGACAGAGAGAAAACACATAATAAAAAAATTGTAAAAAATCCTAAAGACCTAATTGCAGTTAGCAAGAGATTCAAGGAAAAGGGTTCAGTCGACTGAAACGTGGCCATAAAGAAATAGGATCCGAGAGAGAAATAGAGGCTTCAGAAATGGATGGCCGGCATATTAGTTTTTAATTAGGCTGGCATACATACAAGGGCTCTTTAAGAAAACTCTTTTCATATCTATCATCATTAGTTTTTAGCCAGGCAAACAGCCAGCATATCTGTTTTTGTCTCAGTGAACACGTCTTATTTCTGAATACAGTTTTAATTGCCCCTTCTCTCTTCCAGATTAGGCTAAATGTTCACACACAAATATGTGCATACACACATGCACACACCATGTGCTTTTTACTATGTTTTGAATATAGAATAGAATTTAAACCAAGTTCAAACAACTAAGAAAACAAGGTCCAGATTACTTCCAAAGATAGGGAAAAAACCCAGAAAAACCTTGTCTGTTATACATTGTAAAACCCATGTTTACAGTTTTTAGGGTGGTGATTGGAAAAGGAAGGTTGCTGAGATCAGAAAGGAATGTACTTTAACAGAGATGAGGAGGCTTAATTTAATGTACATCACAAAGATACTATGCCAGAGACAGGATGCAGAAAGAATCCTGTTATCAATGGGTAAAAATGGTCTCTTAATGTTGGTGGGCATGACTCCCTCCCTCTAGGACCTTGGAAAGGATTTTGGAAAATAGGAAAAAGCAGTCAGTTATCTGTCCTCAACTCTGCTGGAAGCAGACCTGAAATAGGTTTTAGGTGTGAGAGTTGGGTTTGGCGGGAGGGAAGGGGAAGTGGGTGGAAGATCAGGAGGGGGGGTGGGACTTCAGGCTCTGCCACAGATCTTGGCAGCGGTGCAGGAGGTGGGGGAAACAGGGAAGAGGCCAGTTGGGCAGAGCTGTGTGGTCTCGGCCATGTGCCAGCCTTGCTGAAGGAGCTGCCTGGGAAGAGTAGTCTTGGATCTGCCACGGGGGCACGGGTGGGGTGGGGGGGCGGTACCTAAATGCATTCTTCATATATAAGGGACAAGTTGTCCCTTGAAGGGAAGCCCCAGTAGCCTGCGTACTCCTTTGGCTGCCAAGAGGGAGGAACTGGCATTGTAGTTTTATTAAAACAGCACACATTGGATATGTGGTATATTTTCATCTAGTAAACTTAAATTTCTAGTTGGAGGGAGGTGGGAGTAATTTCAAATAAGGTTGCATTTGTATTTTAAGCAGCTATGCTGTACTGTGAGCTTCCGTTAGATCCCTGATCCCGTCTTGTTGACCTTTTGAGACTAAATACCATACTTGCCCTTGTCCTGGTCTTTTGTTTATGTTAGAGGTGATGGTGAAGTGCCTCATGTTATTTTAATGGGATGGGACTACTGTGAGCTGGCCTTAGCCAGGCCTACTGGTTTTAGCTGAATTCCTTCTTTGCTGGGTTGTAATTAGCATCCACTAGTAGCATAGCTTAAATGATTTAATGCTATTACTTGTTTAGGAACATTATGGCTCAGCACTATTTAGGTTAAAGCTTCCGTAACCTGAAGTGTTGTTTGTTTGCCTGAGGGTGTAAGGCATTCTCCAGAAAAAGAGACCAAGGGAGAAGGAGAAAGGACCCCTGCCTGGGGCTTGGTTGTGCAGCAACCTTTCAGGATTTGGGGCATATACACACGTGCACCCAGGATGCCAAGTCCAGGACTTGAACTGAACAGCCAGCCATGTGACTCCTGTTGGCCCCAACCTGAAGGTTTTACAAAGTGACTTTAAATACTGAGTCTGTAATCTTTCAAAGCTTTGTTTTAAGGCACAGATCCTGCCCTCTTGAAACATGTAAGATGACAATTATGTGACCATTCTCTGTTGTCTTCTCTCTGTCTCCCTTTTTGTTTGTCCTAAAGAGCTCAAATACCTCATAGAAGCCCAGGGAACTATTTGAAAACTGTGGTTCTATTTCTTGGGTTAACTTTATAAAGATAAAAGTGGTGGACCAGCCAATGGCATGGTGGCTAAGGCAGCCAGGGCCCACAGGCCCACTGTGTAGTTCAAGTTAGGGACCCAGTGGCTTGAAAAACTTGCCAGGAGCATGTGCATGTGTGCCTCAAATTCTAAGTCGAGAATGGAGGAGAAGGGATATGGCATGGTCATCCTCGGGGCGGGTCTCTATCTCTCTGTCCCTCGTCAGCACAAACACACTGTAGCAAAAATGACGACGAAAGGTGAGAAAGTGGTTAAAATGCAGCTATTATGAAGCCAGGCATGATTGCCAGGCAGGATTGGATTCCTGTCTCTGTGCTGTGCCTAAGGAGGGACTGCAGGGAGTTTTTCAGGAATGTTTCCCAGTAGAAAGTTTGTCATCTGGGTCCTGTTGGGGAAGAACCACTGTATTTTCCCGTAGGCTGCTAAGAAGAGGCCATGCCTCCATAGGGCCCCCCTGTCACATGTCCACACTCATCCCACCCAGGAGATGTTCTAGCACTCTTTCTGTAATTCATTAAATACTACATTTTTTAGGAAAGTTCTCTGTTAGGCTTTGCTTAGAATTCGACTACTATTGAGTTTTTTCCTTCCAGAAAGTAGGTGTGTAGTTCTGCAAATGTGTCTGTCTGTATATTTACAGAAAAAGCAAATCGACTGTATTTAGTTGTGATTTTGTCTGCCACTTGCGCTTGTGCTTTGGTCAAAAGATTACACTCGTAGGTTATTTTGTTGTTGTTTGTTTTGAGTTTTGTTATAGCGTGCATGCGCTTGCTAGAGAGAGACAGAGAGAGAGAGAAAGAGAGAAAAAGTGACAAGTCACTTCGCAGCGGAGATTGGCATGCTACAATCCCTTCTCCTCCATTCTTCTCTCGGGATTTTGGGCACACACCACACACACACACACATACACACACACACACATACACACACACACACACACACCTGGTGTGTTTCTCAAGCTGCAGGGTTTGAGTCAGGGACTGGAAATGTGCAGGTGGCCATGTGTGATCCAGTGCTTTAACCCCTATTCCTCTTACTGGCCCAGTTTTTTTTCTTTTTTAATTTACGGTTTCCTAACTGCATGAGCTGCCTTTGCCACTGCAGAGATTCATTCAACTCTTGCTCTTATTGTTTTACCTTCAACCACATCCTGCTAGTTATTAAAGACTTCTTCCAGTGTAAAACTTGTCTTGGAAGTTTGCTGAGTCAAGTAGTTCTAGTAGAAAACATTAAAAACAATGATTTAGGTCCCTTTAATGTGACTCATTTAAACTTTCTCATCAAACACATTTACCCACTGAGATTTTTTTTTGAGGGGGGGAGGTTTTTGCCATAGGTTGCGTGCGCTCCCCTGAAAGACAGAGAGATAGAAAGCGAGAAATCACCCCCCTAGGGGGGATGGCCACACTGCAGTCCCTTCTCCATTCTCCTCTTGGGACCTCGGGCACTCATGCACACACGCCCGGCGTGAGTTTAAGCCACCCGGTCCAGGATTCAAACCGCGGTTGACTACATGGGAGTTCAGCAACATAGCCATTATGCTAACTACTGGTCCCTCCACTGAGATTTTAAGTAGGCTTTTGGGCAGATGGTTTGATACGAGCTTACATAAATGACAGACAATTAACCTAGGCAGCGTTAGTCAAAGTTGGATGATAGTACGCATAAAACCTGTTTCATTTTTCTCTAAGAAAATTTTACTTATCAACTGCAGACTCTGCAGCATTTCACAAACCCTAATCATATTAAACCCCCAAACCATTTTTATTAATAATTTTTTAAAGTTTAAATTTCCTTGAAGTTCTGTAATTGACAAGCTAAACTGAGGTAGCCCTGGAGAATTTGGGTGCGTGGCGCCTCCTGCTGCAGACACAGATCCTCAGAAGCTGCTGAGGTTGTGCTCATCATCACCAGTGCTTTTCCATGTGACCAGATCCCGGTGGCTTGTCATGCAGCAGTAGAACTCTCCTGCACCCTGTCATCTTTGTCCCCTTTGAATCTCGTAGTTCTTAAACACGTTACCTTTATCAGATAGATACGTGAAGAGGCATTAGTTTTTCTCAGTCACAGAAGTGTTCAAGGTTAGAACATTTGCTAAGAGTTTTGATCTGATGAGCGTCTGCTTATTACACAGAAATTGTCTCTGGAAGGAGGTGTAAGAGTCCTGTGGCCTGTTAACGGAGAGTAACCAGCTCTAAAAAATGAATAACTGATGTGGTTTAATGCACTTTCATACACTTGGTTTTCCTAACTACCCACTCGAGGGGGAACAGAACAATATACCTTGCTCAGATAGCGCGACCACTACCCCTCACTCGGAAGGGAGCAAATCTGGGTCACCCCAGACAGACAAACAAGTAAAACCAGCTTAGAAATAAACCAGACCGTCTACCAAATTTTGGGAGATCCAGGGCCAGAGAATTTCCTGACTCTCCCCCAGGAGAGGCCCGGAGCTGGAGAGGGCACAAAGGGCGCACTGCTGGTGCCAGGCACAGGGTTCTAAGCAACCCCTCGGAAGATCTCTGGATCGTCTCTGGTCCCTTCTGGGTCACCATCTTGTCACCAGAAAATAGCCAACTCTTAATATTAATTATTAATAATTAATCATTAATGCGGTTTATTTCTAAGCAGAATGAGTGACCTAGACCAGAGAGGAGACAAAACATTGCCGTTCTCTCGGGGTGACCAGATACAGGGTTTCCTTTTATTTGATTCTGAGAGTGACAGAATTTGGAATTTAGTGAAAAGTTTTTCCATTGGTCTGGCCCCAAAAGGCGGGACATGTGGAAGGTGGGGGGCCTTGTTGGTTATAGGTGGGTTTACAGCTTTTAGGGTGGTGATTGGAAAGGGAAGTTGCTGAGATGAGCAAGGAATGTGCTTCAGCAGAGATGAGGAGCTCACTGTCCGTCACAGAGGTACTCCAGCACCATGCCAGGGCAGGGGCTAGGACGAATCCTGTTACCCGTGGGCCAGAACGGTGTGTCAGCGTCTGTGGGCCTGACTCCCCCAGGCCCTCTGGGAAGGACTTTGGAAAAATAGGGAAAAGCAGTCGGAATTCTGTCCACAGGCCTCCTGGGAACAGCACTGAGGCTCTAGGGAATCCAGGGTGGAAGAGGCCTCCCTGATTCTCATTGGCACTGTCTGTTTTCTCTGCTGTATCCATATGACCATTTTTACAAAGTGCCATGTGTCCTTTTGATCTCGTGCTGCACTCTGAACCGGTGGAGCAGTGCGGTGCCGTTGGTCCACTCCTCTCATCCTTGCTGTTGCCCACAGTGAATGCGCCTTCGGTTTACAACTGGGACAGTAGACAGGACGCTGCTCTGCCATCGGACGGTCCCGTATCTACAGCTCCCTGCCTCGTGTGACTTGGGATCAGCTACCCACTCTTTCTGAACCCTCATCTTCTCATTTAGACGGTAGGAGTGATTGTATGTAGAGCTCAGACATATTGTAAGGATTAAGAAAATGTCCCTTAACAGCTAGCATAGTGATAGGCATATAATAGTTCTAAATGATCATTATTTTTATTTAATTAACTAAGGAACTTGTTCACCTTGCAAAGTCCTCACCTTTCTAATTGTATGCATTGGAGCAGCTTTGGATTCCGATTTCCCCTGCCATGCTACAGTTAAACATACCCAGTGACTTCTTTTTGACAGTACTCGTAAGTGAAAAAGCTTATTTCTCCCCTCTTTTTAAGAGAGATTTTTGGTATAGGGTGCATGTGCTTGCCAGAAAGAGAGAGAGAAAGAGAGAGAGAGAGAGAGACATAATACGAGAAAATTCACCTTCCAGGGAATGGCTACATCGCAATCCCTTCTCCTCCTTTCTCCTCTTGGGATCTTGGGCACAAATGCACATGTGCCCAGCATGAGCTTCAAGCCACTGGGTCTGGGACTCAAACTGCAATCAGCTGTGTATGAGTCCAGTGATATAACCATTGTGCCATCTGCTGGTTCCTATTGTCCTTTTTAATCCTATGAAATTTTAAAATTAAAAGTAGTATTCTTGGGACCAGTAGTTGGCATAATGGCTATGATGCTGCACTCCCATGTAGTCGACCACTGTTCGAGTTCGGTCCTGGTGGCTTAAGCTCATATCAGGAGCGTGTACATCTGTGCCCAAGATCCTGAGAGGAGAATGGAGGAAAAGGGATTGCAGTGTGGCCGTTCTCCATGGGGGGGTGATTTCTCACTTTCAGTCTCTCTGTCTCTTGTGTTTCTGGCGAGCACACATGCCCTATAGCAACCCCCCACCACCACCCCCCAATAAAAGGTAGTATTCTTGGGTCTGGTTGGTGTAGTTGTTATGTCACTGGACTCCCACATGGCTAACTACAGTTTGAGTCCCAGACCTGGTGGCTTGAAAACCATGCCGGGCATGTGGGTGTGTGTGCCCAGGGTACCTGGAGGAGAATGGAAGAGAAGGGATTAGAGCATTGCCATCCCAGGGGAGTGACATCTCACTTTTCCTCTCACCATCTCTGTCAAGCTCACATGCCCTAAAGCAAAAATCTCTTAAAAAAAAAAAAAAAAGAATTCTTTGCACTCTGCTTGCAAGTGGGAGCTTATTAATTTCTTACAGTGTGGGTGCGTGTGTGTAGTGCATTACTGTGTATTATATATTATATGCTGACGCTTCTGTGCTGTTCACTACACAGATGTACCGACCCAGTAAGAAAGCCAGTGTCAACACACGAGTCATTAGTGTGGATTGCAAGTTGGAGTGACAGTGTTAGAATCCCTGAGTAATGGAACTATGTTGCTTAGGGCTTTTTGGGGTAATGTTTCTGTTTTCCATTAAGCCTTTTCTTCTTTCTTTTTTTTTCTCTTTTCCAGATCTTTCAAACTCACATGGCGATGAGAACAACTTGTATGCCCTCACAAGTATCTGAGGATGAGCAGAGAGTGAGTATGTCTGAAATAGAGTGCATCGTGTGCTCTGAATGCTTCTGTTCTCCCCAAATAGCTGCTCGGAGAACTGGCAGGCCTCTCCGATGGACGCTTCCGTTTGTCTTCACCTTTCATAGGAATGAACTTTGCTGTTGACTCCAGGGAAAAACAAATAGTAGATAAAATCCACCATGTGCCTGTCCTGTTTGACATTAAGTAAAAAAATTTTTCTGTTTCTTTTTATCATTTGTTATTTCCTTTTTGGTCTGTGCTTTAATGAAAAAGTGTATTCTGTTATGCCAGAGGCACATCATGTGTGTGCGTGTGTGAGAGGGAGAGAGAAAGCACCCTCAACAGGGCTTTGCGAGCAGGAAGAAGGAAGAGAGAGAGAAGGGAGGAAAGGGACCGAGAGGAGAGAGGGGAGAGAAAGGACCTGCGCAGCCTGATCATCCAGCAGTCCTCCTCCCTTCAGTTCTCCATCCCATCAGGGACCTTCCACCAAGGGCAGGACCCGGATCCGGGCTCTGGCTTCCTCCACATACTTCAGTGCTGTGCTGCAGGCTGTTCCTGGTTCTCTTTTTCATAGTAAGCAACTTAAAACTGCAGGTGGCCTAACTGCCCAGTAGGAGACAAGCACTGCTTTTGCTGGGCACATTGCACACGGGACTGGATAGAGTGTTCCTTGGAGTGACAGCATTGAGAGAGCTGCCGGGTGGCTCCCGGGTGCCTGTCTGAGGCAGGGCCAGATCTGAGGCTTCCAGGATCTAGGTGGACCTGGACACAGGGATAATTTCTGATGTTTAGAAAGAGAGAGTAGGGCCAGCCAGTGACAGGGTGGTTAAGGTGGCTAGATCCCACATGGCCTGCTAAGCGGTTTGAATCTAGGACCCATGGCTTGAGAAACATACCAGACATACATGTGTGGGTGCCCACAATCCCGAGAGGAGAAAGGAGGACAAGGGATTGTGGCGTGGCCCTCCCCCTTGAGGGGGTGATTTCTTACTTCTTTCCCTCTTTCTTCTGTCTCTCCCTGGTGAGCCCATTTTTTAAAAAGCACATTTTTTAAAAAAGCACATTTAAAACAAATGTGCTTGTTTCAATTCAGAAGAAAACTGCAAATACAAACATGGGTAGTTCAGTAGGATTAGATGGCTCCTCTGGTTCTGTGCTCCAGTAACTTACTCTTGTCCCCCTTTCCCGCATGCCAACAGCCAGTCCCCCCGGTTTTGGTACATCTTAATATGACCACTAAACTACCATCTTTTCTTTTTGCTTTCCCTGGTAATAACAATCTATTCCATCTTTATTTTATCATTTCACAGACTTTAAATTTTTTTTTAATTGCTAGAGGGCACATGTGCTCACGAGAGAGACAGAGGGAGCACTCTCTAATGAATAGGACACGGTCACGGCTCAGTCCCTTCTCCATTTCTCCATCCCGTTGGGATCTTGGGCACGCTTGCCCACATATCCACTGTGTTTTTCTAGCCACCACGGCTGCGGTTTAAACCATGGTCATCGGCCATGTGGGATCTCGCTCCCATAACTAACTAGGCCATGGGGCTGGCCCCAGATTTTCTGAATTGCCTTTAATCTGCCGCCTTCTGACATTGCTTCGCTCAGAGCACTGCCAGCGTAGTCCATTGGGTGACTTGCTTAGTTTCATTTTCTCTGCTCCTCTCTGCTTTGGCTCAGAAACCCACACCCTCATTTATGAATTGCTACTTTTGTTCCCAGGACTTAAACTCACACATGTAGGGTCAGGGCTAGAGGGGAACCTAGAGGCCGTGTAGCTCAACTTTTATGTAATGAGCATGTGCTTCTGAGGTAAAACTCTGCTAAGTGTTCTGATCTTGAGCCCTTCCCTGACCGCGAAGCATAACGCTTCCTTACTTAAAAACGTCATAACGAGGGGCCAACAGATGGTCTAATAATTACATTGCTGGACTCCCGCATACTCAACTGCGCATTGAGGTCTGGACCTGATGGCTTAAAACTCATGCTGGGTGCATTGCGTGTGTGCCCAGAATCCTGAGAGGAGAATGGAGGAGAAGGGATTGCAGCGTGGCCATTTCCCCTGGGGGTGACTTCTCTCTTTCTGTCTTTCTGTCTCTCTGGTGAGTTCACACACTCTATAGCAAAAAATCTTTCTCTGAAAAAGGAAAAAAAGTCATTAAGATAACATGCTTATGTCACTAGAAGAGATTCAAAGGACAGAAAGGAGATTATTGTGTATGTTCCTCTTCTCTTGCTGCCTAACACACTGTCACAGGTTAGCCCTTAGAACAGCACCTGTTCAAGAGCTGTTGAAGGCTGCAGTCCGTCAGCCTTTCAGCTCAGGGGGGTCAGGTTCAAGGTGTTCCCTTCCACTGACTTTTTCCAGTTGGCAGAATTCAGTTCCTTGCTGGCTAGGGGTTGCTCTCAGCTCCAGAGACCATAGGCTTTTGGATCCTTTCACATCTGAAAACCAGCAAGGGAGAACTTGAGGCATGTCAAGGTCCCTTCAGGTTCCTGACCGCGAAGCATAACGCTTCCTTACTTAAAAACGTCATAACGAGGGGCCAACAGATGGTCTAATAATTACATTGCTGGACTCCCGCATACTCAACTGCGCATTGAGGTCTGGACCTGATGGCTTAAAACTCATGCTGGGTGCATTGCGTGTGTGCCCAGAATCCTGAGAGGAGAATGGAGAAGGGATTGCAGCGTGGCCATTTCCCCTGGGGGTGACTTCTCTCTTTCTGTCTTTCTGTCTCTCTGGTGAGTTCACACACTCTATAGCAAAAAATCTTTCTCTGAAAAAGGAAAAAAAGTCATTAAGATAACATGCTTATGTCACTAGAAGAGATTCAAAGGACAGAAAGGAGATTATTGTGTATGTTCCTCTTCTCTTGCTGCCTAACACACTGTCACAGGTTAGCCCTTAGAACAGCACCTGTTCAAGAGCTGTTGAAGGCTGCAGTCCGTCAGCCTTTCAGCTCAGGGGGGTCAGGTTCAAGGTGTTCCCTTCCACTGACTTTTTCCAGTTGGCAGAATTCAGTTCCTTGCTGGCTAGGGGTTGCTCTCAGCTCCAGAGACCATAGGCTTTTGGATCCTTTCACATCTGAAAACCAGCAAGGGAGAACTTGAGGCATGTCAAGGTCCCTTCAGGTTTCCTGACGCTCAGGCCACAAATTGCCTAGCCCCTTTTGTGGGCTCCTGTCGTTAGGTCAGGCGCCCCCAGGACAGTCTTCCTTTCTGCGTTAGCTGGTTTGGAGCCTTCCTCACATCTGCAGTCTCCTCCCAGCAGCACCCAGGTTATTGAGTAGCCGGGTGAGTATACGTGTCCTAGCCACCATCATTGTGGGGCCACCTCAGTTTTGCCCACCATCCATCCACAGTAACAAGTGATTCTTTCTCAGCCCACTCTCAGTGGTGACATTCTTAATAGTCTGTGACTACCCTTTCAGACATTTCCACTCATATTCATAGGTATATAAGATTAAATATATTAACCTATGTATTTTCATAAATTACCCTAAACCGCTGTTTGTATACTTAGCTTCTGAGGGTCACCCATGTTGTGTCATGTGTCACTAGTGTAGTATGTCTTAGTGTAGATGAACTATAATCTGTTTATCCACTCACCATTTATTGAACATTTGGTTATCCCTCGTTTTCACCTATTACAAATAAACCTACTATGAACATTTCTGCATGTGTCCTTGTGTGGACGTGTGTTTTTATTTATCGTGGGTACCACCAGGAGGATTTTAGGTTGTATATGTGTATTTAGTTTTATAAGTAAGCACCAGCTGTTTCCACAGTGACCGTTTGTGAGCACCTGTAGACGTGTCAGCATTCCTGTTCTTTATTGTCTTCACCACTCGATATTGTCAGCCTTTTAATTTTGGTTATTTTATTGGATGAGCAATGGTATTTTATAGTGCTAATTCACATGCCCCTTATAACTGATTTTATATATATCTAATTCATTTTTTCATTTTTGTGTTTCCTGCTGCCTCTTGGATTAGTAAGTATTTTGTGATTTCATTTGTTCTTCATGATTGGCTTATTAGCAATACACCTATTTGGTCTTTTTTTTTTTTTTTTTTTTTAAGAGAGGTTACTTTGCTATGTGTGTTGGCTGGAGAGACAGAAAGTGAGAAATCACTCCCTAGGGAGATGGTCATGCTGCAATCTCTTCTTCCTCTGTTCTCCTCTTGGAATTTTTGGCGTGCACGCACACTTGCCCTGTGTGAGCTTTAAGCCATCGGGTCCCAACTTGAACGTGGTTTGACTATGTGGGAGTCCAGCAATGTAACCATTATGCCATCTGCTGGTCCCAGTCTTATTTTTTTAAAGCAGTAATTGATCTCGACTTTAACTTGCCACACCGCTTTCAAAAAACACTAGTATTTTACATATGATGGACCTCTCTATCCTCGCGTCGTCTGAGCTTCTGACATGAATTCTAGAGTACATTGATTTGGTTATTGCTTTAAACAGTGGAAAAGACTCTCCTTTACTCGCCTGTGCATTTATCTTTCTGATGATCTTCATTCCTCTCTGTAGTTCTGAGTTTCCATCCGTTGTCATTTTCTTTTACCCTGAAGAGCTTCTTTACCATTTCTTGTAGCATACATAAACTGCCAATGAATTTTCTCAGATTTTATTTGTCCAAAGAAATCTTGGATGTTTTCATTTAATACAGAATTTTTGACTGTCAGTTTTTTTCTATTGGCATTAAAAAGATTACGGATCTCAGGAGGCGCATGCCTGCTGTACTCAGGGAGGTCTCCTCTTGATCCTGGAGCTTACCCATGTGGGTCAGCCTTGCAGAACACGGCATTGCTACATGTGCTGCATGTGCTGTTGTCTTCTGGTTTGCTTTGTGTTTAGAACTCTGTGGTCACTTTGTATTTGGTTTGCTTGTGTGTAGTATGTTTTTCCCACACCGGTTGCTCCTAACGTTTGTCTTTGTTTTCGTCTTTAAGCAGTTTGCTGTCATGTGCCTAGTCATGGGCTCCTTTGGCTATTTCCTGTTTGTAGTTGCCTGAAATTATTGCGTTTCCGAGTTCCTGTTTAAGACATTGGAAACGGTTCAGTCACCATCACTCAGACCTTTCCTTCTTCCTCCCCTCGCTCCTCCCTCTTCACCTACCCTCCTCTAACTTTTCCATCTTCTATTCCAGTTACAGGTAGGTTTGACCATTTGATATTGTTCTACAGGTTTTTGAAACTGTTAGAGTTTTATCTTCTATAGAAGTCAGAAATCTCTGACTTCTATAAATAAATATATTTAGCTTGGATAACAATGAATTGAGCAGATCTTTCTTCCGTTGTATGATCTGCTATTAATACCAGTGAATATATATATATATATATTTTTTTTTTTGAGAGGTTTTCGCTATAGGGCGCGTGCGCTCGCGGTCGACTACGTGGGAATCCAGCGACATAGCCATTATGCTAACTGCTGGTTCCCATTACCAGTGAATATAGTTTTCAATTTGGATGTTGCATTTTTTTTTCTTTTTTCTTTTTTTTTTTTTGGAGAGATTTTCACTGTAGGGCGCGTGCGCTCGCGGTCGACTACGTGGGAATCCAGCGACATAGCCATTATGCTAACTGCTGGTTCCCATTACCAGTGAATATAGTTTTCAATTTGGATGTTGCATTTTTTTCATCCTAGGAGTTCCATTTATTGGTTTTTGATGTTGTTGGCAGCTCTCATTTCTCTATAAGCCTCTGCCATGTCACTGGTTATAAACATTTTCCCCCATATTTATCATAGCTCTTTAAAATTCTGATCTGCTAACTCGATGAGTTACTGTGGATCTCTTTCTGTTGACTGTTTTTTCTTGACCAGGCCTCATATTTTTCTGCTTCTTCCTATTGTAGCAATCTTTGGTTATATAATAGATGTTGTAGAGATGCTGGGTTTTGTTTTCTTCTCGAGTGTTGAGCTTGGTTATAACAGGCAGTTAAATTGCTGCCTCTTCATACTGAGCATACCGAGCCTGGGCTACAGGCTTTGCTAGCGCGGGTCTGTTTCAGTTGTGCCTAGGGAGCACTTTGATTGCTGGGATGTGTTCTTGCTCTTAAAACATGGCTCTTCTGGGTTTTCAGTAAAAGCCTGAGAGGTTTACCAGGCTTCTTTAAATTAGACTTGAAATTCAGGCTCTGTCTCCGAGGAGGGCGCAGCTTCTCCCAGGTCCCCTTCTTCCCTCCTGGATCTTTGTCTTTCCCGAACCATGTGCAGCTCAGAGGTCCACTGTGGACTCCATGGTTGGAGTCACATACCTGGCTGGAGTCCATAGAGAGTGTGTTTGCAGGCTTTAGACCCTTCTTTTTGGAATTTTCTTCCTCAGTTTCCAGCCAAGCTACTTGTTCCGATCTCTGATGTACTTCTTAACCCAGCTCAGCCTTTGTGCTGTGATGACTGGGGCGGCCCAAGGGGGGAAAGTTAGATAAATGTGGTTTTTCCCTAGGAGGTTCCCAGGTTCACTCTGCTCAGGAGTCATCCCTGCAGCCCCTCTCTGCCTTTGGTTCCATTCCAGTGGCCTGAAGAAGAGTTGCTTACAATTGCTGTCAGCAGGGAGATGAGTTTGATATAAGTTATTCTGCCATTACTGGGAGCTGGAACTGGATCTGTCATTTTATTGGGTCGTCAGAAAAGTCATGACGCATGACATCCTTTCATGTGTGCCTGTATCCTGGTTCAGTATTTTTATTATTATTATTATTTTATACTGTTGTTTTTGTTCTCCTTCAGAAAAGAGAAAATATTCGGTCCTTGACTATGTCTGGCCACGTTGGTTTTGAGAGTTTGCCTGATCAGCTGGTCAACAGATCCATTCAGCAGGGCTTCTGTTTCAACATTCTCTGCGTGGGTAAGTGCCCCCGTCTTCCTCCAGATGGTCCTTTCTTCTCCCTTCTTGTCATGAGTGTGTGATGCTCATGTCACCAATTGAGAGCATGGTCTCAGGATATTTCTCAGTTAAGTTCTGTTAGTTTTTAATTTTCGGCTTGAAACTTAGCTCTTCAGAGTCCTGAAGAACCCATTTTCTACACTCTGCTAGTTACTCGGGAACAGCTGCAGCATGTGTTTCTTTCCTGGAAAGTGTGACCTTGGGAGTATCTGGACCCTTGAAGCCACCTAGTGGGAGTGTAGGGTTCTGCTGCTTCTCAGCATCCTGTGCATCTGTGAAGCTCTGCCTTTGTTTTTTTCCAGGGGAGACTGGAATTGGAAAATCAACACTGATTGACACGTTGTTTAACACTAATTTTGAAGACCATGAATCCTCACATTTTTGCCCACATGTTAAACTTAGAGCTCAGACATACGAACTCCAGGAAAGTAATGTTCGATTGAAACTGACTATTGTGAATACAGTGGGATTTGGTGACCAGATAAATAAAGAAGAAAGGTATGTGTCTTCTAGGGATAAAACAAGTTTTTCTTATTTCAAGATAATTGCCTTTTAGTCCCATGAGCTATGATTTGATTTTTCTAATACAGAAAATGCTTACTTTTCCTTGCTTAAAAATTAAAGCTTTGTTCTTATTAACAAATTGACCTTTTTTTAATCCGGTTGCTTAATTTCTTTGGGATAATTTGAATCACATTATTAAAATGAGTATTTCAGCAAAAATAGTTTAATTATCTCCTGTATGCAAATTCAGTGTACGTTTAGTGAATGGTACTTATTTTCAGCCAGGAGTTATCTTGTTGAGGGAAAAGATATTTCTGTATAAGGTGAGGTGTGTAAAATAGTCAAACACATGTGTGCGTGAGCGTTTTTCTTCTTCTTTTTTTTTTCTTTTTTTTTTGAGAGGTTTTGGTGCGTGCGCTTGCCAGACAGACAGACAGACAGAAAGTGAGAAATCACCCCCCAGGGGGGATGGCCACGCTGCAATCCCTTCTCCTCCATTCTCCTCTTGGGATCTTGGGCACGAACGCACACACGCCTGGCGTGAGTTTTTTAAGCCACCGGGTCCAGGACGCAAACCGCGGTCGACTACATGGGAGTCCAGCGACATTGCCATTACGCTAACTGCTGGTCCCGCGTTTTTCTTCTTTCTTCTTCAGAATTTTAGCCAAAATAGCCATTTTATTTATTTATTTATTTAGGTTTTTGCCATAGGGCATGTATTCTCACTGGAGAGAGACAGTGAGAGGGAAGGTGAGAAATCTCCCTCGGGGGAATGGCCACATTGCAGTCTTTCTCTTCCAGTGTCCTCTTGGATGTGGGGCACGCATGCAAACATGGGACACGATTTTCAAGCTGCCAAGTCTGGTACTCAGACTGTGGACTACCATGTGGGAGTCCAGTGCCTTAACTACCATGCCACCTACTGGCCCCAAGAAAGTTTTGATGGTGAAATTTTAATTTATATTTTAGTCCATATTTTTATTTCTCTTTATTGCCACTAGGCTTGTGCACTTTGGGGGTGGGGTAAGCACCACCCCTAGTGAGGAGAGGTCATGCTGCAATCCATTCTCCGTTTCTCCTTTCAAGATTTTGGGCACCCATGCCCATGTGCCCACTGTTTTTCAGGCCTCCGGGGCTGGGATTTAAATTACTACAGTTAGCCATGTGGGATTTGGCTTCCTTAGCCTCTAGGCTATCGTGGTGGCCAGGTTTCTTGTACTATTATTATAAAGATTGATGATATAGAATCCAAATCGAATTTAAATTATGAAAGAATAAGACTGTGGTAAAGCAGTAACTTTTAGCTTTCTAAGAATGTACATTTTTGGTTGCTCTGAGTAGCTTCCTCGAGGGATGGCCTGTATGCCCTGTGTCGGAGTAGGGCCTGGAAGTACTGTGCTCTGCCTTAAATGGGAAGCACTGATTTGTGCAGATATTTTGGAAGGGGTAGATTAGTGGTAGGGGCAAAGGCCTGTGGCATGTTCCTTTTGTTTTTGGAGAGGTTTTTGCTATAGGGCGCGTGCTCGCCAGACAGACAGAGACAGAAAGTGAGAAATCACCCCCCAGGAGGAATGGCCATGCCGCAATCCCTTCTCCTCCATTCTCCTCTCGGGATCTTGGGCACGAACGCACACACGCCCGGTGTGAGTTTTAAGCCACTGGGTCCAGGACGTGAACTGTGGTCGACTACGTGGGAGTCCAGCGACATATCCATTATGCTAACTGCTGGTCCCGGCATGTTCCTTTAAATATTGTTATTGCTTGTAAGATGCAGATCAACATGCAATTAGTGTATGTAAATTAAAGTGCATTTATTTATTGATTATTATTTTAGGTTTTTGCCATAAGGTGCATGTGTTCACTGGAGAAAGACAGAGACAGTGAAAGTGAAAGTGAGAGTGAGAAATCACCCCCATGAGGGGGGATGGCCACATTACAATCCCTTATCCTCCATTCTCTTCCGGGGATTTTGGGCACCATTGCGCACACGCCTGGTGTGATTTTCAAGCTGCCAGGTCCTGCATTTGGCCATGCAGGAGTCTAGTGCCTTAATTGCCACGCCACCTGCTGGTCAGTGAACGTAATTGTAAATGCGCTGAACCGGTGAGTGTACTTGACCTGCTGAATTCATTTTCTTGTGTTATGGGATAAGATCCCCAGGAGGTATAACTTTCTGTGTAAATGTACTCCTTAAATAGACTGAAGCCTGCTTTTTCCTATTCATTTATTTGTCTGATTGATTGTTTTCTGTCAGTTTTCAAATGATCCATTAACGTGTGTCTGGAAATATGGAATAATCGAGATCAGCTGGAGCCCACTGGCCGTGCTCGTGGACCCAGTGCTGGTTCTCTTCTGTCAGTAGTCACTACTATTAACTAGATGTTTCCAAGGCCTTTTCTTTCTTTTCAATTTAGTTTATTGATTTGTAATTTACGTAGAATAAATTTCACTGATTTTAACTGTACAATTCAATATGGATTTTTTTTTTTGAGAGATTTTTGCTACAGGGTGCATGTGCTCACCAGGGAGATAGAGAGACAGAGAGAAAGTGAGAAATTACTCCTTGGGGGGGATGACCATGCCGCAGTCTCTTTTCTTCCATTCTCCTTTCGGGATTTTGGACACGCACACAAACGCAGCCGGAATGAATTTTAAGTCACCAAGTCTGGGACTCAAACTGCGATTGACTACATGGGAGTCCAGTGACAACCATTATGCCATCTGGGGGCCCCCAAGACGAACTTTTTTTTTTTTTTGGAGAGGTTTTTGCTATAGGGCACATGTGTTCACCAGAAAGACAGAGACAGAGAGATAGAAAGCGAGAAATCACCCCCCAGGGTGGATGACCATACTGCAATCCTTTCTCCTCCATTCTCCTCTCGGGATCTTGGGCATGCAACCACAAGTGTCCGGCATGAGTTTAAGCCACTGGGTCCTGGACTTGAACTGCTGTCGGCTATAGGGAATCCAGAGACATAGTCATTACGCTAACTGCTGGTCCCCCCAAGATGAACTTTTAAAAATTTATTTTATATATGATAGAGAGTGCATGCATGAGTATTACAGAGAGAGAAGGAAGGTCCTGGCCGTGCAGCGATCCCCTTTCTCCAACCCTTCAGCTTGGCAGGGTCTTGGGCATACACATGCCTTGCCTGAGGTGTTTCAGGTCAGCCAACCGGTTGGCTTCCAGCACTGCGGTTCAGTACACTGCCGAGGATGCCACCAGGCCAGCCCTTGAAATGAATCTGGATGTATGCCCTTTTGTAACTACCAGCCTCAACGTGGAAATGGCCGTGGTCTTGGTGGCTTAGCTCAGGTGCATGTGAAGCTCTCCAGACCTGCAGAGAGTAAGTGAGAAGGCAAGTCGCCAGGCCCGGGACTCAAACTGCAGTCTGCCACGTGGGACTTCAGCACCCTTAACCAGCACGCCACCTGCCGGCCCTCAGGTTCTAGTCACGTTGGCCACCTCTCTACCCGTGCTGTCTCCCAGCTCGGTGAGTCAGTCCTCCAGGCTTTGCTCTGTGCGGGACCTGGGAGGCCTGCCTCCAGGAAGTCGGTGGGTAGTCCGAGGGCTCTCTTTATCTCCCTTCGCAGTCATCAGAAATGTGGACTGCTTCCGTTTCTAGTGTAAAGTGGCAGGTTAATCCAGCTTCCGTTTTCTCCATGATGGCTCCATCCTTCCTTCCTCCCTCCCTCCCTCTCTCTGTTTCTCGCTTTTTTCCCCTTTTAAACTTTGCTATAAAGCATGTGCACTTCACCAAAGAAAGAGAGAGGGAAAGTAAGAAAGCACTCCCGCACACACACCCTGTGGGGGATGATGACCACACCACAGTTCCTTCTCTCCTACTCTCCTCTCTGGATTTTCAAGCACGCACGTACATGCACTTGGCATTTTTTCTTTTTCTAATTAAGGTTTTTGCCATAGGGCATGTGCACTCACCAAGAGAAACAGAGTGAGAGGGAGAATGAGAAATCACCCCTACCCCTCCCCAGGAGGGATGGCCATATTGCAATCTCTTCTCCTTCATTCTCCTCTCAGGCTTCTTGGGCATGCATGAACACACCTGGTATGATTTTCAACCCTCAGGTCTGGGACTCTGAACTGTGGTCAGCCATGTGGGAGTTCAGTACTTTAACCTCCATGCCACCTGCTGGCCCCCTAAAAATTGGTTTTTAAAACTCATAAATTAATATATACTTTTAGCAGATATGTATATCTATCTATATCTATCTGTCTATCTATATCTATCTATCTATCTATCTCTATATATATATATCTTTTTGTAGTCTATGAAGAAGTTGTGGTTTCTTTCATCGAATCTTTAATACGTTAAGTTGTAGTAACTGATTTCCTGTTGGTAAATTAACCTTGTAATCGTGGATACTATTCTGAGATCATAACATCCTTTTTCTGTTCTGCTGTATTTGATTTTTTTCTTTTAGTACTCTAGCATTGGTGTTCTGTATATCATACCTGGGAACCTCCATCAGAAGGGCCGGCAAAGGATGTGTGAATGTGCGTGTGACTTGATGTAAACGCTGTTTCAAGCACAGGTTGTGCTGGTGGCTTTTAAGTATTAACCTCTGTGTGTGCCTGTTCTGGGCATTAGGTTTGATCACTGAAGTTACCTGTTTAGTTTAGATACCTCAGACTTCACTGCTGCACAGATATCTGGTTAAGGTAGTGTGGATATGTGGTCTTAAATATTAAATAATTGTTTTCAGCTACCAGCCGATAGTTGACTACATCGATGCTCAGTTCGAGGCCTATCTCCAGGAGGAACTGAAGATTAAGCGTTCTCTCTTTAACTACCACGATTCCCGCATCCACGTGTGCCTCTACTTCATCTCACCCACAGGCCACTCTCTGAAGACACTCGACCTCCTCACCATGAAGAACCTGGACAGCAAGGTGGGTTTAGGAAAGGACTCAACAGATCTACTTTCCTGTTTACTTTGAACTCTTAAAGTATCTTTACATTATGTCTGTATGTCATAACATACATTCTCTGCCTCTAAAGAATTTGATAAATTTCCATTTCACCTTATTTTCCAGAAAAAAATCAGTTGGGAAGGTGAGATGAAAAGAAACATTAGGAACCAGCAGTTGGTATACTGGCTATGTCGCTGAACTCCTATGTAGTCGACCGCAATTCAAGTCACAGATCTGGTAGCTTAAATTCACACTGGGCATATGTGCATGCATGCCCAAGATCCCGAGAGGAGAATGGAGGAGAAGGATTGTGGTGTGGCCATCCCCCCCAGGGGGTGATTTCTCATTTTCTGTCTCTCTGTCTCTCTCTTTCTGGTGAGTGCACGCACCCTATGGCAAAAAACAAAACAAAACAAAACCAGAAACTTTAAACATACAAACTTAGTTTCTTTTTTAGTGAATAAATTGCATGATCAGAAAAGGAATTTTCTCTGTTTTTTTGTTTGTTTTGTTTGTGTTTATTTCTCCTTAAGGTTTTTGCCATAGGGTACATGTGGTGTGGGAGAGAGTCAGAGGGAAAGTGAGAGATCACTCCTTACGGGGGATAGCCGTGCTTCAACCCCTTCTTCATTCTCCTCCTCAGATTTTTTTGACACATAAGCACACATGTCTGGCATGATTTTCAGGCCACAAGGTCCGAGACTAGAACTGCAGTTGGCCATGTGGGAATCCAGCATCTTATCTACCACACCACCTGTTGGCCCCATACATAATGTTTTTAAGAATTTTTAATTTTATTTATTACTATTTTTCTTCTGTTTGACCAGGGAGAGACACAGAGAAAGAGAGTGGGAAAGAAAGCCACCAGGCCTAGGACTCGAACTGTGGTCTGCCATGTGGGAGTCCAGGGTCCTAACCATCATGCCATCTGCCAGCCCCTTATCTGTATTATTTTTAGAGAACATTTCTTTCTTTCTCTTTCTAAGAGGGTGCCTGTATTCACTAAAGACAGAAACAGAAGGTGAGGGAGAGGTGAAATTACGCCCAGCTTTGTCCTGGCTGGAAAGAAGCAACATGATGCAGTCTATATGAAGGCCATGGAGTTTGGGGTCAGCGGAGGCTAGGTTTAAATACTAACTCTGTCACTTAGTAGCTGGGTCGTGGGCAAGTTTCTTCAGCTCTCTCAGTCTCAATTTCCTCCCCTTTAAATAAAAACCTAGGGATAAGTCCTACTTCAAGGGACAGATATGAAAGTGAATGAAATGAGTCCCTGTAAATAGAGGATTTAACAAATAGTTGTGCCCGGTAAGAAGAGTAAATGAGATAATGTAGATCATCTGCCAGAAGCCCTGCTCCAGCCGGGGTGGGTTGAGACTCATACACAGGAGGGCAACACGGGTGATCGGGAGTCAGACTGAGACCTCGATGCTCCCTCGCATGTTCTCAGCCGACTACAGTCAGAGCCAGCTCAAGACTGCAGGCCCCGTGGCTATCAAACATACCTATTTATTGAGGGATGTCTTACAGGAGTAGGAGGGGCGAGGGGGAAGTAAAAGTTTTACTCTAAGGAAATAGGGTATACAAAGTGTGGAAACAATAATCGTAAAACATGATGCACTGTTCTGTTTGATCAGGTGAAGTCAAACACAGTCTTCAAAATGAAGGAGTCTATTTGTCTGGTGCATTTTCTTCTTAAGTCTTGATTATCGGACTGGGCCCTTTTGGATGAGAGGATCTTGTAGGTCAGGAGACAACACAGGATGTTTTATTAGCAGTTTTTCAAAGTTAACAGCACACAGATGAGAAACTCTTTCTTTGTAGTTAAAAACTATTTGTTGCTTGCCCGAACTAGATAAGAACTTTCAGCTAAGATAGTTACTTTTTCCCCTGGAGCCTTCAGGTGTGTTTATTCTGTCACTGTTAGCCAGATCTGTCCTTCCTCTATTAACCCACGGGTCCCTATATTTTATTTGCTGAATTCTTTTTTTTTCTTTTTTTTCTGAATTCTTTGTTAATCAGTGAATTCTTTTTTTTTTCTTTTTTTTGGGGAGATTTTTGCTATAGGGCGCGTGCGCTCACCAGAAAGACAGAGAGGCAGAGAGAGAGAAAGCAAGAAATCACCCCCCAGGGGGGATGGCCACGCCACAATCCCTTCTCCTCCATTCTCCTCTCGGGATCTTGGGCACGCACGCACACGTGCCTGGTGTGAGTTTAAGCCGCCCGGTCCCAGACTTGAACTGCGGTCGACCACCTGGGAGTTCCAGTGACATAGTCATTATGCCAACTGCTGGTCCTTGTGCTTTACCTTTGAGTCCTTGTCATGGCGGTGGGTATGCTAACTTGGCCTAAGGTAAGTTAACTTTGGCCTGCAGGTTTAACAAGGGGTATTTACGTAAAATTAGCCTTAAACGAACTTAGTCTACATATACTACTAATGCTAATTTGACTTATACTAACTTAACCTAACATATGCTAATTTTGGCTTAAAACAGGCAGGGTGGGGGGAGTCTCACGTTTTCTGATCTTTGAGCATCTTAGGAAACTGAAACTGCATTCCTACAGGATCACTGATTGGCTTTATTGTAAAGTTGCAGTAAGTCTGGGGGTGTTATTTTACCCTTGCAGGGTACCATAATAACAGTAAAGCTCATGGCAGAGAAATTGAGTGCAGACCAGTACAGCAACACAATGGAGATTTAGGGCTTGTAAACTGCCAGTCTTGCTCGCAGTTCCTTCCCAGCCCAGGCCTTGCCGTAGGCATGGGAGGCAGCCTCTTCACCAGCTTGTGTTGTCTGCACGGCCCTGTCAATAATCACATGATGCATAGTGTGCAAATTGTAAAGGCACGCAGAGCATGCTGGTTCACCCTTCCCCTTCTCAATAGCCAGTGTATAACTGCGTGTCATAGAGTGGAAGGTTGTTCTAGTATAGTGTATAAATACGTACCGTCTATCTGCTCTACTGCTGGTGATTTAAACATGTTTATTTTGTATGACGAAGTGTAGATTTCCTTGTAAAAACAAGCATTTGTCTGTTATTTTGTGTAAGAAGGTTGTTTCAGAGTTAGCCGAGGGGCTTAGTTGGTGGGGGTCACTGTACTAGTGTAAAATGGGCCTTGGAGAGCTCTGGAACACGGCTGTCACATGGAACTGCCTGGGTTCAGGCTCTGTCCTGCCACTTCCTGACTTTGGTGGCCGGTGGCAAACTAACTAGGCTTCATTTTCTTTTTTTCATTTATAAAATTGGGAGAGTGCACTGCTCTGATGCTTTTGTGAAGATTTTCTGAGATGAATTACAAAGCATTTAGTGCAATGCCTCCCACATAGGAAGCACCTATGTTATTTTGTTATTTAAAAGTTACTTTTTAATTAATAGGCTCAGTCTTGTTCAGAGTTAATTTTTTTTTTCAATTTGCCAGAGGGTATGTGTACTCCAGGGAGAGAAGGTAAGAGAACATCCCCCATGGGGGATGGTCACGCTCAATCCCTTCCCCTCCATTTCTCCCCTAGGGGTTTTGAGCACACACACGCAGGCTCCCAGTGTGTTTTTCAAGTCCAAGACTTGAGTTGTGCAGCTGGCCACGTGAATCCAGCCACCTTACTACCACTCCACCAGCTGACCCTTACTCAGAATGCTCAGTATTGCTGTTGGAAATGGACCACCCCAAGTTCTTTGGGGCCCTCGAAGCCTTCTAGGCGGCCAGGAGCAACGTGTGGTCAGTCCCTTAGGGGATCGGGGTGTAAGCAGGAGGGACAGGAGCGCCTGCTCAGGGGCAGCACAGCAGACCATCAAGCTGGGCCTCAGAATAGCTGGCTCAGATGCATGCCCCGTGCTGCCGAGGACTCTGAAGAGCAGCGCCAGGTGATCTTTTCAACAAGGCTTAAAACCGAAATGAAGTGTTCCATGGTAACAGTAAAAGATTGTGAGTATTATGTATTCAGTTGAAGGTGGCCACAAAACCCTCATCTGCATTATTCACTTGAAGGGAGAAATTCTAAAATGGAGACTTCAGCCCCCTGTCCCCACCCCCAGGTCACAAGCATTTGCCAGAGATTAGACAAAGAGAGGAAGAGAGAGAGAGCACGCACTCCCCCAGTGGGTGTGGCCACATGCATCCCCCTTCCTTCTTTCCTCCATCCTGTCAGGATATACGGATACACACATCTACCCACCCCCACCTCCTGTGTGTTTGTCAGGCCAGGATTTGAACTGCAGTCCACCATGTGGGGTCCAGCTCTCTTAACCGTTAGGCTACAAGACTAACCCTGCTATTTGGCTTCCGATGCAGCACACTGAAACCCCTGAGCTAAGAGGTCCTAAAACGGAGAATTCTTCATTCCTGCCATTATCTTTGTGCTGTGAAACCAAGCAGGACTGTTAGACGGACTGAGCTTTATTACAAGTTAAAGGATGGCCAAGGCCTGCCTCAGGCACCTGATATGGTGCATGCTGCACGGGGGTGCAGGTTTTTCAGCAGGGCAGGCATTAGCCACCAGCCACCTGGCAGGTCTAGGCAGATCCTGACGTCCACGTTCAGGAGGTGTCTGTGCTGGCTTCTCCCCAGCCCCAGCCCTCTGTCCCTAAGGCAGAACGCTTGCCTGCTGCACGGGGAACGTCTCCTTGTCTTGTGCAGATGGTGACAAGTGACCATCCTTGGGTAAGGTCTGCTGCCTGTTCTCCCCCTGACCAAACATTGGTGTTTAGCATTCAGAGTTACAGAAGCAACTGTGTTATTAATTTGTCATGATTTGTTGCATTAATTTGTCATGATTTGTTGCAAGTATGTAATGTTGAAACCAGGGGCTTAATATAAACATTTTCAGGAGCTTTGACTAATCCAGCATGAAAGCTATTGACTCAGGAAGTTTTTGGCTACCGACCTTGCAGATAATTACAAAAATATCTACCTCCTTTGGAGCATTCAGAACACTGATAAATCCAGATAAATTAAATTAGTGAGAAACTGGAAATGAGGAAAAAAACAATGAGAGTAGAAGAGAAATTAGTTTATTTTTACTTTTGTCCTGAAAATCAGTGCTCACTCACTCTCGACACAGGTGAGCCCTTTAGCCCCGACTGACTAACACACACTGGAAAACAGCCCCTGGTCCCCTTAGGGGCGCATTGTCGCCCTGTAGTAGGAGATCTGCAAGGTGTGGGTCTGCACACCCCACGCGCAGACCTGCCGTACTACTCAGGCATCCCGACGCTCTGAGCTGGTTGTTAGTCCTCTCCTTCTGGCCACTGTCTGTCTGAGCCTCCAAGGACAAGGCCCGGGGAAGGACAGGTCCAGTGCTGACATGGGGGCAGAAACTGCACTTCTTTCTTAGTTTTGCTGAGGGATTGATCACTGATTGCTTTGTGCTTATTAGATTATTAAGAGGTGAAGTTCTGGCCAGCAGTGGTGACAGCAGTCTGTGGTGCTGGGCCCACATGGGAAGGTCCTGAGTTCATATCCTAGGGCCTCCCTGGGCTCGTGTGCCTGGGATTCGTGCTGGCTGAGCTGAGGCTGGGTTGTGGCATGGAGACGCTTCTCTCTCAGAGGAAATAAATAAAAATTGTCAGCGAATTAAGTAGGCAATTTCAACTTACTGTTTATTACTTGTTTTGTTTACTTTTTGGAGTTAGTTTCTTTCTGTCTTTCTTCCTCTCTCCCACCCTCTCTTGCTCCCTTTCTTTCCCAGAGAACCAGTTCCCTTGACAGGGTCTGTCTCATCACACCATGATCTGCCCCCCAGCTTTCCAGCCAGCAGGGTCACAGGCGCGGGTGACCCGGGACCTAAAGCCAGGCCTCCCCCCCGGTGCCCACATGGCTTGGTCCTGCAGAGCCTCCTGGGGCTCACATTTCCTCTGCACCATTTGCCACCATTGGAATTTTAAGGGGCTTTGAAGGAGAAAGAAGAAAATGAGATTTTGAAACCTAAATTCAAATGAAAGATTAACCAAGAGCTCTTCCTTTTTAAAAATGGGAATTATTTATTAAATTTTATTCATCATCATTATTATTTTTAATTTGCTATAGGGTATGTGCACTCATCAGGGAGATAAAGCAAGCTACCAGGTCTGAGACTTGGACCGTGGTCGGCCATGTGGGAGTTCAGCGGCTTAACCACCATACCACCTGCTGGCCCCAAGAGCTCTGCTTTTTACAAGTAATTTCTGTAAGGCCACCACTGTCCTACGTTTAGGAAAGTGACAGCCAGTGAGTGTCTAGGTCAGAGGGCACTTTCTGCAGAGGACCAGGTAGTGAATACTTGGGCTGTGTGGGCTCTAAGGGTCTATGGCAGCTACTCACCCCTGCCAATGTGCAGCCGTAGCTACAAACCGGCTTGATGGTTCAGAGGAATCTTTCTTTGTGACAGCAGGCAGTGAGACTGTAGTTGGCCAACGGCCCCATCCAAGTTGAAGGAATTTATGATCAGAGATAGAATGGTTTTGTGTGAATAAAAATTAGATGTTCGATTATCAGCTTCTGTTTTTCTTTATTCTAAATAGGTGAACATTATACCAGTGATTGCTAAAGCAGATGCGATTTCTAAAACGGAATTGCAGAAGTTTAAGATCAAGCTTATGAGTGAGCTGGTCAGCAATGGCGTCCAGATATACCAGTTCCCCACAGACGATGACACCATCGCCAAAGTCAACGCTGCGATGGACGGACATTTGCCATTTGCTGTGGTCGGAAGTATGGATGAGGTAAAAGTCGGAAATAAGATGGTCAAAGCTCGCCAGTACCCTTGGGGTGTCGTGCAAGTGGAGAATGAGAACCACTGCGACTTCGTGAAGCTGCGGGAGATGCTCATCTGCACCAACATGGAGGACCTGCGGGAGCAGACCCACGCCAGGCACTGCGAGCTGTACCGGCGCTGCAAGCTGGAGATGGGCTTCGCAGACGTGGGCCCCCGGAACAAG
>NW_006159496.1:380595-416602 GCF_000334495.1 Tupaia belangeri chinensis
GCCAGAAAGTGGCATGGAGACGCTTCTCTCTCAGAGGAAATAAATAAAAATTGTCAGCGAATTTAGTAGGGAATTTCAACTTACTGTTTATTACTTGTTTTGTTTACTTTTTGGAGTTAGTTTCTTTCTGTCTTTCTTCCTCTCTCCCACCCTCTCTTGCTCCCTTTCTTTCCCAGAGAACCAGTTCCCTTGACAGGGTCTGTCTCATCACACCATGATCTGCCCCCCAGCTTTCCAGCCAGCAGGGTCACAGGCGCGGGTGACCCGGGACCTAAAGCCAGGCCTCCCCCCCGGTGCCCACATGGCTTGGTCCTGCAGAGCCTCCTGGGGCTCACATTTCCTCTGCACCATTTGCCACCATTGGAATTTTAAGGGGCTTTGAAGGAGAAAGAAGAAAATGAGATTTTGAAACCTAAATTCAAATGAAAGATTAACCAAGAGCTCTTCCTTTTTAAAAATGGGAATTATTTATTAAATTTTATTCATCATCATTATTATTTTTAATTTGCTATAGGGTATGTGCACTCATCAGGGAGATAAAGCAAGCTACCAGGTCTGAGACTTGGACCGTGGTCGGCCATGTGGGAGTTCAGCGGCTTAACCACCATACCACCTGCTGGCCCCAAGAGCTCTGCTTTTTACAAGTAATTTCTGTAAGGCCACCACTGTCCTACGTTTAGGAAAGTGACAGCCAGTGAGTGTCTAGGTCAGAGGGCACTTTCTGCAGAGGACCAGGTAGTGAATACTTGGGCTGTGTGGGCTCTAAGGGTCTATGGCAGGTACTCATCCCCGCCAATGTGTGAAAGCAGCCGTAGCTACAAACCGGCTTGATGGTTCAGAGGAATCTTTCTTTGTGACAGCAGGCAGTGAGACTGTAGTTGGCCAACGGCCCCATCCAAGTTGAAGGAATTTATGATCAGAGATAGAATGGTTTTGTGTGAATAAAAATTAGATGTTCGATTATCAGCTTCTGTTTTTCTTTATTCTAAATAGGTGAACATTATACCAGTGATTGCTAAAGCAGATGCGATTTCTAAAACGGAATTGCAGAAGTTTAAGATCAAGCTTATGAGTGAGCTGGTCAGCAATGGCGTCCAGATATACCAGTTCCCCACAGACGATGACACCATCGCCAAAGTCAACGCTGCGATGAACGTAAGCCCCAGACTGGGTACTAACTGTGCTGTGTGTGTGAGAGTGAGACTCAGAGACGAGAGGCGTTGTCACTCATAGTTTCACTGGTGTCACCCCAAAGGACAGTGAGTTTTCCTTCTTTTTTAAGAATTAATTCATTTTATTTATTATGATGATTATTTTAATTTTTGCTTTAGGACACATGTGCTCACCAGAGAGAGACAGAGAAAGTGACAAGGGTGGGTGATGGGGATTGGGAGTGAGAAAGCAAGCTGCTGGGTCTGGATCTCTAACTGCCCAACGTCGGCCATGTGGGAGTCCAGTGCCTTGACCACAGTGTGCCACCTGACCCCAGAGTGAGTGTCCAGAAAGCCCAGTATGAGACTTTTTTTTTGAGTTGGGAAAAGCTTAAGAGAATATATTGTGAAGCGTATTTTTCTTGTCTGCTAAATTAAGTGATACCCTTGTGAGATTGGAATGTACCTCTTGTGGAACTGTATTTAATCGATTTAGAAAGATGCCTTTCTGTCTTGTCTTAAAAAATGTGTGTAGGCTTTACAGTCTCCCATAGAATGCTTTAGAATCAGGCTTTAAGGAGGTCTTTTAGAGCAGACAGTATTTATGTTCATTGTTTAAACAGCATCACACGTGCACATTAAACATTCGTGTAACTTTTAGTTTAATATCATTGAAGATGATTAATGCTCTTTTTCACTTTCTTCAAGCTGACACATTTGTAAAATACCTGGTTGTGTTTTGAAGAGTCTTGGGTTTTGGAGGCAGTCCTCACCGCATGTGTGGGAGTCTCAGACTGCTCACTTACCTAGGAGAGTAGATAAGTATCTCAAGGATCGCTCTGAGGATTAAATAATGCCACCTTCGCTATGTGCCTAACAGCATATTCAGTAACTGTTCCTTTCACTACTTTTTTTTTCCTTTTCTGGTTTTTCATATCCCTTTTATATTAAGATATCTAAACTAAATGTATATAAAAATCTAACTAAATAAAGTTACCTTAATTCCTTTGTGTTAAATTGTCTTGTCCTGACATCTAATCTTATTTCTTGTGCTCACCTAGAATAATTTTTTGGAAAGGTACAACTAAGAAACTGAATAAAATTGGTTACAAAAACTAGCACTTAAGATGTTTTATGTTAGGTTTTCCCTGTGTCAGTCCTCAGCTTCAGACAGACCAGTTGGCCCCCTCTGAATCTGTCTACTTAATTTGCTCAGGGTCTTCTCCCTCCTTGGGCTGGTTCTTCCCGCTCTGCCTGGTCCGTCTAAATCCTGTTCTAGATGAGCTTGGCATGTATCTTTCTGTCCCAGCGACCTCGCACTCCTCTGATTTCTAGAGCAGTTCCTCTGCTAACAGTGATTTGGGACTTTATATATCACTTTATACAAATTGTATTTGCATTACACACGAAGTAGAGACATATTGTATCATAAACACGCTGTGTGTGCGTGTGTGTGCGTGTGTGTGTGTGTGTGATTTCTTCAACATTGTATTTGTCCCTTAGGGCAAAATGACACCTGTACTAAAGCTTTTTTTATTTTTTTTATTTTTTGTATTCCTGATCGCACAGTGCCTTGCTTGTGGGGGGAGACTCAGTAAATAATTTTCTTTACAGGGCCCAAAATGACTTGTAGCACGGTTAGCACATCTTCATTGCCAGAGTTTTCGAAATCCGAGGCATAGCAGACCACTTGCTTTGAATAGATACATTATTTAATGCATTATCCTTGTTCTGTGATTTTCATAAATTTTTTCTCACTGGTCACATTGGTATGAGCAGGTGTGATTGATGTCACTGTTCCTTTTCAGGGACATTTGCCGTTTGCTGTGGTCGGAAGTATGGATGAGGTTAAAGTCGGAAATAAGATGGTCAAAGCTCGCCAGTACCCTTGGGGTGTCGTGCAAGGTAGGTGAGGTCCCCAGTGCCCGGAACTTGTGTGTCCCAGGTACGTCTTCCAGGCGCATTTAGTGTATTCTCTGAGGACTGTTTGTTCTGGATTAGGGCCGGTCTGTTCTGTTTACTCGAGTAGGCAAAGGTTCCTTGCCGCCCCACACACTTGTCACCTCCCAGTGTGCTGAGGCATTCAGAGGGTGGGAAGCACTGGTCATTCACTTGGCACAAACTGAATGTAAAATACATTTAAACTGGAGACATAAACTCATTACTGCCTAACTGCAGGGCATAGTAAACCGTGTCTATTATGTTTACACAGATCTAGGTATTGCCATCTGTTAAAACCAGTCAGCCAGCTTCAGACGTGAAACCCACTTGACAAACTATTTATCCAGCATTGTAAGGAGCAAGTGCTATAGCTTGGGTATAGTCTGTCCCCCAAAGGCTCATGTGCTGGAGACTTGGTCCCCAGCGTAATGGTGTTGGGAAGTGGTGAGACTTCAGGAGGTGAGGTCCAGTGGGTGGTGTTTGTTTCATGGGGCGTCCCCTCATGAAGAGATTAATGCCACCTAGCGGGAAGGAGGGAGACAGTTCTTGCTTTCCTGGGAGAGGTTGACTCCCTGAGAGATGGTTATCAAAGTAAGGTGTCTGTCTACAAGCCTGTTTCCTGCCTGCTTCCATCAGCCACATTGTGAAGAAGCACCAGAGGCGGGCCAGATGCCAGTCCCGTGCTCGTAGACTTTAGCCCCCTGAGTCGTCAGCCAAATAAATTCACTGTAAGTCATACACACCTGGTATTTCTGAACAGAATAGTAGTGGACCACGACGGTAAGTAAGCAGACGGGTTCCTTTCCTTCTGATGCCAACGATGGGGAATGGGTTACCCCTACTAGTGTAAGATCTAAATGTTCCTTTTTTTAAGTGGATAGATTTTGTAATTAATGAAAAATATCAAGAAAACTTAACATTTTTAATGTGTAGAAAGCATAAAAAGTAGTCCTTGTCCTTAAGCTATTGGTTACAGTAATGTTTATTTTTAGTCCCCTGGTCATCACAAACATAGAAGGCCCATGTAAGAGTGTTCACTGATGTCGAACAGTGTCTAACACAGGCTCCTAGAGGTGGTGTTATATGAAAAGTTGATAATTACAGCATGCACAGGTGATGTTCCTGAGTTTGCAAAATTTACTACTTTGAAACTTTAGTGAAATAATGTCATACACTCTTTTTAAGCACTACATGAAGTGTCCTGAAGATGGTCTGTGAGCTGCTAACAGTACTAGTAACTGGGGCATGTGGTGACATAACGTGTTTCTTTGCTATTCTCTGTTTATCCACTGGCTATTCTATGTAAAGCAAATCTCCTGGTCTGTTAATTAACATTTCTGATAGTACCCTGTGTACAATGAGGGAGTTTGTTCCTTAGTCACTGTATAAAGTAATCTTAGCTGTTAACCAGACTGATCATGTCACTGTTTGTTTCATGTGTGCTTTCATTTATTTGTTGATGCAACAGACACAAATTGTGTTGCCAAGAATTGAAAACTGGTGTTTTTTCCGACTTTGGCTAGTGGAGAATGAGAACCACTGCGACTTCGTGAAGCTGCGGGAGATGCTCATCTGCACCAACATGGAGGACCTGCGGGAGCAGACCCACGCCAGGCACTACGAGCTGTACCGGCGCTGCAAGCTGGAGGAGATGGGCTTCGCAGACGTGGGCCCCGAGAACAAGCCGGTCAGGTGAGGGGCGCTCAGTGGGTACAGCAGTCGTGGCCCCAGAGAAAAAGCGGGTCAGGTGAGGGGCGCTCAGGAAGCCTGTCCAGGAGGATGGAGAGGTGCCTGCAGAAACCTCCCAGCCATGAAACAGACTCTTTGGGAGTGATTCCTTACTGTGCTTCTCCTGCCGCTTGATAGCTTTTGCCTTTTTTTTTTTTTGAGAGGTTTTCGTCATAGGGCATGTGCGCTTGCCAGACAGAGAGAGACAGAGTGACAGAAAGTGAGAAATCACCCCCCAGGGAGATGGCCACGCCGCAATCCCTTCTCCTCCATTCTCTTCTCAGGATCTTGGGCACACATGCTCACGTGCTCGGCATGAGTTTAAGCTATTGGGTCCAGGATGCGAACCGCAGTCGAATACATGGGAGTCCAGCGACATAGCCATTACGCTAAGTGCTGGTCCCATTATCTTTTGTTTTTGAAGGGTCTTTAAGTCCTGTCTGACGCCAAAGAAATAAAGTAGGAGGGGGGCTAACAGGTGTGTGTGGTATTTAAGCCGCTGGATCCCACATGGCTGACTGCAGTTCAAGTCCTGAACTGGCAGCCTAAAGAACAAGCTGGGTGTATGTGTGTGTGCCCAAAATCCTGAAAGGAGAGGTGCAGAGTGGATTGCAGCGTGGTCATCTCCCCTGCGGGGTGATGTCTCTGTCTCTCTCCAGTGAGCGCACATGTCCTATGGCAAAAAAAAAAAATCTAAGAAGTAGAAGGAAGAGCCTAGTAAATGCGTGCTGTTTCGGTGTATGCTGACATAAGTAAGTGATGGTGAAACTCTTGTTACTTGGTTTTACTTTTGTATTTATTTGAAACACATGAGAGTCTACTTAACAATTATCACAAAAGAAAGTTGGAACAGAAATCATAATTAAACTAAAACATTGTTTTTATCCTGATGAAAGGTTTGGAATGCCTGAAACTTAGCAAAACATCTTGTAAAGGAAGACTGGGGGAGTCGGAGTTAGGTCAGAGTTCCAGGCCTTGCTGACCCTCTTGAGTGATGATGAGGGTGAACTCGTGAACTCCCAGGGTAGTTCTCTGTGGTGCTGCATCCTGGACTCATTTCTCCCTCCTGATGAAGACATGCCCGTGAAAGGCCAATCCTTCACTTGCTGCATCAGGTCAGCCTGAGGCCGCGTTCCAGAGGCTTTTACAAGGGGGAAAGCAGACCTGGCGGTGCCTTCCCCGGGCGTCAGCCCTCAGCAGTTACGAGAGGGGAGCCTCAGCCTGGGCGTGACCTCTCTGACTCTTGGAAGGTTTAATCGTAGACAGAGTTAACTTTAAAACGTTTCTGTCTTACGGGTTGAACTAGGTTTTAGCTTCTGGCAGCATAATAAGTGAAGATCCTGCCTCATCAATTGCAGGCATGCTGTGCTGGGTGGAGGCCAGGAATTCTGGCAACCCATGATATTCTCATTACTTTCCTTAAAGATCAGTCACCACGGGGTGCCTCCCCTCGTGTTCCTTAAAGCAGGCTTTACTTCTCAGGTCTGCCAAGTCTCTGACCATAGAGAGGTCTCTGCATGCACCAAGGAGTTGAGTACAGCAGGTGGGAAGCTTGGAAGTGCCCTGGGGGTGGGGGCTCGTCGTCAGTGGCCTGTGGGTGATATAGAAGTGCAGAGTTAGCCTTTCCAGGGATGGAGCCCAGGAACTGGCATTTTAAAGTCCTCATACAGTCACACAGTAAGTGATGGTGATGGCCTTCTGCTTGGATGCTGCTGCTCGTGTGGGTTCAGACAGACGAGCTGGGGTGAGAGGTGGGTGCTCCAACCCTCTGGGGAAGCAGCCATGGCAGTCGAGGCAGGAGACCACCAAGGCCTGGGCAGGTGGTCGTGGGTGGGGGCGAGCAGGCGTAGGCTCATGACTTGAAGTGCAGCTGGCCCGGTGGACGTCAGGGAAAGGGAGGGCTCGGGATAGCGTTGGCTGCTGTTTGGATCTGAGAATGGGTGAATGGTGGTGATATCGGTGACTGAATGAGAAGGGCACGGGGCACAGGGAGATGGCAATAGAGAGGTTTTGGAAGTGTTAGCTTTAAGCCACTTATTCAGTACTCGGGTGAAATTTGATAGGTTTTCACACAGTCAATCTGGAGCTGGAGAACTGAGGGTGGAGAGAGTCCAGTGGAGCAGTAGGACTCAGTCCAGAAAAGGGCATAAAAAGGGCGTAAGTTTTTATTTAACAGATTTTTTTCTTTATTTACGACAGTGTGCACACACACCTGAGAATGAAAGCGCAGTGAACACCCTCCAGGGGTCTGGTCATGCTGCAGTCCCTCAGTACCTGGGTGCTCATGCGGGTGCCTGGCCCATTTCAGGCTGGCCAGACGGGGCCTTCACTATGGTCACCACTAGGATCCAGCTTCTCTTGAGCAGCACGTTCCAGCCGTGCCACCCAGCTGGCCCTGAGTATGTTTAAATGTCTGCTGTTGGCAGGGCTCTGGGCTCCGTGCGGGAGGTCACACAGGGCGGCTGCCATGAGAGCCTGGGTCTTGTCGGAGAGGCCAGCCTGGAACCGACTGCATGGAAGGGTGTGGCTGTGATGTGTGCTCTGAAGGAGAGGTGGCCCTGATAAGGCGCCGGGGTCTTAGCCTGCTTCTGCGGCAGTGACAGGGTCTCATAGGCCGGGTAACTTACGCAGGAAGGTTCTTTGGTTCTGGAGGCTGGGGGACCAGGAAGATGGTGCAGGACCTGGTGAGGCTCTTTCACTGGGATGAGGGTGGAAGGTAAGCCCCTGAGACTGAGGAAGGGAACTGACAGAACTCCCCGTTCACGCCGTAAATCCCCTGCGTCCCTGATGGCATTGCATTGGCAGTGGGATTTCAGCTTGAGTTTTAGTCAGGACAGAGACCTTCCCACACCAGGAAATAAGACCGTTTGTTAATGATTTTTAGTTCAAACTATAGCAGGAAGAGGAGGCATGTCCTAAGTTAAACTGGAAAATCAGGGACAACTTCTGAGGCAGTGACTGCTCCAGGAAAGAGGGCAAGACATGTGCAAAGGGCCTGCAGGCAGAGGAGAGTGGTGTGTGCGAGATTCTGGCAGCGGCCAGTGTCCGGAGTGTAGACGGGCGGGGCGTGAGACCCACGAACAGGCAGGAGCTTAACTCTGGAGGCCTTCGTTGTGTCTGTGTCTTAAGGAGAAGGCAAAACCATTCTAGGAGTGTTTCTACTTGTATTTCTTTCCTTCCTTTCTTCTCCCTCCCTCCCTCTCTCTCTCTCTCTCTCTCTCTTTCTCTCTCCCTCTCTCTCTTTCTTTCTTTCATTTTTGCTACAGGGCATATGTGCTTACCAGAGAGACAGAGGGACAGAAAGCGAGAAATCACCTCTTGGAAGGATGGCCATGCCACAGTCCCTTCTCCTCCATTCTCCTCTTGGGATTTTGGGCACACATGCACATGTGCCCAGTGTGAGTTTTAAGCCACCAGGTCTGGGATTTGAACTGCAGTTGACTATGTGGCAGTCTAGCGATGTTACCACTATTCACTCTTGGCTATAAGGTTCAGGATATACTGAAGGGGTGTGCAAAGATGCTTAGGAAAGACCAGTTAGGGAAGTATTTCTTGTGCACTGCAGTAATAGCAATGAAAATGAGGAGAACTGAAAGGTATCTGAGAGCTATGTAGGAGGTGAAATTGGAAGGACTTAATGGCTGTTTGGGTCTAATGTAAAAAGGCAGGCATTGCCAGAAATGCCATCAGGAGGCTACTTGCTTCCTGGATTTATGGTTTCTGTGGATAGGCAGGTGGAACAGATGGTTATGCCGTCCGGTGGGAAGGGTGTCAGTGAAGGACCAGCTTTCCTGGGTGGCAGGCCATGGTCGGCATGGTGCGATCATTAGCTTGGTTAGGGCCAGGTTTCAGAGGTTCCTCTGCAGCACAGGGAGAAAGGCTGGGCCAGAGGAACACGCTTACAAGGCATAAGCATTGGGCCAGCAGGTGGTGTGGTGGTTAAGGGACTGGACCACACAAGGCCAACTGTGTGCTGGAGTCCTGGACCCAAGGGCTTGAACACATGCTGGGTGTGCAGGTGCATGCACGTGCCCAAAACCCTTACAGGAGAAGGGAGCAGGGACTCTGGGGGTGATTCCTCACTTCTCCCTCTCCCTCCCTCTCTTTCTCCAGTGAGCACATGTGCTCTATAGCAAAACAACAAAAAAAGCATAGGCATTTGTGATAGTTAACTGAAAACGAGCAGGTACGAGCCCGTCTGCAGACTGCAGCACGCCAGGAGGAAGGTGCCTCAGAGCAGCCTGGCTTCTTTCCAGCACCTGTCAGCGGAGGGCAGGTGGAGGGCTTGAGAAGGTCTTGGCAGTCAAGTGAAGAAGGCAGGGCATCACGGAAGGAGCGAGAAGTCGTGTTGGGCTGAGGGTCAAGTACAGAAGTGCTTTCTCCACAGTTTGGTTTGTTTTAAATGACTCTCGACAGACAACGCTCCCCTAGGTTGGGCATGGTCACGACGTGATCTCCTCCGTTGCTTCATCCCATTAGGACTTGGGGCATGCATACGCCACACATCCAGCGTGCTTTTCAAGCCACTGGGGCAGGATTCAAACATTCAACCATGTGGAATCTGCGGTCAGTGCATAGCACCTAACCACTGTGCTGGAGAAGGAGGGAGAGCTCCATGGCCCGGCGTGGGTCACGTGCCATGTGGCATGAACCTGAGTGATTGGGTCAGGCTGTGCCCCGGGGCATAGGTGGCCTCCCAAAGGCTAATCAGGATGATGGGAGCAAAAGGAGAGAGGCAGACGGTGGCAGTGAGTCAGGCTGCCCAGCACACCCGCTCGCAGAGCAGCTCTGCTCGGCCTGGGCTGTACCCGCTCCCTGAGGGACTCCACGTCAGGCCAGGCTGCAGAGGGTCGGGAGTGCAAGCCAGGTCTCTGCCCTTCCCACAGAAGGGAGGAGACATGTCTCAGTAGATTGCTGCATTTCTGGGGTCATGCTCAGGCAAAATGTCTCTCTGGTTCCTTCTCATTTCTGAACAAGTGATTTGATAAAGCACCTATAGTTCATTATAGCCTCATGTATTCGGAAGCGTTATTTTCTATAGTCTCAGGAAGTTACATTTTATTTTCTGGGGAACCTTCCCTGTTCAGTTTGGAAGTCAGTGTAATTTGGTTGGCATGTAACATCTGCCGCTCAGTGCTGTGCTTCTAGCCATAATGAAAAATACAAGTTACCTGAACCTGTTAGGTGGGCTTTCATTCTCTACTTCCCAGCCATCTGCGCCAGACCATCGATTGTTTTCCTTTCTTTTGTTAAAGAGTTATTTATTTAACTTTATTTATTCATTCATTTATTTTTAATTTGACCAGAGAGAGACACACACACAGAGGGAGAGAGAGAGGGAAAGCAAGCCACCAGGACCAGGACTTGAACCGTGGTCAGCCATGTGGGAGTGTCCAGCGTCTTAGCCACCACACCACCTGCTGGTCCCTATCCATTTGTTCTTCCATGTACTTTCCTTTAATGGCTGTGCTGAGTCATCGGTGTGTCCTAATCTCCCAATATGGGTCACGCGCTTGTCACAAGGCCCAAGTCGATGGCATTATACTCTTACGGTTTTCATTAACTGGCCTTAATATTTTCATATTAATTATTCAAACATGCTTTTATGAAATGGTCTAAATCCCCAGGTTTAGTAATTTCAGAATAACGTAGCTACTTAGTCTCTTTCTCAGTTAATCAGCTTTGACATTTCAGTACAAAATCAGTCTTTGAAGTGTTGTGGGACCCATAGTTTTAAAGGAAAGTTTACGTAGAATTTTAGAATTGCTTAAGTATTTGATATAATTATGGCAACAATCTGTCTGAAACGCTGAAGAGGTAGCGAGCGTTCTGCATACAGGCTGCAGTCGACTTGGGAAGTCCACAGGCTTGTCAGAGGTGAGCAGCACATAAACCACCAGCCCCCAGTGGAGGGCGGAGGGCTCTCCTTGAACACACGGGCACAGCTTCCTCTTTGGTTTCCGACTTTGCTGTAAAGGTAGGACCCACACCTGTGGCAGTATGTTGGCCTTAGGTATTCATGAGCCCAGGCCACTTTCATGCTAGAATGGGGGAAGCAGACAGTGGTTGTATCTGGTTTACCATAAACACTTTTTTTCCAGGAGTTACAATTTTCTTAAGCATTTGTGGAAAGACAGTGCAAGTTCTTAACTTAAAGTCAGCCTCAAAATGTGTATTTTCAGAAGTTGGAGGTGCAGTGGGATGGCAGATGTGTAGGATCAGTCCTTACCTGGTCTCCAGCCAAGACAGCACTGTAGGCAGCCTCGCTAAGGTGGTTGGGAGTGTGGGCTTGGAACAAGTCTGGCCTGGTCCACACCCCAGCTTTTTACATCTCTGCCATGCTGCTTCGGCCAAATTCTCTGATCTTTGGTTTTCTTTCTTCTTTTCTAAGTTTTCAGTTTTTGCTGTAGCATGTGCAGGCTTGCCAGGGAGAAAGAGAGAAGGTGAGAAATCATCCTTCAGGGAGGATGACCACACTGTAATCCCTTCTTCTTCCATTTTCCTCTTGGGATTTGGGCACACGCACACACGTGTCCAGTGTGATTTTTAAGCTGCCAGGTCTGGGACTTGAACTGTGGAATTGGCCATGTGGGATCCAGCCACCTTAACCTCCACACCACCTGCTTGCCCTGAGCTTTGGTTTTCTTAACCCGTAAAACGGTGCCAGGGCTTTGCTTCGGGGTTGCCGTGGGGATAAAACACCGAGCACAAGGCCTCCAGAGGAACACTGCTGGCAGCAGATACTCAACCAGTGTTAGGTCTCTTCCCTTCACCAGGTAGATTCAGTTTTCTCCTAAGCAACTCAAGTGTTCTTGTAAATAGGTTAATAAAGCATTTTTTAACAACCTGCATTTGATAGAGTCCTGGCAGTGGTGCAGCTGCACCCACATGGGAAATGTCCTGGGTAGTGACCAGAACCTCCCTAAACACAGTGAGTGCCTGTGTTCTGGGCAGCTGAGACTGGCATGGGTCATTTCCTGAGGACTGTTGAGCGTGCTTGTTCCTCTCTGTCATTGAAGAAACAGTTATAAAGAAACTGAACTGTCTAGAGAACTCTACTGGATAGTCAGAGTACAGAAATTAGTGGATTCAATCCCTTGCCTCAAGATTTGTGACCTGTTAGAAGAAGGGTGGGCAGGATATAAATGCCACAGAAGTACTTGGAAGGAAGAGAATTCCAGGTGGCGAGGGCTCTACAGAGGAAGCCGCATTTGAGTTTGATTTGAGGGATAGAGGATTAGCAAGGCAGAGTGAGTGGGCAGTGGGCCCTAAAGCCTCACGTGATCGTATTTCAAGGACAGTGAGCAGGGTAGTGTGAATGTTTGGTGAGAAATTAATTTAGGAAGGTAGAACTAGGCCACATTGCAAAATTTCTTAAGTGCTGTGTATATTGTAGATAGCATAAACTCTAATGCAGGGAGAAAGGTAACACTTCCTATATATATATATGTATATTCCCATAGAAAATCTAGGGAATGAACAAAAGAACTAAGTGAAAGAGGAGCTAGGACCCTTAGAACTTCAATTAGAAGATTATTGTGGTGGCAGGACAGAGAAACGGGAAGATCTGGTTGGGCCGCCATAGGCTGTTTGTAGAAATGGCAAGAAGACAGCCTCACAGGCTCCCCCAGAGCCTGGGGGGTCAGGTAACGGGGGCAAGGGCAGTCAGGACAGCAGGGGTCTAGGCACCGCGGTACTAGTAAGGAAACAGCAGGCACGCGACGGGAGTGAAGCGGACGTGTTTCCTGGGCATTGATTGGAACGCAGATTTCAGAATTCTGGTTCTTTGTCTCAGCTGTGTCACTGTGGCTTTTGAATCTCATATTACAAAACATGTCATGTTCTGGGTTGCTTTATGTAAGAAGATACTGGTACATGTTATTAATGTGTATCTGAGGCCTATTTTTACAGGTTTGTTACACCATCTTTTGAACAAGAGAGTGACACATAACGTTTTTAGTCTTCAGGAGACTTATGAAGCCAAAAGACATGAATTTTATGGTGAACGGCAAAGGAAGGAAGAGGAAATGAAGCAGATGTTTGTGCAGCGAGTAAAGGAAAAAGAAGCCATTTTGAAAGAAGCTGAAAGAGAGGTGCGTGTGCTGGTTTGATCCGGTTTGCCTTCACTTCTGAGCTGTCCTTATTCGTCTGGGAGATTTTTTTCCCAAGAATTTAGTAATCTTTTTTGGAAGCAAGTTGTCCTTTAAAAAGTAGCTCTTTGGGGACCCAGCTGGTAGTGTAGTGGTTAAGCCACTGGGCTCCCACACGGCTGACCATGGTTCAGGTCCCAGACTCGGCGGCTTGAAACTCACATCGGGTGCATGTGCATGCATACCCCAAATCCTTAAAGGTGGTGTGGCCATCCCCCTCAGAGGGTGATTTCTTTCTTTCCTTCTCTCCATCTTTCTCTGTCTCTCTGGTGAGCACACACGCCCCGTACTTTTTTTTTCTCTTGAGAGGTTTTTGCTAAAGGGTACATGCGCTCGCCAGAGAGACAGAAAGCAAGAAATCACCCCGGGAGGGGGGGATGGCCATGTCACAATCCCTTCTCCTCCATTTTCCTCTTGGGACCTTGGGCATGCACGCACACGCGCCTGGTGTGAATTTAAGCCACCTGGCCCAATACTTGAACCATGGTCGACTACATGGGAGTCCAGCAACATAGCCATTCCACCAACTGCTGGTCCTGACGCCCTATACCAAAAATATCTCTCTCAAAAAAAGTGACTATTTTAATATATAATGTTTGAATGTAATCTTAATATAATCATAGTCTGAAATCAAATTAAAATTTTGGCCTTAGAACAAATATTCTTCCATTGGAACTAGCTTACCTAGAATCTATAATGAACTAGGTTATGAAGAGTTGTTTTTTCAGTTTTCGTTGTTGTTGCTGTTAATTTCTGAAGGGCAAGTGTGTTTATCAGAGAGACAGAGCAGAGAGGAAGAGAGTACCGCCTCTGCTGGGGTACGGCCTGCCTCAGTCTGTCTCCATCTCTCCACCCTGTTGTGATTTGGCCTGTCCACATGCCCAGCATGCTTTCCAAGCCACCACGGCCAGGATTTGAACCAAGCAGTTGGTCATGTGGGATCTGGCTCCCTTAACCTCTAGGCCACAGATCCACCTTGTTTTATTTTTATTTTAACTTTTAATTGACTTACACTAATTGTACGTATTTATGGGGTACAGTGTGATGTTTTGATAAATGAATACAGTGTGTAATGATCTTTAAATCAGGGTTCTTACCATGTCCAGCACCTCAGATATTTATACTTTGTAGTGAGAAATTTCGAAATTCTCTCCTCTAGCTAATTTGAAATATATACTGTCTTATTCATTATAGTCACTCTGCCGTGCAGTGGGACATCAGACTTAGTCCTCTATTTAAGTGTAACTTTGTACCCGTAGACTAACCCCTTCCAGCCTTCTTTTTCCTACCCTTATGAGCCTCTGGTAATTGGCATTCTACTCTCATCTTGTATGACACGAATGTTTTTAGATCCTACGTGTAAGTGAGGCCTTGTTCCCAGTTTATTTTGCTTAATATCATGTCCTCCAAGCTTGTCTTTTTGCACACGACAGTGATTTATTCTTTTTTTATGGTCGAATAGTATTCCACTATGCAAGTATACTGCATTTTTTATGCATCCCGTCCTTGATGGATACGTGGGTTGATCTCCCGTGTTGGCTGTCGTGGACAGTGCTGCAGTAAACATGGGAGTACGGGGTGCTTGGCATACTGATGTCATGTCCCCTGGGTGTAGACCTAGTGGTGTAGTGAGACTGCTAGATTATATGGCGATTCTGTTGTTAATGTTTTGAGAAACCCCACACTATCTTCCATATAGGTTATTTTAAATTCCCCCTAGCAGTATATGAATTCCTCATCATTGCCATTCTGAGTAGGGGAGATAAGAACTGCTGTGGTTTTTACTTTGCATTTCCCTGATGATTTGTTTTTGAACCAAGACTCATTCTTAAATGCATTTGCATATCACTTTTGTTTAGTTTCTTCTATTTTATTCAAGAATACTTGCTAGTTTGGAATTTTTTTAAGTGTTAAAATTGTTATTATTTTTAAAGAGAGTTTTGTTATAGGGCGCATGAGTTTGGCAGAGAGACAGAAAGCGGGAAATCATCCCCCAGGGGGATGGCCATACCACAGTCCCTCCTCCTCCATTCTCCTATTGGTATTCACACACGTGCCCAGCATGAGTTTTAAGCCTCTGGGACCAGGACTTAAACCGCAGTTGACTACGTGGGAGTCCAGCAACACAACCATTACACTACTTGCTGGTCCCCTAAGTATAAATATTAAGGAAGGAGTTGTGATGAGTAGGCAATAGGTTTGATGATTTTTCTTTGAGTAGGTTCATGCTTAAGAAATAGTAAGGTAGGGAACCAGCAGTTAGCGTAATGGCAATGTCGCTGGACTCCCACGTAGTTGACCGCAGTTTGTGTCCCAGACCCGGTGGCTTAAAACTCACGCCGGGCGCATGTGCGTGCGTGCCCAGGATCCTGAGAGGAGAATGGAGAAAGGATTGCAGCGTGACCATCCCCCCTGGGTGGTGATTTCTCGCTTTCTGTCTCTGTCTCTCTCTGTCTGTCTGGCGAGCGCACGCGCCCTATAGCGAAAACCTCTCCAAAAAAAAAAAAGAAATAGTAAGGTACAACTTTAAGCATTTACCTCTCATATATTATGATTCTTAGTTTCACCACTGAGAAGAAAGAGGAGTAGAAGTAGCTTATAATCTTTTTAATGTTTTTAATTTGTCAGAGGGCATATTCACTTCTCGGCAGAGAGACAGCCATGGCGAGGGGAAGAAAGCACATTCTGGGGGCACGGTCACACCGCACCTTCGTCTCCATTTCTCCACTGCGTTGGGATTCGGGCTTGCATTCAAACAGGCCCAGCATGTTTCCGAGCTTCTGGGGGGGGGTGGCACTCACTGCTGCTGGATATGTAGGTCTGATCCCTTAACCACCATACAGTCCATTCTTTAATTCTAAAATTAAAAGGAATTTTAAGAGTGTTTTGCTTAAATGCATTATTTAAAAGGAGAATTGAAAATTTGGGGAGACTTATCTGAAAAATCGATAGATAGAGTTTGTCTAGGTGATACTTAACTTTTTTTTTTTTAATTCATGATTTAAGTGCTTTTTTGTGTTAAGAATATATATATATATATTAAACAAACGATGAAACAAATTTAAAGCTAAAGCATCAGCTACCTAAGTTTCCATGAGAGTTCTAAACTTTTTTTTTTTTTGGAGAAGTTTTTGCTGTAGGGTGCATACGCTTGCCAGAAAGACAGAGACAGATAGACAGAAAGCAAGAAATCACCCTTCAAGAGGATGGCCGCGCTGCAATCCCTTCTCCTCCATTCTCCTTTTGGGATCTTGGGCACGCACATACGCCTGGTGTGAATTTAAGCTGCCGGGTCTGGGACTTGAACTGCGGTCAACTACATGGGAGTCCAGCGACATAGCTATTATGCCAACTACTGGTCCCAAGAGAATTGCAAACTTTTAATTATGTAGTTTTAGACAAAGTGGATTATGGTGGCCTGGGACCCGGTTCGAGTGTTTTCAGAGAGAAAGGAGGCTAATTAATGATGTTAGGACAATAAAGAGGCATAAACCAGGTCTTTGCTAGCAGACTGGGACATCTGGCCCCCCAGTACTTGGCTGCTAACACTTTAAAGTTGTTATCCATAAGATACAGGCAGTCACTAGAATGAGGTACCACCCCAAACATTGTTTGGTTCTGTATTAGAAGACATTATTTAACATATCCTTGCCAGTATTGTCATGAAACAAATATCCCTTAGTTGGGCTTTTGTATACATCTGGATTTTCATACATAGTCAGCTTCAAGTGCTGGGTTTTAGGTAATGGCCTGTGAACCGTTACGTGGTGTGAGAACAAACAGACCTGTTGTCTTCTCGCCCTTTCTGACCTCATTCTGGATGAACTGCTGAGGCACGTCAGGTAGGACACCACAGACGTGGGACTCCCCGCGCGTTCTCCCACACGAGAGAGCGCACGCTGCTCACGTTAGTAGTTACTCCTCACATCAGACATAGCTGTCGCGGTCTTTCTACCTGCCGGTTTTTGTATGTAAGGTGTAAGTCTGTTTCTGTGTAGTTTTTGTTTGTTTGTTTGTTTGTGAGAGAGATTTTCGTCGTAGTGTGCATGTGCTCGTCCTCGCCAGAGAGGACAAAAGCAGAACTCACCCCCCAGGGGGATGGCCACACCACAGTCCCTTCTCCATTCTCCTCTTGGGATTTTGGGCACACACGTACACGTGCCTGCTGTGAATTTTAAGCCACTGAGTCAGGGAGTCCAGTGATGTAACCATCATGTCATCTGCTGGTCTTTCTGTATAGTGTTTTTATATTTTGTTTAATATTTATGCCCCTATTTCCAAAATGTATTCTAGATAATTTACCAAAAGAAAAGCAGCTACATTATTACAACCTTGATGTGAGGACCACAGGAGCCTTATGATACAGGCCGCAGGGGAGAAGCCCACATGCCAAGAGGCAGCCGAGAACCTTGGCTTGCGGTGCCTCAAATGGCGCATGGACTGGACTCAGCTTCTCTGCGGTCAGTGCAAAGAGGGGCTGCAAGGAGGCACAGAGCTGAGGTGAAAGCTGTCCAGCAGCTCAGTAAGAGAGCAGTCTTCTGTAGCATTCAGTTCTGTTTCTGAAAAGTGGATAAAGTAGTGTTCACAAAAGATATATTCTTGTTCCACATTGGCAACTTAATCTTAAGCAAATTGACGACTATCAACAGCCAAAAGATAAGCCTTTGTTTCCAATTTTTGGAATATTTTAAACGTTTAAATGCCCGTTGTAGTAATTAATCATGAGTGAGCACTTCATGGTCTTGGACGCTGTTGCTGCTATCAAAAGCTGTAAACTTCATAATGTGAATAGCAGTAACGTCCATACCCTCCTCCCGTCCTTTTAGAATACTGGACTGTTAGTCAGCCTACATAAATGGTATGGAAAGTGTTCTTTAACCTCTCAAGACAGTCTCGTGTGCATTTAAGTTATGCAGCTAGAAATTTAAGTAGTCAGGGACTTCAAAAAACTTTATGGAATAATGAAATTAAAGTAGAGTTTATTTTGGTACAAAAAAACTAAAATCAATGCAGTTTTCCATAATGTGCATGTCTCATGAGCTTTTTGAAGAGTCTGAGTGTATGTGTGCATGGAAGTGTTTGTGTTGTACACATTTTTTGTTTTTAAGCAGGAACCACTTAAATAAGCAAATATGTAGGACTTGTGCTTCTTTTCTTTTCTTTTTATTTTTTTTGGAGAGGTTTTTGCTATAGGGTGCGTGCGCTTGCCAGACAGACAGAGACAGAGAGACAGAAAGCGAGAAGTCACCTCCCTGGGGGGATGGTCACGCCACAATCCCTTCTCCTCCATTCTCCTCTCGGGATCTTGGGCACGCACGCACACGCATCCAGCATGAGTTTAAGCCACCGGGTCCAGGACGCGAACCGTGGTCGACTATGTGGGAGTCCAGCGACATAGCCATCGTGCTAACTGCTGGTCCCAGGACTTGTGCTTCTCTGTGAACGCAGCCTCTGGAATGACAGACTCAGTTGAGCAGGGCCTTCCTTAGTCACCGACTTCAGCATTTCAACCCTGTCTCCCTTTGGCGTTCTGCACTCAGGGCTACCTGGTTCCCAGGGCTACCTACCCACGTTTGGAATGGAAGGCTTTATTAGGCGGGAGTTCAGGTCTCTGGTGTTTGCCCCAGCCTCTGATTATTAGCGCGGTGTTTCCTCGACTAGTCCACGCCATCCTTCCTAGACACCTAGTCCTGCTCTTTGAGTGCCCAGTTGCTACTCAGAGCTGAGAATGTGGATCTCGGGCATGTCTCAGGCCTGGACAGAGTAGCTCTGGTTTTGATCTGGCACCTGGCCCCGCGCCTGTGCTGCTGGCTGCACGCACGCAGCTGATTCACGACACACCTGCTACTCAGGGCTTCGTTTCCTTGTTTTCGAGGTAAACCCCCGTCGGAGCAGGTCTGCCCACATTCTCCCTTACCTCGACTCTCTGAGCTTGCATGCAGAGCCTCACGTGTGTCCTGTCTCTGTTCCACTCACTGCTAGGTCTCCCACAGCTTCTAGAATGTGCTCCTACTAAGCAGCAGCATCTGCTAGGCTGGGTTCTGGGCCTGAGAAGATAAAAAGGCATCGGGGTGAGCAGTCCTCAGAGGCGCGGCCCCGGGGCCCAGGCGCGGTGTGCGAGGGGAGTGCTCAGGTCATGGTGGAGCACAGCGGGGGGAGCCCCGCTCCCCAGGGAGTGTAGAGAGGCCTGGACTTCTTTCTACCTTCTTTTTGTCTGCTGGTTCTCGGTGTTATGCCCTCTGCAGCTTTGAGGATTTCTTCCATCATCCACCCGGGCGCTTTCTTAACTTGAGGTTAATAAGGCTGACTGTGGTTTGAATCCTGGCCCCAGTGCCTTGTGTACATGTGCGTACACAGCCCAAGTCCCAACTGGAAGAAGGGATGGGAGAAGGAGGATTGTGGTGTGGCCAGATCCATTGGAGGGTTCTCTGACTCTGTCTCTCTGTCTCTTCTCTGGCGAGTACACATATCCTTGGCAATTAAAAAAATATGCGGGACAGAAAAGCCCAACAGGCTGCCTTTAGGTTGATGTCCAAGGTGGCATACCCCCTTCATGGGTTTATCAAGATGATTCTCAGCCCCAACGAAGGAGAAGCCCGCGGAATCGTGTAGTCAGTACTCGTCCTTCAACGTCTCTGCCTTCTTCTCTTAAAGGGAAATCTGAGCTGTGATGTTGTAAACATTTGCAAAACTCAATGACTGTGTAGGGGATAACAGTCCCTGTGGGTTCTTAGTGGGAGTAGGCGCCCCGTTCTCAGATTACTGGGAGAAGAACAGGCATTTGAATGTCGTATTTCACACGTCCACGGCGGACACAGGCGGTGAGCAGTCCTCCAGCCCGTGGCTTTGATTTCCAGCTCATGTAGCACCTTCAACAGAGGACAGGAAGTTTCTAGAGATGTGACAGGCAAAGGGCAAGGACTGTGGCTCTCCAAGGGTGGCAGTGCTGGGGAGGCAGGTACTAGCGGTAGAAGGCTGGCCAGTGAAGCTTGTCCACGTGGACTCCCAGGGCCTTCCTCTTCCAGGCTCACAAGGGCCTTGCCCTGTGTCCAGAGGTTAACCCTGTTCTTGTGGGAGTGGGCTGGGGACAGGAGGGACAGGATACCTCTTGTCGTAAATCTGTATCCTGCCTTTGGGCAAATGATAGGGTGATTGAGAAGTTTGTAGAAAATGTAATTGAAGTACAGGCAAAAAAAAGACTTGAAATCCATGCATAGTTTTCTGCTATACTTGTGCTTCCTGTGAACTTTTAAAAAATATTTATTTTTATTTGTTATTGTTTATTTTTTAATTTGACCAGAGAGAGAAAGAAAGAGAAAGTGAGAAAGCAAGACGCCCAGTCCAGGACTGGAACCATGGTCTGCCATGTGGGAGTCCAGCACCTTAACCACCATGCCACCTGCTGGGCCCCTTTCATGAACTCTTTGAAGACCTTGTAGTGGGAGGGCAGAGAGCTCTCCTGTATCTGCTGCTTAACTGCCTCTGGCTCTCAGTCCTTCCTGTTACAGGGCAGCTGCGCCTAGTGAATTTATTAGCATACTTTTTTATTTGTTTTACTGGATACTTAGGCTATTGTTTACCATTATAATTCTTTATTTTTAAAAATAATTATTTATTTACTTAATTCCATTTGTTGTTATTATTTTTTAATTTGAATAGACAGAGAGAGAGGGTGAGAGAAAGGGAAAGCGAGAAAGGAAGCCATCAGGTCCGGGACTCAAACCGCAGTCAGCAATGTGGGAATCCAGGGCCCTTAACCACCATGCCATCTGCTGGCCCTATAGTGTGTAAATTCTATTACAGTAGGTGTTTTTATATACAAAGCTGTCTCTGAACTTAGGATTTGTGTATTTCATCTAGATTTCAGGAAGTTGAATGGAAACTTGTAAGGTTCTTAACACAGAAATTGACAACCGACTTTCCAAGTGAGGTTTACCCGGACAGTGTTCAAGAGCGATTTCACCCCCCTGTTATCTTTGTTTGGAAATAATGATTTTCCCTTCCTTCTTTTTAATAATTTGTTCCTGTATTTTGTGTCTCCAAATTGAGTATAAATTTGAGAAACCTTAATTTAGAAGGTTTTGTGGGAAAAATGTTAAGTGAGAAAAGCTCGAGAAAAAGGTCAGATGTTTTGAAAACTGAGTTTTATTCATGAGGCTATAGTTTTTATCCCATTTGGCTCAAGCATTTTTGCATGAGAACTCATTTAAAGTCAGAGTTCCCAAGATGGTTGCATGTGTGAGCTGTCCTTGCGCCTGAACTTCGGAGTTGAGGAAGACTAGTGTGGCTGGCCCAGGGTTGGGTTCTGGTTAGCCTTGGTTTTCCTGAGCAGGAGCGTGCCTGGGTGTGGGCTCCACGCTGTGGCAGCCATGGGAATCGCACCTTTGTTTCACAGCTGCAGGCCAAATTCGAGCACCTTAAAAGAGTTCATCAGGAAGAGAGAATGAAGCTTGAAGAGAAGAGAAAATGTTTGGAAGAAGAAATCATCGCTTTCTCTAAAAAGAAAGCTACCTCTGAGATATTCCAGAACCAGCCCTATATGGCATCGGGTAGCAACCTGAAAAAGGACCGCAAGAAGTAAGTCCCCACTGCCCTGCCCTGGGGCCTCCCCCTCACTTTCTCCTTGCCTGCCTCCTGCAGCCGCATGCCAGCTCCTCGAGAGCATAGACTCGTCCCTCTCAGTCCCGATCAACAACACTGGCACGTAGTAGGTGCTCTGTAAAAGTTCACCACAGTGGGCGAGTGAGTGAACCAAATGAAAGCACGTCCCTGTGTAAAAGGGCCCGTTAGTGGGGATGTGGCTGCCCTGTCGCAGTGCCTGCCGTGGCTCTGGTACACAGCAGGGACCGCCGCCCCGCCAGCAGCCGTCCTGGACGTCATGTCCAAGTGGGTGCTGTGCCCTTCACTGGGGAATCACAGGCACAAACCGTAACTTACAAAACTGACCCTTAAGCTCACTGTTTGAAACACCTGCTAATACTGATGTTGTGAGAATTTTTATTCCAATAAGGGATCCAGGCTGTCGGTTCGAACTCCTGTGCTTTGATGTCAGAACTTGTGAAACCATTGGTGGACATAAAGATGCGGAGGAAGGTAGAGAGGGCCACAGTGCGAGGGGCGGCCAGGAGTAGTCTGGACGCGGCCTCGAGGCTCTAGTGTGGGTATGTGTTAGCCCAGAGCCCCCGAAGGTTCAGAGAGTAAGTTTGCTTCCCTCCGTGATTTCCTTCTGTACGTGGTGTCCCTCATTTTTGTGTCTCCCACTTAAATGCCCGTCACTGACCCACGTGATGGGTGGGTCTTGCCTGTGCTCAGCCTGCCTCTGCCCCGAGCAGGGCACGAGGCCTCCTGCGGTGCCTACACTCAGCGCACTCTGATCTCCCAGGGCTCCTTCCATTTCCAGCAGCCCTGCGCCTCAGGCTGCTGCAGCTCATCTTCAGAATATTTGGAGACACGTGCCCTCTGCCATGGTGCTTCCCCTTTCTAGATATGGAGAAGTAAATCCATAAGATTTTGGTGGATTCAGTCAATTATGGATTGAATAACTTTTTAAGAAAAAAGAAGGGATTCTCCTGTGTGCTGTTCTGTGGCGAGTGCCTCAGGGCGTGGGGCTTTATTTTGCTCCTTGGTGTGTCCAGCCCCAGCCTTAGCAGGTGCCTGGGCTGTATGCAGCCGGCACGCGGGTCCCTTTCCAAGCAGTGCACACGCAAGTGTCATCTTGTTCAGGCGCTGAGTTTCAGAGTACAGCGTATTTCTTCTTCTCAACATGCTTTGAATGATAAAACTGAGTTTCTTTTTTTTAACCCTACACCTTAAATCTGGTGTTACTAAATTAAATCCCCTGACTTCTCCTTAAATGAAAGGTAATTTACATTTACCTTGTAAAAATTGTCACTCCCTCTCTACTTGCGAACCAGGCTGTTTCCAACTTCAGGGCCAAGCTCATATTTTGAGAACTCAGAAGAATTTGTCCTTAAGAAAATAGATGTTTTTCCCTTAAGTCCCATAGTTAGATATCTATTAGATGTATATATTTTTTCCGTAAAGCTTTAAAAATCCAGCGATTCTAGTACTTTTTACTTACTGCATGGTTGTTTATTTATACCAATCAAAAGTTTTTTTTTTTTCCTTTCCAGCCCTAATTTTATGTAAACCAGAAGTTCCAAGGCACAGAAGGTCGTCACAAGCAGAAGTTATTAAAAAGTTAGAAATGTGCTTTGATTTTCTTGCTGTCTTTATTTGCTTTATTACTTATTTCGTGCCTGGCAAATGGCCAGTTACTGACATTCATGGAAGAGCACTTTGGAGCGTAGTAAGGGCTGTGCAGAATCCTTATGTAAATGACACTGCTGAGTAATCACTGCTAGGGAATTCTCAGTGGCTGTTTTTCAGTGAGCTTGAGTCTTTTCTGCTGCCAAATTACTGCGACTTTGCTAAGTATTAAGCCAAAGAGCAAAGTCCCCGTGTCATTGAGATCAGAACGCATTCACGTTACGCTTCTGATTGCATTTATAGTCTAGGTGAGCCTTTTTTAATATAAACTTAAGGAAGAAGCTGACTGTGTTTGGAATGTATTGTGAGCTAACACTCTAACCTCCCAGTAGTTTTATGGAGCTTTCTAATGGTTGCTGTGTTACCCAGTAGGTAGTGCTCTGAGAGATTCTCGGGCCCTGTGACATGAAGACTGTGCTTCACCGTGCCTTCCTGGGGCTGATACATTGCTGTGCCCAAACAACCGTTTTAAAGTATAGGTGTAGAAACCAGGTGTAGAAACCCTTTGCTCCGACCTGGAGTGCGTCGCACTACTTTCATTGGAATGTACTGCATATCTGTTGGCTTAAACTCTGTCTTCCAGGGGGAAAATAGCCTTGAATCATTTCATTAAAATATTTCAGCACCCAAAGAACGCAACTGCATATCTGAATATTGAACGCAAACATTCAGATAATTCAGGGGATTTTTGCATTTAGTGCCTCAGTACCCTCAGAATGTTTGATAGTTTCTAACTTTTCTTAAGCCATAGGCATATAAAATTCACTCATTTTTTGTACTTGACTGTTCTAAAAAAAACTGACGTTTATTCTTGACAAATAAAAGACATCTACATATTTACCAAAATCTGTGTGTGTGTGTGTGTGTGTGTGTGTTTTAAAGACAGTTTCCCTATGTCACCCTCCTGCCCCCACCTTCTTGCATGGCTGGGATTTCAGGTGTGCTTTGCGAGCCCAGCCTCAGGTCGCATCCTGATCAGACCCAGGCCTCCCGTGTGGTTCCAGCCACGTAGCACAGCAAACAGCAATGCCTGCCACGAGGCCAGGCCAGATTACCTGTCTTTTAGCATACTGTTGTCTTAAGAAACATTTTATCAAAATCAGTTTAATTTATATATTTAGATTATTTTAAGGCACACAGGTATTTTACCAGTATTTTCAGGCCACAGAATGTTTGACTTAGTTTATGTGAGATTCTGGGCATTTTGGTTTTTAAATTAAGTTGTGTGTGTGTGTGTTTCAGTTTCCTCCAGGGCACACGTGCTTGGTGGAGACAGAAGGCGGGGTGGGGGAGTGCCACACCACAGTCCCTTCTCCATTCTCAGCATGCACACACACATGCTTGGTTTTTTTGTTTGTTTGTTTTTTGAGAGATTTTTGCTATAGGGTGTGTGTGCTCACCAGAGAGACAGAAAGTGAGAAATCACCCCCCAAGGGAGATGGCCACACCACAGTTCCTTCTCCCCCATTCTCCTTTCAGGATCTTGGGCACGCACACACACAGCCCGGTGTGAGGTTTAAGCCACAGGCTCTGAGACTCGAACCGTGATCGGCTACATAGGAGTCCAGTGATGTAATCATTATGCCAACTGCTGGTCCCTACGCCTCCTATGTTTTTCAAACCACTGGGTCCGGAACGCTCATCGTACAGAGCACCATGTAGGATCCAGGTGCCTTAACCTCCGCGCCACCTGCTGGCACAGTCGTAGAGATTGTAGATAAAACCTTTTATTTAGCACAATTTATTAGTTTAGGTTTCATTTTTGCATTTGAAATTTACAAATGTCCTTCAGTCTTACAAAAATTAAGTTAGTGTCACAGAATAAGTTTTAAGGTTTTCTCAAAGTCATTGACATTGACACCCAGGATCTGGCAGATGGGGAGTCCCTGAGGGCAGGCGGCCTGTGGCCTGGAGCTGGCTGGCGCCGCGGTGCTGGGTAGACCCTGAGCAGTCCAGTGGCTGGGGCCCGCTGTCTGGGTGCTCTCTGTGTGGCCACGGCAGACCGGCTCAACTGGGACCAGCTTATGGTGGCATTGGCTGGGTGACACTTCCCTAAGTTCCCAGGAAGTGTTTATTCAGAAAGAATTGACTGCAAAGAAGAAATGCGAATGACCGCACTGTAAGGTCCAAGTTCTTATTACGACGCGGACATGGCCTCCTCCTCTCAGGCACATGGTTTGAGATGAATTAGTATCCATGACACTTAAAAAGTCCCCTGGCTGGCACCAAGTAAAGTGAGTCACGTTTCCTTTAAGTTTCTTCAATCAGGCATGTGAAACAGGCCTGCCTCACTAACAGCCACGAATCTTTGCATGTACCCGTGTGGTGTCTGAGCTCCTCCACGCCACTGAGTTGAGCGTCAGCACAGCACCAGGGAAGTGCGTGGTAGGCTTCATTCCGCTTCCGGTTCTGTAGGCGCAGTCTGGGCCCCGTGTCCCTGTGGGCTTGGAAATGTGGACCTGAGTCAGGCCGTCCGTGTCACTGGAGCAGCTGGGCAGGTGGACTGGAGACCTGGACATCTGAAAGCTTGTGTGCCGTAGTACATACCTCAGTCAACCTGATTTTACGCCCTGCCGTCCACAGGTGGCATGGTGGTGTTGGGAATCCAAATGAAGATGTAGACAAACGTTTAGATTTGTTAGGTTTTTAAACTACTGGATATGCGCACTTACCGGGGAGAAGGGAAACGAGAAAGCACACCCTGGAAGGAAGGGACGATCACACCCAACCCCTTCTCCTTTCTCTTGGGATTTTGGGGAGTCACCAACAGCAAGACCAAGGAGGCATGCATGAGCGGTGGTGACAGCGCGCGGTGGGGATTCTGGTGTTGCCCATTCCTTGGTGGCGCTGCCGACTATTCTGGAAGGTCCCTCAAGCTGTCCACGTGTGCACTTGGCTCCATGTTGCGCTTCAGTAGGGTGTTGAGACGGAGGTGCAAGAGGAGGTGTCTCCATGCCGCGGTCTGGGTACCAGGCCCACAGAACCTTTCCCGAGTCCCTTTGGTCTGCACCAGCTGTTCTCCGTCATCTCAGTGTTCCTGACCAGATTTCCAGCGGCCTAATCGTCCCCCTCACCCCTCAACCTGACTTCCCTGAGTTCTGAGAGAAATTGAATCCTAAGTGGTGCTGGAGGCTAGGTGGTCACCGTGGTCACTGCCAAAGGCTAAGCTTAAGCATGAGGCCTGGTGAGCTTGCGGGCGTCGGGCAGGCTCTCCCTTGCTCTCATAGGCGGGGGTGGGGGCTGGGGGGTAGGGGGCAGGCCTCAGAATCACACCCTCTGCCCAGATCAGCCACCCTCAGCCTGGCAAAGACGAGCCTCGGTCCTGAGCACGTCAGTAGTCCTGGCTGAAATACAGTTGCTTATTTTGGGGCCCACCCAGCTCTTCGATGCTTTGAAAGCGTTCAGATTGCTCCTCTCGGTGAACAGGTAAGGAAACAGCCCACCTCAGATGGCAGTGGCAGAGGGGTCAGGACTGGGCCTTCCCTGATTCCAGTCCAGGCCGAGGAACCTGGGCGTGTCTAAGGTCCATAGAAATGCTGTGTCCAGGCAGAAGTGGGGGAGGGGGGTGCCTCTGGGCATCAGGACTCTGGGTGTCTCCGGGTGGACACTGCAGTGCTGTATTTCCCCGCTTCGCTTATTCCCGACCATCCGTTTCTCAGGTAGGGCTTGTTAGTTTTTAGGTGTTAAAGGCGTAAGGTGGGGGAGAGTAGCTTTTCAAAGAGATGCTTAAGGAACGGAAAATCTCGCAAGTGGCATGATGGTTATGGCACTGGACTCCCATATGGCCAACCATGGTTTAAGTCTCAGACCTGGCAGCTTGAATATCACACCGGGCATGTGTGCATGCGTGCCCAAAGTCCTGGGTGGAGGATGGAAGAGAGGATTGCTGCATGGCCACGTCCCCTGGGGGGTGATTTCCCACTTTCCCTCTGCCGGACTGTCTTTCCGGTGAGCGCTGGTGCCCTAAGGCACCTCTAACAGGAAGCACAATACAACAAAACTGTCTTAAAAGTTATTCTGTATAAAAGAATTAGCATATGAACTTGACAGTGGAAGAAGGCTGGTATGTCATGACCCGTGTCATTAGGTCCGCACCCACCAGGGCCCCTGGTTCTGGCAGTATTTCTCATGGAACCCACAATCTAAGGTCTGCCACTGAGTGTAGGTAGGAGCAGTGCTCTTCCTGACTAGCAGGTGCGGGGAGAAATAATTGTGTTTTCCAGCAGAAATAAACCAAAACAGTGCCCGATGCGGGAGAGAGAGAAAGCAGACACTGAAGGGGCAAGCTGGCCATGCTGTGCCCCGGGCTCCAGTGCCCGTCCGCTTCCCACAGCAGAGGGCAAGCCCGCCTTCAGATCACCCGCTTAGGGCGAGCCGTTCTCATCACTGTAAGGTCCAAGTTCTTATTACGACGCGGACATGGCCTCCTCCTCTCAGGCACATGGTTTGAGATGAATTAGTATCCATGACACTTAAAAAGTCCCCTGGCTGGCACCAAGTAAAGTGAGTCACGTTTCCTTTAAGTTTCTTCAATCAGGCATGTGAAACAGGCCTGCCTCACTAACAGCCACGAATCTTTGCATGTACCCGTGTGGTGTCTGAGCTCCTCCACGCCACTGAGTTGAGCGTCAGCACAGCACCAGGGAAGTGCGTGGTAGGCTTCATTCCGCTTCCGGTTCTGTAGGCGCAGTCTGGGCCCCGTGTCCCTGTGGGCTTGGAAATGTGGACCTGAGTCAGGCCGTCCGTGTCACTGGAGCAGCTGGGCAGGTGGACTGGAGACCTGGACATCTGAAAGCTTGTGTGCCGTAGTACATACCTCAGTCAACCTGATTTTACGCCCTGCCGTCCACAGGTGGCATGGTGGTGTTGGGAATCCAAATGAAGATGTAGACAAACGTTTAGATTTGTTAGGTTTTTAAACTACTGGATATGCGCACTTACCGGGGAGAAGGGAAACGAGAAAGCACACCCTGGAAGGAAGGGACGATCACACCCAACCCCTTCTCCTTTCTCTTGGGATTTTGGGGAGTCACCAACAGCAAGACCAAGGAGGCATGCATGAGCGGTGGTGACAGCGCGCGGTGGGGATTCTGGTGTTGCCCATTCCTTGGTGGCGCTGCCGACTATTCTGGAAGGTCCCTCAAGCTGTCCACGTGTGCACTTGGCTCCATGTTGCGCTTCAGTAGGGTGTTGAGACGGAGGTGCAAGAGGAGGTGTCTCCATGCCGCGGTCTGGGTACCAGGCCCACAGAACCTTTCCCGAGTCCCTTTGGTCTGCACCAGCTGTTCTCCGTCATCTCAGTGTTCCTGACCAGATTTCCAGCGGCCTAATCGTCCCCCTCACCCCTCAACCTGACTTCCCTGAGTTCTGAGAGAAATTGAATCCTAAGTGGTGCTGGAGGCTAGGTGGTCACCGTGGTCACTGCCAAAGGCTAAGCTTAAGCATGAGGCCTGGTGAGCTTGCGGGCGTCGGGCAGGCTCTCCCTTGCTCTCATAGGCGGGGGTGGGGGCTGGGGGGTAGGGGGCAGGCCTCAGAATCACACCCTCTGCCCAGATCAGCCACCCTCAGCCTGGCAAAGACGAGCCTCGGTCCTGAGCACGTCAGTAGTCCTGGCTGAAACACAGTTGGTTATTTTGGGGCCCACCCAGCTCTTCGATGCTTTGAAAGCGTTCAGATTGCTCCTCTCGGTGAACAGGTAAGGAAACAGCCCACCTCAGATGGCAGTGGCAGAGGGGTCAGGACTGGGCCTTCCCTGATTCCAGTCCAGGCCGAGGAACCTGGGCGTGTCTAAGGTCCATAGAAATGCTGTGTCCAGGCAGAAGTGGGGGAGGGGGGTGCCTCTGGGCATCAGGACTCTGGGTGTCTCCGGGTGGACACTGCAGTGCTGTATTTCCCCGCTTCGCTTATTCCCGACCATCCGTTTCTCAGGTAGGGCTTGTTAGTTTTTAGGTGTTAAAGGCGTAAGGTGGGGGAGAGTAGCTTTTCAAAGAGATGCTTAAGGAACGGAAAATCTCGCAAGTGGCATGATGGTTATGGCACTGGACTCCCATATGGCCAACCATGGTTTAAGTCTCAGACCTGGCAGCTTGAATATCACACCGGGCATGTGTGCATGCGTGCCCAAAGTCCTGGGTGGAGGATGGAAGAGAGGATTGCTGCATGGCCACGTCCCCTGGGGGGTGATTTCCCACTTTCCCTCTGCCGGACTGTCTTTCCGGTGAGCGCTGGTGCCCTAAGGCACCTCTAACAGGAAGCACAATACAACAAAACTGTCTTAAAAGTTATTCTGTATAAAAGAATTAGCATATGAACTTGACAGTGGAAGAAGGCTGGTATGTCATGACCCGTGTCATTAGGTCCGCACCCACCAGGGCCCCTGGTTCTGGCAGTATTTCTCATGGAACCCACAATCTAAGGTCTGCCACTGAGTGTAGGTAGGAGCAGTGCTCTTCCTGACTAGCAGGTGCGGGGAGAAATAATTGTGTTTTCCAGCAGAAATAAACCAAAACAGTGCCCGATGCGGGAGAGAGAGAAAGCAGACACTGAAGGGGCAAGCTGGCCATGCTGTGCCCCGGGCTCCAGTGCCCGTCCGCTTCCCACAGCAGAGGGCAAGCCCGCCTTAAGATCACCCGCTTAGGGCGAGCCGGCTCTTCCGTTCAGCAACAAAAAGTAATAAAGCCTGTGGACTTTTCCTAACAGAAATACACAGGGTTTGCCATACTCAAAAGGTTCCTCTTCAAACTGGGGAGTGATTCCCACCGGCAGGGGTGCTGTTTCCACATCGGGTCGGGGTTCTCACTCGTCCTGTTCAGAGAGCTCTGATGAGGGTCGGGGTCCGTGCAAATCCGTAAGCAGCTGGAAGACTTACCCAGCCTCAAATTAGGTAGTGCCAGTGTAAGAAGGTGAGGACTTAGTGAACCATCTGAAACTGCCCCCAAAACACCTGAGGGGTCTTGGGTTTACAGAGCACGATGGGACACTCCCGGCCAAGCTCAGGAAGACCTGCCCTCTGACATGTTTGTAAGCCGCACAATTCCTTTATACACAGATGCCAAAAAAAAAATAATAATAAATTAATTTTTTGAGAGATTTTCGCTATAGGGCGCGTGCGCTCGCCAGACAGAGACATAGAGACAGAAAGCGAGACCAAAAATAATAATAATAATAAATTAATAATTCTTATTTTTGGAGAGATTTTCACTATAGGGCGTGTGCGCTAGCCAGACAGAGAGACATAGAGACAGAAAGCGAGAAATCACCCCCCAGAGGGGATGGTCACGCCACAATCCCTTCTCCTCCATTCTCCTCTCGGGATCTTGGGCACACACGCACACACGCCCAGCGCGAGTTTTAAACCACTGGATCTGGGACGCGAACCACGGTCGACTACGTGGGAGTCCAGCGACATAGCCATTACGCTAACTGCTGGTTCCCAGTAATTCTTTTTAGAAACACTTAACATAGTGATGGTTAACGTACTGGGTTCGACCCACTGAGTCACCCCGCGTTCGCAGCGCGGCCCTCCTCTCTCCGCCATGTGCGCCCGCAGCCCGCAGCCCGCAGCCCGCTCTGGCCCTGCGCGGCCCCGGGCAGTACCAAAAAAACCCGCCCGGCCGCCGCCCGACGGCGAGGCGAGGCGGGGCTCGGCGCTAGGCCGGGACGCGGAGGGGCGGCCGGCGAGTGCGCTCCGACACGGGCTTCGCCGGGTTTGCGCGCCCCGCAGAAGGACGCGGTTCCCCGCAGGCGCTGAGCAGGCAGGGCCGGGCGCGGGACCACCCCGGCGCTGAAGGGACGGGGACTAGAGTCTGGGCTCGGCGGCAGTTGGAGGGGACGCCGACGAGCACGGGAATCGTCAGGCCGCCCGCGGGCCCGCAGAGAAGGCTGCAGACCCACCCCCACGTGCCCGCCTCCGGCCATCCGGGCTGCGGGGAGCTCCGCGGCGCCCCCTGCCGACCGGGAGAAACCGCTAGCGGGCGGGCGGTGGAAGGGCGTGGGAAGGGCGGCCGCGCAGCGCTCGCCTCGTCCCAGCCATGGGAGGTGGGGCAGGAGGAGCGTGAGCTCCAGGCAGCAGAGCAGGCCCCGTCTCAGGAAAAAAGAGTGTGTGGAAAACAGAATGAGAGTGTGTGTGTATAAAATATATTTATGTGGAATATATGTGTGTGTGTATAATATGTATACATATATATACAATATATTATATAATATATATATATATAACATGTGTGTACAGAAAGTGGAAATCCATGCTGTTTTTTCATGTTCTATATTTCCCACATTTTCTTTGTGGCGACTCTTCAAATTTCTCAGAGCAGGTGAAGAAGGGTGGATTCCAAGTGGAGCCCGCAGAGGGCTCCTAACAGGGTCTGGAGCTTGTGCGAGCAATGAAGGCCACGCGGGATGCTGGCGTGGGGGTGACGTGTGAGCAGGGTGTGGGCAGGCTCTGGCAGCTGGGCAGGCGGCTCATCACGGCTCAGTCACCTCTTTGGTCTCCAGACCTCCTTTCCCTCGGAGACATGGGCCTGGCATTCTGTTGCTGCTGTCTGGGACCCGGGTGCCCTGCACCCCTGGGTTGCTCTTTTGTGAGGGAGGCAGGCCTCCTCCATGTGCTGTGGAGGTCGCAGGGGCCCCTCTCCGCCTGGCCTGGCCAGGTGCTGGGCACACTGTCTGCAGGAACTCAGAGACAAAGCAGCTCTCCAGACAGAACCACACGATCCTTCTCCACCCCAGACCGCCGTCTTAAAATGAGGGTTCCAGGGAACCAGCAGTTAGTGTAATGGCTATGTCACTGGACTCGCATGTAGTCGACCGCGGTTCGCGTCCCGGACCCGGTGGCTTAAAACTCACGCTGGGCGCGTGTGCGTGCGTGCCCAAGATCCCGAGAGGAGAATGGAGGAGAAGGGATTGCGGCATGGCCATCCCCCCTGGGGGGTGATTTCTCGCTTTCTGTCTCTATGTCTCTGTCTGTCTGGCTAGCGCACACGCCCTATAGCAAAAACCTCTCCAAAAAACCCCAAACAAAACAAAAACAAAAAAAAAAAATGAGGGTTCCAGGCCAGCCGGGAGCATAGTGGCTGGGGGGGGGGGGGTGGAGCTGGATTGCACACAGATGACTGAGCAGGTCCAGTCTCAGGGCTTGAACACACACCAGGCGTGTGGGTGTGTGCCCTAAATTCCAACAGGATAAAGAATTGCAGTATGGCCATCCCTCAGGGGGTGCTTTTCACTTTCCCTCTCTGTCTCTCTCTGGGGAGTGCATACATCCTATAGCAAATTTTTTAAAAATTTAAAAAAAAATGCAGATTCCATACACCGCCCTCTCTCTGTCACCCGTGGTGGAAAATCAACCTTTTTTCTTTCATTTTTAAAAAGGTTTTTGTGATTGGACATGTGTGCTTGCTGGAGAGAGACAGAGACAGTGAGAGGGAAAGTGAGAACTCAACCCCCCAGAGGGGATGGCCACACTGGAATCCCTTCCCCGTTCTCCTCCTGGGATTTTGGGCATGCACGCACACAGCTGTCAGTCTGGGACTTGAACCATCATCAGTCATGTGGGAGCTCAGTGCCTTAACCACTGGGCCACCTGCTAGCTCCAGTCAGCCCTTTTTCTAACTAAGTATGGCTTTCTTTTCTGCTAAAGAAACATAGGGTGTAATTTGCAGAACTGTGGAGCTACTGAGTGGAGCGCTCAGGACTTTTGGTTGCTTTCCTTTTTTTCGATGTTTATTTTGTCTGAGAGAGAGTTAGCACTCCTAATAGTCTCCATACCGACATCCGCTCCAGCTCAGGCAGCCGGACCAGGCGCGTGTGCCCCGCGTGCACGGGGGAGCTCGGGCGGGGCGTGGGTCCTCCCGTGTTGTCAGCGCTGTGCCTCTGGCCACACCGGCCCTCTCCTGTAAACCCTGAGGGCGGCAGCCACCGCTCACTGATGCTGGTGCATTAATGCCACCCCGAGGGGACGGTGACCTCGGTTCCATCTGTTATGTCTGCCTGGCCCACGGAGTTCTGGGTAATTGTTAAGAGCGGCATTTATACCCTGATGTCTTTATCTAAATAATAGAAACAGCTTAGTTAGCCGAGCCCTGTGGAGGCCACTAGAGACCTCCCTTCAGGTTGGCAGGAATTTGACTTGGCCCCATAGAGATTGAAGTCTTTGATTAAAATCTAGTCTTTGATGAGTTAATTGAAAAAATATAAATCAATTATGCTTCTGACGAGCAGCTAAAAAGTCATGCCCAGACTGATTTACGTGCGCTAGGGCCTGTACCAGGGCCAAGGCACATACTGAAGGGGCCCAGCGAGGACCAGGCCAGGATGGATCTGCCACGACTTCAATGACGCCGTGGTGTTGCAGGGCACCCCGCCCCTAGGAAGTGCTCAGCCAGCTGCTGTCGTCAGAGAAGAGCCAAGTGGCCGGGGCCGGGACTTGGCACTTGCGGAGCGTGTCCCGACCCTGGTGGGCCCGACGTCCCTCACAGAGCCAGTGTGGAGTGGGACATTTCCACCTCAGACACGAGTGTCGGGAGTGTGCCCTTGGACCTCCGGCACCACTGAGGTCCCCCAGGACGAGGTCCGAGAGCGAAGCAGAGGGACTGAGAGTTCTCCAAGACCCCAGGACGGGCCTGGAGGCTCCAGGGCTTTTGTCCTCTCAGGGCACCGTGTCACTTCCAGAAGCCTGTGCGGTCCCAGCCCTCCCCGCCCTCTCAGCAGAGTCTGGACCGGGATGAGTGCCAGGTGTGGGTGTTGCTAGGATGGGTGAGGCACCGAGGATCGGTGGGGCGGAGCGGGGAAGGAGTTGATGGTCAGCTCTGACTTCCGAAATAGGCCATTGGGTTTTTAGTTGGCCTGTTCTACGCGGCGTGTGTGAAATATTTGTATGGTTAAGTATCATGGGCCCAGCGGGTGGCGTGGTAGTTAAGGCACTGGAGGGACTCCCACGTGGCCAACCGTGGTTTGAGTCCCAGACCCTGTGCCTTGAAGATCACACTGGGCACGTGTGCATATGCCCCCAGACCTGAGAGAATGGAGCAGGAGGGATTGCGGTGTGGCCGCCTCCCCTGGCGGGTGATTTCTCACTGTCTCTCTGGCGAGTCATGTCCTTATGGCAAAACCAAATGTGGCCGTGGAGGGGCTGTTAATGCGGAAGCATCTGATTCAGCTGGAAGGATTAGCAACCACAGCAAAAAGAAAATGAGCCCGCCGTCTGCTTCAGACAGCAGCGGTGGGGCCCACGAGCCAGAGGCTGGGATGGTAGGGCACTGGGACCCTCCGCTCTGAGCGCGGCCGGCAAGGAGCGGGCTAGGTGAGGGCGCGAGGGCGCCGGTGCCCATCGACAGTGCCTTCTGCCCCGGGAGCCGAGCAGCTCCTCCGGGGAGTCGTCAGAGCAGTCGGAGGCCACCCAGGCTCCTCCTCAGGGCCCCAGAATTGAGGGCCATCTGTGACTCCCCTGCCCGCCTCCTGACCACCCTCCATTGCTCTCTTAAACCAGGTGACTTTTGACAGTAGGCCACAGTCGTCATTTCACCTCGCCATCCTGAGGGTGTTTCTTGGGGGCATCCAGAGCTGGGCAGGAGGGCTGTGTGTGCAGTGGAGGTGAGGTGACTGTGGGCACAGAGGGACACTGGGCTTCCAGTGAGGTCGCTGGGCCCTGGGAGCTGTCCAGGCTGGAAGATCCAAACGGCTTCACTTTGCTGTTCCCACTCCACGAGGGCACCTGGGGTCGGAACAGGAAGTGGGTGATATGGCCCGCACTGTCCCTGGTCCCACAGGGACATAGACCTTGTCAACCAGGTGGGGTGCCGGGGTCTTTTTCGGGGAGGTGCTATGAAGATGCCCCATTCAACGACTGCTCTTACCTGGTGAGGACACACGGCCCCCCTCCCAGCCAGGCGCTTGTGACTGCTGGTGCCCGTCACTTCTCAGAATGACCTGCGAGGTGGGCCCGGGCCTTCTCCTGGGGGCAGAGCTGCGGCCCTCCCCACACAGGGCTAGCCCGGCCTCGGCGTGTCTGTCCTGCCTGGCCCACGTCTCCTGAGCGGCCTGGGCACAGTCCCAGGAGGCTGGTAAGTGGCCACGTCCCCATGCGGCTCACACCCCCGGGGCTGGGCCTGGGTGCCGGTCGGCCAGGACGGCCCATGTCGCGGTCTCTGTTCACGGCAGAGCCTGGCTCTCCTGCTCCGTCGCAGCAGCTCCGACTCAGCCAGCAGCTGTCCACAGCTGGCACAGCACTGCCCGATGCTGCACGGGCGCCACAGCTGCCGACTGGGCTGCTGGGCAGGGCCTCCAGGCTGTCACACACGGGTCCGGCCTCACTGGGCCTCGGAGGGCGTCGACCCCACATCACACCTGGGCCAGGCCAGGCTCTTACAGACCACACCTGAGGGGCTGGTGAGAACTTGTGTGGACTTCCAGGAATGGACGCTGGGTTTAGTTCTGGTGAAATATGCTTTGTTTATAATAGTGGATGTTTGAGGCAGCCCCTCACATAACCGGAAAAATAATAAAAATAATAAAAGCAAAACAGAAACCAAGCCGAGGACACTGCCGAGCAGGGCTGGTCCTGGACCAAGCCAGGCGGGCACAGACGCCCCCCAGCCCGTGCGCTCACAGGCGGCTCCTGGGGCTGACGGTCCGACGGCCACCCAGGCCAGCCGAGGGCGAGGCAGGCACCCTGGGCTCCGAGTGGTGCTCAGTTTGCCCGGGCACGAAGAACAGCTTTGGTGGCATGGCCAAGTTAGTGGCCGCCCGAGCTGCCAGCCGAGCCCCCATGTG
>NW_006159496.1:416659-420666 GCF_000334495.1 Tupaia belangeri chinensis
CGTGGCTGCAGTTGCGGGTGGGGCTCTCTGCGCGCTCTGTGCACACGGCAGAGAACTGTGATTTTAGGGCCAGAATCCTCTGAGCTGATGGATTCAAAGGAAAAGGCACTGCCGGCCGGGCTGGGCTGGGCCTGTCCGGAGCCCTTTGCTGGGAGGCCTGCCGAGCAGAGCGCAGGATGCAGCGTGGTTACTTGGGGGTCCCGCCCTGCCTCGGAAAGATTTTATTCCGATTCGCAGACTCGGCTCACTGACTTCCGTCATTTCTGAAAGTAAGCGCAACCGCAAAGACAGCGTTTAGGCAGAATTGGTTAGATCTCCAAGGAGGGAGGGAGGCGGGGAGGTAAAAGCCGAAGAGCTTCCCAAGCCAGCCGCAGACCCCTCCCCACTCCCGCACACGGGCCGCGCCCCGCCAGGCACCGCGCTGTGCCCTCGCCCTGGCTCAGACCCACGTGCATCAGCGGCAAGATTGGGGGTCTGCCAAGGTCCGCTACTCAGCGACTAATGGTTCATAACGAATCGCCCTAGAAGGTGGCCTAACATACCCGCCACTCCCTGAGCTGTCGCCTGCCCCTCAGGGTTACTGCCCGTGGGGCTGGGCTGGCTCCAGCCCACAGTGGGTGCTGGCGGCGGTCAGATGCAGGAGAGGGCAGAAAAGGTGCTGGCAGAACCGATCCCTAAGGGGCCAGCACTTTTCAACTTTGCGCCTAGGGCAGGAGGGGAGGGTGCAGGGTGTGGGCTGCAGGTAGGGGTGCCATACCTGTGAAGAAGGCTCAGGTCTGCCGCCCTGCAGCCAGTTCTTTTTTTTTTTTTCTTTTTAAAATTATTATTATTTCAATTTTCTTTTATACACTCAATCACGTTACTTGGCTTGCAGAGTGAGAACTCCAACCTGTGCACATTTCGCACTGGTCCACCTGACCATACTACAAGGTTACCCCTCGACAGGTTATAACCCGTTTCTTTGCCGCATAAATGCCTTGCCTCTCCATTTTTCTCTTTAATGTCCTTCCTCAGACTCTCCTCCTTCACCCACAGCCATCTCTACAACTGCAGCACGTACTGACCATTAGGCTGTCCGCCCTATGGCCCCTGCCCAGCCATCGTGGGCAGTGGGCCCTGGGAGGAGAGCCGCTACCCCCCCCTGCCATGCAGCTTCGCTGTAGGCCGTGGGAGCAGACGAGGGCTCAGCCTCACAGGCCACCACGGAGGTCACGGGCCCTTTCCGCTCAGCGTCACTGAGGATCTCTGAACCCGAGGACTGGTTACAGGAAAGGGTAACAGAGACAGAAGCACCTGCAAGCCGAGCCCGAGCTGAGACACTCACATCTCAACACGCACAAGTCTCCCCCTTTCTATCCTCGTGTCCCGGCTCCGGCCCCACGCCCAGACGCTCACGTGTGGGCCCTGAGCCCCACCCCAGACGCTGTCTGAGGCGCCTGCCGTACCCACTCCATGCACCCGTACCTCCCGTCGGGGCGGCTAGGCTGCTTCCGTTTCTCACCGCTTCGGCCGGGGCTTCAGCCATTCCCCTTTGGCATCATGTTTTTTGTTCACATCTTGGCTGGGTTTCACAAATGGCCAAAGACTATGAGCATCTTGAGGCACCTGATACATCTTACCCCACTCTAAAGCCACCCTGTGAAAGGTCACTGCTGACCTGTCCACGCAGCCCCTGCCTGTCACGGACGCAGCCTCCCCAGCTGAGATCTCTCTTGGAGACTCAGCTGGGTTCGGGGGACTTGGCCCTCAGTAGGTGCCTAGGCAAGTCTCTGAGAGGACAGGGCAGGCACCTCCAGAGGCCAGGTGTGCAGTGAGGGTCTGCTCCCTCTCAGTGCGAAGGAGCTGGCCCAGCTCCCGGATGGTAGGGCTGCTGTCCACGGGGCTGCAGGGCAGGGGGCTGTGCCGTGTCTGGATTCCTGTCCAAGTGCCCTGCAGGAACCCAGCACAGTACGGGCGGCCATGGCATCCCGGCCTGTTCTCGGAGCAGGAGTCAGTACAGCCTTGTCAGGAGCCAAGGCTGGGGAGGGAGTGACCAGGCAGCCTTGCAGCAGGGGCTGCCAGAGGAGCCTGGGTTCTGAGAGGGCAGCTAAGTCGCAGTGGCAGGCGCGGCGGTGGTCCCGACATGGGCTCAGCATCTGTCCAGCACATGCTCTGACCTTAGCTGCTAGTGGGCACCTGGGGAGACGTCCCCCGCAGACCCGGCCAGTCGGAATCTCAGGCGGGACCCAGCCCAGGGAGCCCAAAAGGTTCCCAGTGATTCCAGGGTGTGGCCCACGTGGAAAAATGAGGCCACTGCAGGCAGGCAGGCACCTAGTTCAGGACACTGTGAAGGTCACCTCCTCAGAGCCTTGGCATCGCCCCCAACTAGGTGCCCAGGGCAGGGGGCTTCAGCTGGCAAAGGCCAGGCAGGCCCCGCAGATCCCACACCTGTAGTTTCTGCCCCTCTGACTTGGCTGCAATAACTCGCAGTTTGGGAAGAGAAGAGGCTTCGGGCCGACCCAGTAGTGGCCAGGGCACCCGCCAGCTTTCCTGAGTGTGTGCTGAGTCCCAGACCTAGTCCCCTGTGGAGGTGGCAGACACGGAGACAGCCAGAGCGCAAACTGCACCAGGGTGGGGGCTCCACGAAGGGGGTTGGGACCGTCGGGGGGCACCGAGGAGGTGAGTGGGTGCACAGTGGCTTGGGGAGGCAGGGAGTCTGCATGCTTTGCCCTTCCTGGTCAGGCCCTTTCCGAGGCTTCACCCCAGGGACACCGGCCCCCCCAGCTTAGTGGCTGTGGACTCCCTCTGGAAGGCAGGCGCTGGGAAGGGAGCTGTGGCAGTGTGTCACCTGAGTCCCACATGTTGGGGGGCCAGGCGGTGACTCACTAGGCTGAAGCCAGGAACCTGGGAGACGGGAGGCACTGCCCATGCCATCCCCAGCACCCGGGTCCCTTAAAACAGTAGTGATCAAATGTCCCTAGCATTCAAGAAACTCGTGGGCAAACCCCCACACTGCCTGCTCTGGGAAACGCTCCCTGGTTGGGAGTGCTGCCCAGAGGCAGGGCACAGGAGCCGGCTCCCGCCCAGCCGACTGGGAGCGGCCCGTGCTCTGGCCCTGTCCCGTGACTGGCAGCTTCTGGGGCAGCACAGGTTGCATTGCTGCCTTTCCCCGTGCCCTTGGGGTGACAGGTCATGAAAACCTCACTCTTCGAGCTGTCTGGGGCCTGGCCCCGGGGTGGCCGGGTGGGGCCCGTGGGCTGGGCCGGCGGCTGCCACGCACAGCTGCCCACCTTGGGCATCCTTACCTGGTCCCCTGAGGACGAGACGGGCTCTCTGAGTGCGCTGGAGCCTGCTCGTCCAGCTGTAGCGACAGGCGGAGGTGCCCGACCAGCCGGGCATCTGTGGCTGTGTTCTCAGTGCTGAGAGGACACTCTCCTGTACCTGGCGTCTCTCCACCCTTCACTCTGAGGGTACACTGTCCCTGCCTCATGGCCGGAGGTCACAGTGGGCTGGCGCTGGAGCTGGGTCCTTCCAGCCCAGCACACCACGCTGGTGCCCCACGGAACGCCACGGCCGGCTCACCTGTGGCCAGGTGCTAGAGCCCGCTGGGCTGCAGCCCACCCTGGGTGGCGAAGGCTCCAGGGCTCAGGGGCTGCTCCCCGCTCCTTGAACCTGGGGACTCCGCGCGGTATCTATTCCAGTCAGCTAGAGATCTTGGAGCTGAGCGATACGCATTAGGGTGCTAGGACAGAGCACCCCGCCCTGGTGGGCACTTGCACAGCCATGCGGCTCTGGCTGGTGAGGCTGGTGGCCCCTCCTGGCGTTCACAGTGGGAAGCGTGAGGCCAGGGCCAGGAGGGGTGGAGGGCATGTTCACTGTGAGGGCTTCTGTCCTTGGGCTGCCCTGGGCCCGCTGAGCTGAGCTGGGGCCTGGCCACCAACGAGAAGCAGGGCAGGAGGTGGGCTGCAGGGTGTTCCTGTCCCCGACGTGGCTGCCGAGCTAACCAGGGGGGACGTGCTGGCCGCCCT
>NW_006159496.1:421110-427853 GCF_000334495.1 Tupaia belangeri chinensis
TGCCTGCCTGTGGCTCCCTCCTCCTGGCCGCAGCCTCCGGTCCTCCTTGGTTACACTGAGATGGTCTGAGCGTAGCTCTGGGGTCACGGCCTGTGCTAGACTTGTGTCCCTGTGCACGGGCTGCTGCCAGGTGTCTGCCAGGCTGTTCCCAAAGATGCTTCAACACCCCCGGCCTCGGGTCACCAGGCTGGTCACGTATAGTTCCCGAGCCATGTGGGCAAGTTCAGGTCAAAGGTCGGCCTGGACTCACATTCAGACCACAGGTCGGGTGTGGAGGCCAGCGGCCGGCTGGCTCATCTTAGAATTCGGCCAGTAAAACGGAGGGGCGGGCGTGTCCTGTGTGAGCCCGCCAAGGACAGCACTGTGAGGTGGCGGGGAGAAGCAGGTGCGCCCCCTCCCCATGCCCAGTCCCCGAGGAGTCCCGAGGGTGGCGGCACAAGATGTGACACGGCTGCGAGGAAGGTTCTGGAGTGCCAGCCCACAGGGACAGAAAGGGCAGGGAGGAGCCGTCCCTGTGGAGGGGCTCTGGGCCTGCAGGGAGGTGAGTGGGGTCTGCGGTTGGGAGGAGTGTACGTGGCAAGTCTCACTCAAGGATGGCTTCAGGACCTGCACCCCCATAACTGCCCACCTGGCCTGCACGTGGGCTCGCCCTCCCCACCTCCAGGACCCCCAGGCCTTGGAGGACGGGCCCTGGGTGCCCGATGGCCACATAGGTCCGAGCCGCTCACAAAACTCAACCCGGAGAGCCAGGCGTGGGCCCTGGGGCGGCGGGCTGCAGCTCCGCCCGCCCAGCGGTTCCTCACAGCCCTGCTCTGTGTCTTGTAACGTGGTTTTCTGAGTCCAAGCAGACACTCCATGTTTACCAGTGCAGAGCCGTGACCGGGTTATGAATCATAACAAGATTCTAGGAACAGCCAGCCCGGCACATGGGAATTCCCAGGGAGTTACGTAAGCTCGGAATCCGGCCAGGGAGCTCGACGCAGAGCTTAAGTTTCAAACCAATCTCAGCCCGAGCGCCCTGGGAGGAGGAGACGGAAACTGGGCCTGCTGTCTCCCGGAGGGACATGGGAATGCACGTGCCCAGCCCTTCAGGCAGGGGAGTGGGCTGGGCCGCAGAGCCCGGGTTGGGAGCCCACCCGGCTGCTTCCCCTGCCTCCCGGAGGGACATGGGAAGGCATGTGCCCAGCCCTTCAGGCAGGGGAGTGGGCTGGGCTGTAGAGCCCGGGTTGGGAGGCTGCCCGGCTGCTTCTCCTAAGAGCCTCTGCAGTGCTGGGTGTCCCGCGGCTCCAGGTGCCTGCGGTGCTCTGGGGACTCGAGTGCCCTGTGCCGATGGCCACGTCACTGGGTGGAGGGGAGGGACAGACAAGGCTGGCGTGCTGTCCAGACCAGTTTCCCTGCACCTGGCTATTCTGTGCAGCCGCATGCAGGAGGGGAGCCTCCTCTCCTCTCTCCCTCACGGCCTCCCCCCGCTGAGTGGCATCCACACAGGTGTGCTAGAGGGATGGAGGTGGTGTATGTGCGCATGCGCATGTGTGTGCACGGGATAGCGTGTGTATCCATGAGCACATGGTGTGTGTTGTGCATGTATGCATGTGTGTGCCTATGTTGTGTGGGTTGGTGTGTGCACGTGTGCACATGTGGTGTATGCACGCATGTGTGCACAGGCCAGGTGTGAGCAAACAGGGCTTCTGCTGAGACGGGCTGCCACGTGGGGCTTTCCGTGGAAGCGCCTCTGAGCCAGAGTTCCTGGCCAGCTAACCTGCGGGGAGGTGGGAGGTCCCTGGGACCCTTCCCTCCCTCCCCTTCCCCAGAGCTCCTCCCTCCGGTGAAGAAATGACCTTGGGATGCGAGGACTGCAGTGTGCGGTGCTCCCTCCAGGACACAGGGACGGCTTCCTCGTCCTCAGCGATGGCCTGGCTTGTCCAGCAGACCCTCAAGACTGTCCGCTCGTCACCGGTCCTCACCGTCCTCACCACTGTCCTGGGCATAGACACCACACCTCCTCCCTGGCATCTGCAGGCGCTTCCTCGCGGCTTCCTGCACACGATCTGCTCTCTCCCTGTGCTGCCGGTAGAGGGAGCTTTAAACCCTGGTATGCTTTCGCAGGGGTTACCTCTGACTCCTGGTCTGGACTGCTCTGCTATGGCCCTGGCTGCTGCCTCCCCTGCTCATTCCCCCTTCCTGGCCCCTCACCTCTTCCGCAGTTCCTTGATGGTGCCACACTCCCCCGACCTCAGGGGTCTACTGCACAGCTCCCACCGCCCAGGCCTTCTCCCCTCTCTTTGCCTCGCTGATTCCTACAAGACTTCCGAGCCGGGGTCCAGATAGGACCAGGAGACCCTTCCAACCACGACCACCCCATGTCCCCCGAGCACCTCAGGATCCGGGCACTTTGCACCAATGCTCGCCGTGTAGCTCCTGCCTGCTGACTTCGGCGATCCAGTGTTCCACCCCATGGCGGCGCGGTCTCCATGGGTGCAGACTGTGCTAAGGACTGCGCTGTGCCCCCCGGACGTAGGTAATGCAGATGTGGGTGCTGTGAGCCGAGGACCTCGGGGTGTGACAGTAGTGGGAGCTGCAGTTCCATGAGGCCCTCGTCCAAACTGAGGGGCTCTTGTTAAAAGGGCGGGCAGAGACTCGGGGGGGCAGGCAGGCACAGACATGGGGCAATGGCACCCGCACGCCCCGGAGCGCGGCCTGCAGCCCCTCCTCAGACTGCGAGGCTGGGCTGTGGCCCCTCGCCACAGCAGCCCGCGTGCACTGATGCAGCCCTGCGGTGTTGCCGCCTGTTTCCACAGCTCCTGACTTCCTTGACTGGGGGCCAGACCACACCAGGCACAAGCTCGGGAGGCCTGCGCACCTGCTCGGGCAGGGCTGTCTGGCCCTGATTCCTCGTGACGTTGGTGCCAGCACAGATGTGAGCGGACACAGTGGGGTGGGAGGAGGGGGCCTGGGCGCCGAGCTGTGTGTCGGGTCACCCTGAGAGATGGGCGCCCTTCTGCCCCTCCTGGCTGGGAGCAGTGCTCACCCCTTCCCTGTGGGTGTGAGCCCCAGCCGGCAGCTGGCCTGACGGTTTGTCCTGACCACGCTGGTTGGGAGACTGTCCGAGCGGGCTGCTCGCCTCCACCTCGCTGGCACGTGCAGGCGAAGCCCTCTCCTCCCCTCCCCAGATGGCACCCTCTGGCCGAAGTGGTGGGGGTCTCCGCGGGTCCCTCCTCCTGCCTGATTGTTCGCAGCGATGAAGGCGGAGTCCTCAGTGCCACGCGCTGGGTGGGTTTACCCCAGGACACGTCCACCTGTGCCCTGGCTTTTGTCTGGTTCCACTTTTGGAGACATAAAGGACATACGTTTTTCCAAACTAAGACTTTGTTCTCTGCGTTCCTGATTATGATAAGTGTGTCAGTCTTCTCCCTGAGACTTTTAGATCAATTTTTAAAAACTGTACTTGTTTCTCCTGTGAGAGAGAGAGGGAGCCTCCAACAGGTTCCTCACACTGCGACCCACCCCAGCCCCACAGCCAGCCTGGGTCACGGCCACACCACGCCTGAGTCCACGGACATCTCCGGACACAGACCCAGAGCCTTCGCACGTGGGCCAGCCCTGCAGAGCGGCGTTACCACGGCGCGTGGCCTGGCTGCCTGGGTCCAGTTTCATCTCCCGTGTCCTACGTGTGGCTGAGAGACCCCTGAGGACACATCTACCCATGCTGTGCTCGCCCTCTCAGCGCCACGCTCGCTGTGTGGTCAGAGGTGGGGGGCGGATGCCTTAGGCACAGCCTGTCCTCCGTCCATACTGGCTGAGTCTGGGGAGGGCAGCGTGGGCCCCCACTGCACCAGTGAGAGGTGTGCCAGGGTTTGGCTGGGACCACTGAGAAAGAGCAGACACCTGCGTTAGGGGCCCTTCTGAACTCCTGGCTGTGGGTGAGGAGAGCACGCTGGGAAGGCGGCAGAGCCAAGGGAAGCCCAAAGCTGTGGTGTGAGCACCTGGGTGCAGCTGTGCCTGAAGCAGGGCACCCTGGACCAGTGGTTCTGTTTTTATTTTTTATTTTATTAATTTAGTTTTTTGGGAGAGGTTTTTCCTATAGGGTGCGTGCGCACGCCAGAGAGACAGAGATAGAAAGTGAGAAATCACCCCTCACGGGGGATGGCCACACCGCAATCCCTTCTCCTCCATTCTCCTCTCGGGATCTTGGGCACACACGCACACATGCCTGGCATGAGTTTAAGCCACCGGGTCCGGGACTCGAACCATGGTCGACTACATGGGAGTCCAGCTACATAGCCATTACGCTAACTGCTGGTCCTGAACCAGTGGTTCTTACTGGACCTGCTCCGGCCACGGGCAGGGTGTTCTTCATGGTCCTAGTCTGGTCTGCACATTGTAGCGGCTCGCCATGCCAGCCCCACACAGGATGCAGTGCGCCCCCATCACTGGAGAAACAGAGCCCCCGTGCCCATAGACCCAGCTGACCGCCCTCAGCTCTGCGCTCAGCTGAGTCAGGAAATCTCCGGTTACCTTTCCCAGCCGGTCTCCTGGTGTGCCCTCCCTCCTCCTCTCCCACTCTCCCCATTTCTTTCATGATATATATAGAGAAAGGCGAGTACTCGCACAGGGCCTCGCGCCCAGCCCGCCAAGATCATGGTACACATCCACGTTCAGGTCCACCAGGGAGCCGAACCTCCAACCCTGCAGACCTGGCGTCTCCAGACGGTGGGGCCTGATCTCTGCGCCATGTTCCTGGCGTCTGTACCAGTGCTGCGTGAGTCCGAGCACAGGGCGTCGGCCACGGGGAATCAGTGAGCTGTTCACGGCCCAACCAGAGGCCCAGGTCTGCAAGGCCAGGCCCGGCTAGAGTGGCCGGAGGACCTCAGCATGGTCCAGACAGTACAGGCTCAGGGAGGGGGATCCTGGGTTCTCCTTCGAGCCTTAGGGCTTTAGCGAGAGGAGCTCCAGCCCTGGGCCTGGTCCCGCCTCCTCCCAGCCCTGCTCCATTCCCTGCTCTGTTCTGCCTGTCCCTAAGCGCGGGACAGAACCACTGCTCGACCTCGTGTGCAGCTGGCATTGGGCATTCGACCTGCTGCCTCCATTTCTCCATCTACAAACAGGAAGCAGCACCTCACTTCTAGGGGCCGGGCTGACAGCGGCTTCAGCGTGCTGGCTGTCAGAACTGTCATTTCAGCCTCTGCTGCGCTCGAGAAAAGGCCCAGGATCGGAAGTCCTGGCTCCTGCTCGCCCAGAGCTCATCCCGACTCCTCGGAGTGGCAGCTCCTTCATCTATAGAACGGGGGCGGGAAGAAGCGCACTCCAAGGGGACGCTGTCAGGACGGAGACCACGTGCAGGTCTTCGACAAGTTCATAGAAAACGGGCATTATGAAAAACGAGGCATGGGTTTCAATATTTTTTGTACCATAAACTAGTATTTCATTGGTTTTCCCTGTTTTTTATTTTTGCCAGAGGGAGCGTGTGCTTGCCAGAGAGACAGAGAGGAAGAGGAGAAAGCACCCCCCACTGCGGGGAGTGGCTGTGCTGCAGTCCCCTCTCCTCCCACTCTCCCCTTTTGTCTGGATTTTGGGCACACACGCATATCAGGCGGGTATCTCGAGCCGCTGGGTCCAGGACATGAACCACACAATTGGCCATGTGAGATCTGGCCGCCCTACCCACCAGACCATGGTACCAGCCTTTTTCACAAATTTCTCAAAGCCCCCTCGTGTGCGAAAACACTTTGTGAATAAGAGATTCGGAACTGTCTCCCTTCCCTCCATCTGGAAGGCCTCAGGCCCTAGCCTGCCCGCCCCTCTGCAAAGCCTTCCTCTCTGGGGTCTCCAGGTGCCCCTCTGAGGTTAATCTCCCCAAACTACCCCTGAGTCTGTGTGGTCCTTGCTTCTCTGCTGAGAGCTGGCCACTTGGCCCACCCTGCTCACCTGCAGCGCCCAGGGCGGCTCTTTGTGACAAAGTTTAAGTGAGGTACCAGCCTGCAGAGTCTTTTCCCTGAGAAAGAAGACCCAGCCTCCCCACGGTTCAGGCACAGCCCACAGTGTCAGGCAGAGGCAGGGACGCTGACTCCTGCTCACAGAATCCACAGGGACTGAGGCCGGAGGCCCGGTTCACCGAGGGGTGATAAGCCATGTCTCTGCCACACAGGCCAGTTAGCTGCACTGCCCTGACGTGTTCTCCCTGTGGCTGTTTATCCCGCAAAGGCAAATTAGTTCTGTTTGCTTAGTGAGGATGGATTCAGAACACCGGGAGTAGAGTATGTGATTTGAGTGTAAAATGGCACCAGGCCCCGAGGGGTTGCCGCGCCATCTCTCCAGACAGCATGTCCCTGCCAGGCACCCGTTCAAGGCAGTGGTGGGCACGGTCCACCTTCCCCCTTCTCACGTGGCCATGATACTGCTCTCTGTGGCACAGGCCGAGTGCCAAGCGATGGAGCTGGAAGGTAGACTTGGACTTGGGAGGTGGACTCGAGTGAGTCACGGCGACACCCAGCTATACCCTCGTCTACCCTGACTGCTCACCTAACAAGTGAAGGTGCGGTCTTCCACGCCGACTCATGGGGAGGGCTGAATGAGCACATGCCATGTCCTCGCTGCAGTTCTGGGCCCTCACCGCGCTCCAGGCCCCAGGTTGTCAATCCATAAAGTTCACTTAATTCTGTCTTTTTATTAGAGACTTTTGATATAGGGCATGTGCATTCACCAGAGACAGACAGCAAGAAATCACCCCTCCTACCCATGGCGCG
>NW_006159496.1:428215-432397 GCF_000334495.1 Tupaia belangeri chinensis
GTCGTTGGTCTCCCAGCCGTACCTTCCAGCACGCTAGGACTGCACCACCTAGGCCGGGCAGGTTTCCTGAATCTTGCAGTGGTGTGCAATGGCACTTTGCTGAGCCTCCTTCCAGTAGACACGTCCGGGTGGGGGCTCTCAGCTAAGAGGGACATGTTCCTGACCTATTTCACGCTGGTGTCAGTGACACTGCCAGGTGTCCGTCAGTGTGACTGACATGGGACATGCCCAACTTTCTGGAGGCCAGCAGCCTCCTGAGGCCCCTCCTGCTGGGGATGCCACACCCCCCCATCCTGTGCCCCAGAGGACAGCTCCCGTGGCTCGAGCACCCCGAGGACGAGAGGGACAAAGGCATGCGTGTGTTGAGGGGCGTGCTCATCTCGGAGCCCCGCACCGGGCGCTCTGGTCAACGGAGACTCGCAGGCTCCAAGAGAGCAGTGAGCCGCCTGGAGAAGGTCGCCGGCAGGCCAGGCCGGGGCCTAGGGGCCGGGAATCCTCCTCGCCTGGACACCTTTTACTCCTGCAGCTGATTCTCTTATTTTGGGCTTCTTCCTTCCTTTCATGAGAGCGAGAAAGACAAGCCCCCTCCACAGGGACTCATGCTGTGCTCTTCCCCCAGCCCCACGGCCAGCCTGGACCGCAGGCACGCATGGGCCTGGCGTGTGCAGGGGGGACTCCCAACACTCTGTGTGGGTCCTGCACCGCGGAGAGGCCTGTACACTGAGCCACTGCAGTGCCATGGCTCGACTCCTACTGCCCAGCGAGGGCATCTCCGGCATGCCTGGGGATCCATCTGACCTTACTGGGACACAGACCCAGGGTCCCCTGCCAGAAGCCCTGAGGTGGCAGATGTGTGAGTCACAGGCTAGATGGTGGGCACATGGGCATGCCCTGGGGCTGCTCCTAGCCAGGGCCAGGCCTCGCTCACACCCGCACAGCCTCTGCCCACCCACCACCATCCAGACACGAGGCCTCTCCATGGTCATGTTTATTAAAGACTTAGAAACGCGGGCATCACAGTTTGTTGTCACTGTCAACTCTTCCGAAATCACACGCTGACATCTGCGTGTAACAAAAACATCATGTGTGTGTGAACTGTGCAAATACGAAGGCGTTCCCAGCCAGCCTGCTGCGCCGGCGTGGGGCACTGCCAGGCACGCACTGTACCGAGACAGCGCCCGTGCCTGCCGCCCCATCGCCTCCCTCGGCTTCCCGGCCCTCTCAGGCCTGCTGTCCCGTCTCCAGCACGGCTGGGACTCTACTGTGCTCTCAGGTAGTCACTCTGGCCTTGTCTCTCCCCTGCCCTGCATGACACGGCAGGTCTGCAGGGAATGCAAGGGATTCAGACAAGTGTGGGTTTCCTCTTTGTGACCAAAATGTGTGTGTCTTTAGTGGCAAGGTGACCCAAGAGGGGGCTCACCCTGCTCCAGGATTGTCTGTGGGCTCCACTGTCCAAAGGTGGAAGGTTATGAATCATTCACAATTGGCCAGCACCACTGGCCACACACCTGCTGCTGCAGCCTGGAGTCCCCTCCAGCAGAGAAGACCCCGGCCTGGCCAGACACTCGGCATTGGGTCCTCCCCAGGGCAGAGCCAATGCCTAGCCCGGACTGTGAGCAGTGGGGTCTGCAGATGACCAGAATGCGCCGGCACCCGTCCCCATCCTGGGCTGGGAGGTGGGGCGTGGCCTGTGGCGGCCTGTCACCACCATGGGTGTTGAGCACATTCCCACAACAGCCACCACCTCGAGGGGGGCTGGGAGCAGAAAGGAGACCCTCTACTGGCTCACAGCTACCCTTGTCTCTATTACCTGGAGGCCCGGTTAGTCCTGGTCTTGCCAGAGAACAGCTGTCTCGCCCTAGTGTAACCCATGCCCTTTTGGTGACAGCAGGAACTTGGACACGCACAAGCTTTGTGTGCACGGCAGGCCGCTGCAGGACAAGAACAGAGAAGAGCCAGGTCGGCCGCCACAGCCCAGCACACAGGGCCCCACGTCTAAACCAGACCTCTCTCCTCGACTCAGAGCGGGTTTCTTGAGGGAGGAAAAGAGCCTCTCTAGCCACGATCCCTCCAGTGCGCAAGCCACCTGGCAGTGACAAACAGCCATGGCGCATCCCCAAATAGGACTCTGAAAATAAGCCACGGTACATCGAAGTCTTCGTGCCATGCGAGAGAATGTGCTTCTGGAATTTGCTGCGTCCCTGAACACCGGGGCGCCCTGCGCTACCAGAGGTCAGTTGATTCAGCCTAACTTAAATCGGAGTGGTTTCTGTAAAAACACACGCAGAGAAGGGTGACAAAACACGACGCTGAGGGGCCCAGGGTGTGGGACCAGGGTGTACCCGAGGGCGTGGGTCTCAAGCACACATCTCGTGCCGAGGCCCCCTAGGTGGTTTTCGTGGGAAGCGAGCTGTCCTTCACGCCTGCTCTCTGTCAAGCCTACACAGGGGCCGGCCCCTGGACAAAGCCACCCCTCCCTCCTGTCCCTGCCCACCCAGGACCCTGCGAGCCCACAGCAGTGCACCACCCGCTGCTCTGTGTGCACCTCGGTCTCTAGGCCTGACGTGGGAGCGCTGATTTAGTTTTTAAAAAGAAGAAAAATAACCTTTGCAGGGTGGCGATCTGAACTGTGGTCAACACTGCACAGTTAGATGGCGAGAAATCCTATTTCGAGAACACTAATTGCGGTCGTTCTGTCTGAAGCAATGAAAGGCCGATTCTGGCTTCCTAGGCTGGGGTCACCCTGGGAGTCCTCTCCACCGCCACACCAAAGCGCAATTAGAGTGGCCCTTCCTCCGAACGCCTCCAGCGCTGGGACGATCACTCTCTCTGTCTAGACAGAGCATGCGGTTCTGGTAAGGGCTGAAAGAAAACGGGCTGCTTCCAAACTCCCGCCAGGCACGCACGCTCTGCTCTGGGCTGCCCCGGCTGGCCTTTCGGCGCTCGCCCAGTTTCATATGGCAAATATCAAAGCTCAGCCCCTTTGATGTCGACTCAGACGTTTTCTTTCAAGCTCAACCAAGTCATTACTAGTTTTACAAAAAGGCAGCACCAGATGTATGAAGACAGGCAACGCCTGACCGTTGGAAATATGTAAGGTCTAACGGCTTTACGTTAAAAAGATGGTAAGAAGGAGGCGATGCCAAGTGACAGCGGCCAGGCCCAAAGTGCGTGTAGAGCCCCAGCAGGGGACGGAGCCACGCGGGCTGCTCTGGTGGCCGCGGGAGCTGTGCGGTGGCTGCCCGAGGGCCCCAGGCCAGGTGAGGTCCCTGGACCACGGAGCAGCCTCGCTGAGCAGCCAGGTGGCAATGACTGAGGTAACTAGAGAGGTGACGGGGAAGGTGGGCCCCACAGGAGCCAGGCTGCCTGGAAATGCTTCCTCCAACGCCCTGGCTCCCTGCCCGCCAGCCCAGCCGCTCCTCTGCGATGTCCAGGCTTACAGGGGTGGCAAGAGGGCTGCAGCCGGCTGCAGGCCACGGCCACGGCTCTGCCTGCATGGTGTCTTCACAGGGTGTTCCTGGGCAGTGTACACAGAGGGTGGGCACGCGGGAGCCACCTCAGGTGCCCGTGTGGGGTGTCGGGCGAAGGCAGAAGCCACATCCACAGCCCCCAGCCCCCTCTTGGTCCAGGGTGTCCCCTGCCAGGCACCTGGGGGACCTGGGACCCTCGGGGCACTCACGGCTCCCTCTCCTCATGCCAGGGGGCACCCAGGGAGGCTTTGTCCTCGTGAGCAGGCGCGAGAGCACAGTCTCAGAAGCTCTCTACGAAGCTGCCCGGGAAGAGACCGGTGCGGCCGGTGCGCTGCAGGGTCCCCTTGTACCAGCCGTCTTCCCGCTTCTTGTGCACAAAGACGATGTCGCCCTCCTTGAGCTCGATCTCCGCCTCACTCTGGGGAGGGTACGAGACCACCACGCGGTACCTGCGGGGAGAGATCCACGGGTGAGCCCTCCCGGCCGGCTGGCCACCCGCCAGAGCCGCTGTTTCCCTTCTCGTCCCTCAGGCAAATGATTGCAATTGGGGATCCTCATTCCGCTCCATGCAACTTCTACTGACCTGCAATTTTTCCAAAGCTCTTTTTCGTTTTTCAATTTTTATCAAAACCTATTGGAAAGAGATCTCCCCTTGGTGTCTGCTTAGCCACTGGTCCACGGCATACCTGGAAGGCTCCCTCTCCTTGATCGG
>NW_006159496.1:433395-446984 GCF_000334495.1 Tupaia belangeri chinensis
CCACAGCTTCCTGCCTGCTCTGCCCGCCCCTCTGCTGTCCGGTCCTGGTTTCCCTGCCTGGGAAGCAAGGCCCCTCCTTTGTGCCAGCACCTCTCAGGTGGCTGGGCCCCTGTGATGCTGGAAAGGGGCTTCACCCTGTTGGTAAGATAGCTAGTCTTATGAATTAATTATTCTTAACTTTTTGCTAGAGGGCATGTGTGGTTGCCAGAGAAAGAGAGGCAAATCACCTTGCATGGGGGATGGACACTCTGTAATCCCTGCTGTAGTCCCCTCTCAGGGATTGGGGTTGCCCCGCCGGCCATGTGGGGTCTAGCACCTTCACCTCCACGCCAGCTGCTGGCTCAGTAGCCAGTATTTTGAATGTGCTCCCAAATCCCGGGATGATGGAAGCTTGGCACTTCTCTGGCTGAGGTCATGTCAGCACTTGGGCCCAGTATTCTCCACAGCACACTCCCACAGGACCTGGAACCCTTCCTGCAGACCCCAGGGCCTCCACGCAGAGCCCAGTGACACGACATGGACACCATGTGCTGTCTGTCTGCAGGAGGCTGCAGGCCAGAGCCCTGAGGGCCCCTCTGGCTAGGGCAGGTCCAGAGGGCATTCCCAGATGTGAGACCTGGGCCTGACCCTCTGCTGGCACTGTCCAAGGGCCCGGGGCCTTCCTGTCAGCGCAGGACAGGCCTGACCACCACTCAGTTGTCCACAGCCCTAACAAAGACTTTGCGCTGGGCCAGACTCTGGCCTGGCTCTCTGGCCCTTTCTCGAATAGGTCTGAGCTTGGCCTACAAAGATTCCAACCAATAGTAACACGGCTGCTAAGGCTCGAGGCTGCACCCTCATCTGACCCAGCCCTAAGTGCCTGCCCGAGAGACCCAGGCTGTGGAGAAAGTGCTGTCCGCCGTGCCCACGCTGGCAGTCCACCTAGGAGCCCCCGCCACCAGGGTCACCGCTGGCCCCTCACCCCAGCAGCCCTCCTGCTTCTGCACGTGTCCCCGCCCCGAGTCCTGAGCCCCTGCACGCCCTGCCCTCTCTAGCCCTCTCCTTGGAGAAGGCCCAGTCCCTTGTAAGAGTGAACCCTGGGTTCGGTTCACGCTGTGTTACCGACACACGCCTGTCCTAGCTCTGCTGCTAGCACTGGCTGTTCATGTGGGACGGCACACCCGTGCATGCTCATACCACACGCACACACGTGCATGCACGCACCCCCACACACGTGCGTGCACACACGTGCGTGCACACACGTGCTTGCACACCCGTACACGCACACACTACACACACTACACACACTACACACACGCACATGCACACACACCACACACGTGCACACATCGCACACATGTACACACCACACACATGTGTGTACGCACACCACACACGTGCACACACCACACACGTGCACACACACGTACATGCACACATCACACGCACGTGCACACACTACACACATGCATGCACATACTACACACATGCACGCACACACCACACACATGCATGCACACACTACACACACACACACGTGCATGCACACATGCACAGCCACGCCCCGCCTACCTCAGAGGGGAGGAACCAGGCTTTCCAACAGCACCAAGGCCAAGCCAGCCCATGCCCCACTGCCTGGCAGACAGGAAACAGCCCCTGCCGGTCCCTTCTCTGGCCCTCCAGGGGACTTGTGAGGGTCCATTTGCCTGGCATCTGGCTGAGTCCGTGCCCCCACCCTCAGGGCCGGTGCTGATGGCACAGCCAGAGATGAGAGGGGGTCCTTCCCACTCTGCCACAAGGTGTCAGGGGCAGGGTTCATGGCAGCTGTGTCCTGAGAACCCCTCACTACATTACTCGGACCCCCGTCTCACAGAGGGAGCCGCTCTGGAGGCAGCTTCAGGGGCGTTGGGGCGCGTTCCTGGAGACCTGTACAGCCTCCGGTGGCCTCCCTGCCAGCCTTCCCCTCACTGCTGCTGGTATGCAGCCTGCTGCCTCACCGTCACCCTGAGGACCAGGGCATCTCAGCACCCTGGCCCGGCTTCCCAGCTCTCTCAGAGCAGAAGCCAGAGTCAGCAACAAGGGGCTCCAGGCCCCAGGCCTGTGCACACGGTCAGCCCCACACACTGCCAGCCTGCCCGCAGCATCCTGAGCACACCGGGTGTGCCATCTCGGGCTCCTGCACTGGCTGTCTCTGCCCGGAACACTGTTCCCCGTCAGTCAACGTCAAGGACAAGCCTGCCCGGCGTGCTCAAGCACTGGCTGTCTTCCCCGGCCTGGCCATTTACCCGTACACTCTGTCTCGCAAGCCTGCCGCCTCCCAGCCCGGCCTGCCCTCCCAGGCCCAGCCCCGCCTCCTCCTGGCTCCTTCCACCACTAGCCTCCTGTGCACAGGACCCTGTGCTTGTAGGGCCATGGGTCAGCTTGCCCCTGGGCCATCAGTCGCCTGCCACCCCTCCTGGGCGTGCCCACAGGCTTAACTAGCAGAGCAGTTCCTCCGCCAGCTGTCTCTGCCTTCAGGCCCACACTGCAGGCCCAGACGCGCCTGACCACATGGCTGTGGGCCCCCTTCCCAAGCCTGCATCCCGCCAGTGCTACACACCCAGGGAACGCTGTCGTTATGAAGCTGGGCGCTGCACATGTCCCTCCCACCCTCCTAGCCCCCACTGAGTGACGATGGCTCCTGACGGTTTGCACCTGTGGCGGGTGGGTCTCAAGGCCCGGGACCTGGTTTGGGAGTCTTCTCTGAACTTCCCAGGCAGGACCAGGCCCTCATGCTGTTCCTCTCCCACCCACAGCCCTGGCCGCCTGCCGCACAGGGAGGTGGGTGGTCTTTGCTGTCACCTTCTCGGGCTGCAGCCAGCCTGAAAGCCTGCTCCTGGTGCCCTTCTGGCCTCCCCATGGTCAGCCACAGCCAGGAGAGGGCTCCTGAGCGACATGCCCGTCCGGTGTGCCCCCGCTGGCTGTCCCGAGGGGCCCCAGGCACAGCGCACAAACCCGCGTCACAGTGTGCACTGGTTTTCTAGAAAACGGGGATGTTAGAAAACAAAATGAAGGAGCTGAGTCAGGCCCCTCCAAGTGTAGGTCCCTGGGGCAGACTTTGGGCCTTCCTGGGTCTCTGCACTAAGGCTCCGGGGGTGGAGCCAGGGACAGACTTCCAGCAGGTTCCAGGAGTGAGCAGCTGCATGCCCAGTCCGAGACCAGGGCACCTGTCCTCCACCCAGCTGCTCAGAGGACCCGGGGCGTGGCCCGACTGGCTACAGCTGTGGGGCAGCCAGAGCCACTGCCAGCTTGGGGGAGGAAAGACAGGAGACTCAGCCCAGCCCCGGGGAGCCCACAGCCCTAACTCACACCAGGCAGGCGAGAGTAGGACGCGGGGAGGAAGTGGCTCCTGAGGCTAGCGTGGGAGCTCAGCCTTCCTGAGGGGCCCAGCCCCGAGGACGGCCCACACTGAGTGCCTTGGAGGTCCACAGGTGCAGAGGGTGGCCATCCCTGCGGGGTCTGCAGTGAGCCAGAAACTGGCCTTGGGGACGCCCTCCTCCGCGCCTGGCCCCTTGGAAGTGGGACAGATGGCCGCTGGGATGCAGCCAGCAGCGTGTGATGTCAGAGGGCATCGCACACAGGGCCATCCCGCGCCCCGCACTGCCACGTGTCCTCAGAACCGCCTGCCCTACCTGAGGCCAGTCGCTGCCTCCTCTGCCAGCACCTGCTCCCTCCCTCTCCCCGAGGGAAGGCAGGCAAGGGGGAGACCATTTCCTCAGACTCTGAACACAAGTGCTGGCTTTTGCCTCAACGGCCAGATGTGAGACACACAAGCAGCTTTAAAAATGTAGTTTGTTAGAAAGAAGCAATTTGGCGCTTCTGAGTAATTCAATGACTTAATGAGCCAGATGGACGTGGGCTGAATTTACACAAGGCGAGCACTTCGCGTTTCTGTCCAGATCACTCCAAGACTCTGAGCTGTACTTCCCGCTGCATGGCAGTGACTGGCACTCCCTGGCACGGGCGGACAGGGCCCTGCACACTGGACGAGGGCCACCGCGGCGCCGTGGCCATGGCGCCGTACACCAGGGACAGGCTCTGGCTGGGAGTCTAATTCCGGTTATGTCAACCACAGCCGGTTTCGGACCCGGGTCTCAGAGGATCCCAAAGGTCAAAATCAGAACAGGTTTTTATTCCTGCGTGCTGAAATCATGCGCGAGGCAGTGTCCTGGCCCCGGGTCATCTGCTCCCTCTACGACCGCAGGGATCATGGCGAGGGGGACCGCTACACCGCGGCTGTGTGAGCACTCGCTTCCCTGTCGAAGTGGTGGCAAGTGGTGGCTGCAGAGCCAGTGCTAGGACCTTGGACATGGAGGACATACCACAGCACGGGTCCCCCGTCTGCTGTCACAGGTGCCTGCAGCTTCCTGGCACTGCCCCACAGACTCCCGACCTTACGGCCCACAGTCAGAAATCCAGCACAGCCTCACTGTGCCTACAGGGCTGGCTCCTCGAGGCTCGGGGGTACACCGTCCCCTCGCCCTCTCAGCTCCTGGAAGCAGTCTCTCTCCCTCTCTGGAAGCCTCCTGCACCCTCGCACGGCAGGCACCCCTTCTCCTGTGCGTCACTCTGGCCTTCTCTCCCGCCTCCCAGTTCTCTGCTGGGCCCACCTGAGTAATCCTGGCTATGCTCCCTATTCTTATTCTTTTTTAGATTTTTGCCACAGGGCATCAGAGACAGAGACAGCGGGTAAGTGAGAAACCTGCCCCCACCCCCATGCTGCGATTCTTTCTCCTCCATTCTCTTCTTGCCTTTTTTTTTTTTTTAAAGAGGTTTTTGCTTTAGCGTACATGTGCTTGCTGGGGAGAAAGAGACAGAGAAAGAGACAGTGAGAGGGAAAGTTAGAGACCACCACCAAGGGAGGATGGCCGCACCGCAAGTCCTTCTCCTCCGTTCTCCTCCCAGATCTTGGGCACGCACACACACGTGCCCGGAGTGATTTTCAAGCTACTGAATTTGGGACTTGAACCGTGATCGTCCACGTGGGAGTCCAGCAATGTAATGCTACACCATCTGCTAGCTCCCTCCTCTTGGGATTTTGGGCGGGCACTCACACATACACACGCCCAGGGTGATTTCAGGCCGCCAGGTCCAGGACTAACCAGCCATGTGGTACCCAGTACCTCAGCCACCAAGGCCACCTTCGGGCCCTTCCTCCCTATTTTCAAGCCAGCTCCTGAGCACCCTTAATTCCTCTCTGTCATACGAGAAGGTATTCGGGTTGGGGGGATTAGGATGCAGGCTTCTTTGGGGGCCTGCCGTAACATATAAAGCAAAAAGCTTCACATCCTAACAGCCAGCAGCTCACAGGCCGGTAAGTGCTAGGGATGAGCCGGCTGGGCGTGAGAGCCCGTGGGGCAGACGGTGCCAGCGGAGGGGAGGGGTGCCCGGGCAGCGTTGGCGGCACCGCCATCTGCATATCCGGGGACTCTGAAAACCCATGGGAAATGGAGCTGAAGTATGAATTTATTTTTGTGCAAACTTTGAAGAAAACTTCATGCAGTTCTGTCCTAACATGCATTTTCCATGACCTTTGTGAAGACTCACTCACGTAGCACGGCATACCGTATTATCAGATCATGTGTATGTGTGGGGGGGTTTCTTTTTTAAGGTTATCGCCATAGGGTGCGTGCACTCATCGGAGCGAGACAGAGAGAGCGAAAGTGAGGAATCGCCCCAGAGTTGATGGCCATCCCACAGTCCTTTCTCCTGGGTTCCCGTGGGATTTGGGCTGGCACTCACACATGTGCCGGCACGATTTTCAAGCTACTGGATCCAGGACTTGAACCGTGGTTGGCCATGTGGGAGTCCATCACTTTAACCACCATGCCACCCGCTAGCCCCATTCTTGTTGTTTTTAGGGTTAGTTATTTGAGAGAGAGAGAGACCCTCACACGGGCTTTACAGGGTGCAGTCCCCACTCAGCCTTGCCGTCCAGCCTGCCAGGGTCACGGCGGCACAGGCCGATCTGAAAGCTGGAGCCTGGTTTTCCACGTGGTCTCCCCGCTCTGGTGAATCACACACTCGAGATCCAGGTATTAAGTCACACCTATCAGGCAGGTGTGAGGAGCCCACGCCATGTCCGCGGAACTGGGCCCGATGAGGAAACTTCCTTGGGGTGAAGTGGCTAGTGGCTACTGTGTCTACCTGCTTGAAGCCACTCTGCAGCGTTGTCAAGGTGTAGGGGGCCTGCAGGCAGGTGGCAGAGCATGGGGGCTCAGCCTGTCTTCCAGGTCCTAAGAAAGAAATGGGGGAGTCTGCACAGAGCTGACCCTAAGAAACGTAAGCAGCAACCGGGCCCTTGCTGTTGTCCTCTGGGCTCTGGGGGAAGCCTCGGCCCCAACAGACAACGCTGCCTTCCCCTGGGCTCCTCCTGGCCCCTTTCTCCTTCTTTCTCTCTCCCTCTCTCTCTTTATTTTTAGGTTTTGCTTTAGGGTATGTGCACTCACCAAAAAGAGACAGAGAAGAGGAAGGGAGAGGAGAGGGAAAGTGAGAAATCACCTCTGGGAGAATGACACGTCACAATCCCTCCTCCCCTCTCTTCTCGGGATTTTGAGCACATATTTGCACATCCTAGCATGATTTTCAAGTTGCCGGGTCTGGGACTCAAGCTGTGGAGTCAGCCATGTGGGACCCAGCACCTTAGCCAGCACACTACCTGCTGGCCCTCCTTTCTGTCACAGATGGGCCTGGCACAAACACTGGGCACACAGTTTGCAGAACCCCATGGGTAGGGGCTCGGCCTGCACAGGGCCCTGGCCTGCTTCCCCTCCTCCAGGCAGCTGAGAAGGGTTTTGTTCACAAGCCCACAGGGCCAGAGGCCAAGGGCGTCTGAAGCCGTCCCAGCTGGAGGAGTGAGTTTCCAGGGCCACCGCCTTAGCCAAGGCCTACTGGGCTCCCTAGCACAGAGGCCTGTGCCCCTCGGGTCATGGGGAATAGTTCCTGGGCTCCTCAGTGGGCTGGTTTCAGGCTGCGTTTTGCAAATACTTCTCTTTAATGAGCTCTGCAGAGTGGCTGGGGGCAAGGCAGGTGGCCCTCCAGGGCCGAGAGAGAGCTTTGTCCTGCTACGGCCCGGCTCAGGCCACTCCAGGCTCGACCTGAGCCTCCTCTAGGCCACGGTGGCCAGGTGCGGTCTGAAGCTCAGTCGTGTGGTCTGAGAGCTACAAATGCAGTTATATTTTGGAATGGTTCAAAAACAAATCAGAAGAGGATTTCACTGTGGAGGAAAACTGTATAAAATTGAAATTCAGCTTCCAAAAATAGAGTCCAGCTGGAGCGCCCAGGCCCACGTGCTTGCTACGGTCGTGGCTCCCTTTCCGCTCCACAGCAGAGAGGAGCCGAGGTGACTGAGCAAGGCAGCCACAGGCGGCATGCGCCCCACGCCTGCAGCCCTCGCTGCTGGAGCCCAGGACTGCAGTCTCAGCAGTGGGCAGGTGCCAGGACAGCAGCCACCTCCTGCAGCTGCCCGATGGCTGAGTGGGGCAGAAACAGCAGGGCTGTGCTCCCGGAGGCTGCTCTTCTCCGTATTACTCTGCCATAGGGTGTATACACTTGCCGGAGAGAGACAGAGAGGGAGAGGGAGAAGTCACCCCCAGAGGGGATGGCCACGCTGCAATCCCTTCTCCTCCTGGAATTTTGAACATGCCTCAGGTGTGATTTTCAAGCCACTGGGTCTGGGGCTTGAATTGCAGTTGCCCATGTAGGAGTCCAGCACCTAACCCACCATGCCACCTGCTGGCCCCACCCTGTGCGTTTATTATTAAGTAATGCTCCAACACGTAGCAGCCCGGCAGGGATCACACTGTCCCACTCTCCTGGTTGGTAGCCTTCGCAGCTCCCCAAAGTGCCTTCTGGTCTTTATCTGAGAGCTCTTTAGGAAAGACGACACAGTGGGCACGTTGGCCGAGGGAGCGGAGGCCCTCTGGGCCCTCAGAAAACAGCACCTGCAGCCTCACAGCCCGCAGCTGCCGTGGGCCACGTCGCCTCGGCCAGGCTCAGGTTCCAGATCTGCCAGACTCTGGGCTGAACTATATGGAAGTGCTTGTCCAGGCCCACATGGGTGGGTACCGGCTATTCTTTTTTTTTTCTTTTTTTGAGAGTTTTTTGCTATAGGGTGCGTGCACTTACCAGAAAGACAGAGAGAGACAGAGAGACAGAAAGCAAGAAATTACCCCCCAGGGGGATGGCCACACCACAATCCCTTCTCCTCCAGTTTCCTCCTGGGTCCAGCGACATAGCCACTACGCTAACTGCTGGTCCCGGTCCCGGCAATTCTGTGTGGCACACCAGACCATGAAGCACCCTAGAAGCCAACGTGGTGTAGTGTCTTACAATTCTCAGATGTCAGAGTGCGCTGAGGCTCGAGAAGAGCTGTTCTTGGGGGGCACAGACAAATGGGGGTTTCAGCCCAGGGCCTGCTCCAGGGCTCCCCGGGTCTACCCGATCTCTCACCATCTCTGCTGAGAACCACATCTATTCTGGGCTTGGTGCAGAGGTAATGCAACGCTGTGAGGCTGACGTCAGCATTACCTACTGGGCAGGTTCCAGGTTCAGGTCCAGAGACCCCCCCTCGACACAGTGCGTGTGCCTGGGCACTCGCTGTGACAGTCTGTGGGCGGTGCTGTCTCTCTCTCATGGGAGACATGGAAAGAATGACAGTGCTGATGTATTTCCTGACGTTCCCTGCACTTCCAATCTCAGGACCCAGACGATTTGGAGCACGGAGTACGTCCCAGTTCCCAAGCTCGTGCCCATCTCATCACCCACGCTCAGGGCCGAGGGGATCCAGGAACCGGGCCGGGGCAGGGCGGGTCTGGAGCCCAGGTCTCAGAAGGGCCCACTGTCCCTTTCCCAAAGGGGCCCCAGGCCCAGAGGCTGACACAGCATGGCTGCAGAGTGGCAACCCCTCTTACCTCTCTCTGGGCAGCGGCTTGGGCTCTGGCCGGATGGCAGCCATGGAGAGGGGTGCTTGCCGGGAAGGGGACAAGGAGAAGTTGAGGTCCAGGGAGCCCGCCTTCCTGTGCAGCGGCTCCAGCCCCACGGCCCCCTGCAGCTCGCTCTCTATGGGGCAGGACCCCGCCCTGCCGTGGATGGACAGCGAGCATATTTCGGGGCCCACTGCACCCTGGAGCAAAGCGTCCGTGGCCACTTGGGGGTCGTGAGTGGGAGAGACAGATGGCGGGGACCGCGACTTCTTCCTGGCAGATGCCCCGGCCAGAAGTTTCAGCAGGCCGCTCTTCTTCTCCTTCTGGGGAGACAGAGGGAATGGAATGGTTAATGCTTCCAGTTGCTCTCGGTGTGGGAACCTCACAGAGAAGCTCCCGTCGCCCGCTACAGAGACGAAGCAAGGCTGAGACGGGAGGCTCGTCCCGCTCGTGTCCCTTCCTCTCCCCCAAGCCGGCAGAAGTGTCCAGAAAACACCCGAGGCCCAGGGCCTGCAGTGCAGATCCTGGGGAGGGTGATGCCGGCAGCCAGTCACCCACCGGGCCCTGCGAGCCCCCTAGAGGAGCCAGGAGCCAAGAGCCACTTCCTTTTCACCCAGTGCTGCTGCTCCCTTTTAAAAAACATATTGTATTTATTTATTTATTTATTATTATTACTATTACTATTATTTTTAATTTACTATAGGGCATGTGCGCTCACCAGAGAGAGATGGAAAGTGAGAAAGCAAGCAACCAGGTCTGGGGCTCGAACCTCAATCGACCATGTGGGAGTCCAGCACCTTCACCACCACATCACCTGCTGGCTCTCACTCAGTGCTTCTAAGAGGGCTTTGCAGGCTGGACGTGTCATTTGGGGGCGTACACAAAACCGGGGTTGCGGGGGGCCTGGCTCTTCTGAGGAGCACGTCCTCACCCATTAAGGACCCTCTGCTCCTGGCTGGGCTCCCCAGGGCCCCACCTCGGAGCGTCCGAGCCTCCCTCTGGCACGAACGCTGCAGAGAGATGCAGGGCGGGGTGGCCCGGCGGGGCTGAGCACCAACAGGCGGCTCCCAACGTGACTCCCTCACCCCGGCGCTCACGGGCCAAGGCCTGGTCTGCAGGGCGCGGCTTCCTCAGGAAGCCCGGGCAGCATTTTCCGTGAACTTTCCTCTGCAGAGATGTCTGCAGCACACAGGGCACGCCGAGGCACGTGTGCGTGTCAGTGAGCACGCTGGTGCCCGCACCTCGTGTATTCCCAGGGAGCTGGTGCGGGCCAGGAAGCGGTGCTTGTCCCCAGCACGGCCAGGCCCCTCACGGGGACAGCAGAGCGAGGGCTGAGCACCCTCCTTGCGGCCTCTCCCCAAGAGCCCTCAGTGGGAGACATTCCAAGAACGTCCTCTCCCGCAGGTAAGAGAAAGGGCTGCTGTGGGGTGAGGTGACACCCAGGGCCTTGGTAACCAGCGCACCTGCCCCGCAGGGCCCAGCACCGCCCCGGGACGCCGAGGTCCTCTCTCGCCCACTGCCTGTGCTCCTCACAGTGACCCCACGACGACCCCACAGGTCTATCTGCTGGAGGAACGGCCAGCCACAACGGCTTTAGCTGGCGCCCTGGCTCTCTGGGCTCCACAGAAGCTTCTCCATTGAGGCCCTGGGTCGCTAGATAACCAAGAGCCTGGCTGAACAGACCACCCGGACAGGACCCAGGCAGAGCCCCCTCTCCAGGCTGCCTGGCCCTCCTTGGTGTGGGCCTTTGTTCGTGGGCTGCCTTCTGATCACTGTGGTGAGCGGGGTCGCATCCTCTGCCTACCCCTCAGCAGTGGGGCTGGCCGGGGGCTCACGGGAGGCACCGAAAACGCTGCCATCCACACGCTAAGGCAGCTGCACGTAGGAGGGAGAAGCACCATCTTCATCCAGCCCAGGCCGTGTGTGTGCCGGTGTGTTGAGTGTGTGCATGTGTGAGTCTGAGAGTATGTGACTGCGTGTGTGCATTCGTGTATGAGTTTACAAGCACATGTGAGTGCAGCCATGTGTGAGCATGCACAAGTGTGTGAACATGCATGAGAGTGTAAGTAAGTGTGCATGTGTGTTTGCAGGTGAGTGTGTGAAGAGCATTTATAACCACACACTCGCCCTGGAATCTGGATGGTCCAGGTTTTACTGGCATCTGGTGGGTGGTGTGGGGGCGGGCGAGGCGCAGAGTTGGAAACTAGAGGCTGTGTCCGTGGTGGCCCTGCAGAGGCTGTGCTGGCCGTGGGCAGCCTGAGCAGGTAGCTGGGACACCCTCTTCCCACCCGCCTTGTCTGCGTGACTGCAGCGCCGCTGGGGGAGTTAGTGGTGCGGAAGCCTCCTGGAATGGCACAGACACAGGGAGGTGCAGCGCCCTGAGCCGTGGCTCACCCCCGTGGGAGCGATTCCGTGCTGCTCCACTCCAAGCCTTGCCACGGCAGGTGCTCTGAATGCCATGTGGGATGTACAGGCCTGGCCAGGGTGAGTGCCAGCCCGTGGGAGGGTGCGGGTGTGCAGCAGAGCAGTGAGGCTGCTGCTGTGTGGCTCCTGTGACGACAGCCCCTAACAGGAGCCCATGGAGGGAGGGCCTGGGGGGGCTGCACAGCGGGGGTGGGGATGTGGGGGAGGGGTCCCGCTCTCTGTGCAGGGAGCCTCCCCTCCCCGACAACTAAGATGCAGAACACCGCCAGGTGGCTCATCAATGCAGCTGGGAGCACCGCAGGGCCCGTGCCCCAGTGTCTAGTTGGATGATCACGAGGGCCAGACTTCAGATGACCCCGCTGTCCCCATGCTCCTGTATCGGGCATGCACTCGAACCACGACACGATGGTATAGGAGGGCTCTCCGGGCCTGCGGCGGCCCGAGGGGAAGAGACACGCCCAGCAGAGCCCAGGCCAACCTGGGCACCATGGACGGGCTGTGGGCTGTGTGGGCTCCTAAGACCAGAGGATGTGGCCTGGACACCCTTGACCAGCCTCCCCCATGGAGCAATTCAACAGTGTGGGCATCACGTACCCAGGGCACAATGGCCGTGGGACTGGCCGCAGGAGTGCCGGGCCCGGATGCGAGGGTCTCCAGCTGGGCACGTGTGTCCCACCACTCACGTGACAGCCCTGGCCCCACTATACACACTTCGTCACCTGCATGAGAGCCGCAGCCACGAGCCCTGCCACGTGACACAGGGATGTGCCCCGGGGTGAGTGTGGATCTGCCTCCAGGAGGGAGCAGAGAGGGGACCTGACCCTCCGGGACAAGAAGCCCCTGGCTCTCAGCTGTCAGTGCCTGCCACAACCCCACCCATCACGCCAAGTCCTGCTTCTGCTTCTGCTTTGGGGAGGGGCGGATCGACCTGGGGTCCAGTCGCTCCTGTTCCTGGGCTCTGGCAGACACCGTTTGGGAATTTGGGGTAATTTCTGGTGAGGAAGAAGAGGCAGCCAGCTCTGAGCCATCAGGCCTGGATGGGACGGCCGGTTCCCTACGCACCTGCAGCCCTGCGGCCCGTCTCCCCTCTGCCTCGATCTCCCTCTGGAAACGTCTCCTGGATGTTTGTGCATTAATCCTGCCAGCACGCCTCCCACACACGCTGACCGGGGACATGGGTAGGACAGAGCAGCTGTCAAGCACAAGGAGCCGGGGCTCTTACTACGCGGCATCCTTAAAGGGTGGCATTGTCAAGCGGGTTTCTCCAGAGCACCTGCTGGAGGCAGAGCTTGAGGGGCCAGAGTACCCAGGAACGCCCCGTGGGACTGCTGGGCAGATGGAGGCAGGAAGAGAAGGCCTGCCGTCCGAGCCCAGGAGGCTCCCTCCCAGACGCAGGGGCAGGCTCGGCCGCAAAGGCCGAGCAGGCCCCGAGGCTGTGTCTGAAGCACGACTCCTGGGGGTGAAGCTGGAAAGTGGCCCCCAGCACGCACCGAGCATCGTCATGGCAGAGAGACCAGGGCTTAACTCAGATCCAGAAAAAGCCACGCGTGTGCACACTCACACCTTGAAGGCGCTCTAAGAGAAGCATCACCTGGAAATCAGGTACGTGAAGCGACTCTGCAGTTGTCCGCACTCGTTCCCGGGTAACTGCGAGACCTAACACGGGAGAGTCACGTTGCTGTTGCTATGTGATTAAGACAGGAGTTTCCTCCCTGCAGGTGGCATGATGGTTAGGGCACTGGACTTTCACGTGGCCAACTGCAGTTCAAGTCCTGGACCCAGCAGCTTGAAAATCATGCTGGGTGTGTGTGCAAGTGTGCCCCAAATCCCAGGAGAAGGGAATGTGGCACGGCCATACCCCCGGGGGTGATTTCTCACTTTCCTTCTCACTGTCTCTCTCCAGTGAGCACACACACCCTATGGCAATACCTAAACAACAAACAGACAAAAAAATAGGAGTTCCCCAAGGGGCCTTAATTATTTCATAGAATACCACTATAAAAACTTGACAAAAGAAAAAGGAGATTTAAAGCTTAACTTAAAACCCATGGCCAGTTAAAGGTCAATCAGAAATGAGGAAAGACGGTCTCTGAAATTAAAAAAAGCTGAAGTGGACAGGATTTGATTTATAGAAAGGCAACACTAGGGAACCAGCAGTTAGCGTAATGGCTATGTCGCTGGATTCCCACGCAGTCGACCGCGGTTCGAGTCCCGGACCCAGTG
>NW_006159496.1:448014-448858 GCF_000334495.1 Tupaia belangeri chinensis
GGAGGAGAGGGCCTGCCGCCCGAGCCCAGGAGGCTCCCTCCCAGACGCAGGGGCAGGCTCGGCCGCAGGCGCCGAGGCCGAGCAGGCCCCGAGGCTGTGTCTGAAGCACGGCTCCTGGGGGTGAAGCTGGAAAGTGGCCCCCAGCACGCACCGAGCATCGTCATGGCAGAGAGACCAGGGCTTAACTCAGATCCAGAAAAAGCCACGCGTGTGCACACTCACACCTTGAAGGCGCTCTAAGAGAAGCATCACCTGGAAATCAGGTACGTGAAGCGACTCTGCAGTTGTCCGCACTCGTTCCCGGGTAACTGCGAGACCTAACACGGGAGAGTCACGTTGCTGTTGCTATGTGATTAAGACAGGAGTTTCCTCCCTGCAGGTGGCATGATGGTTAGGGCACTGGACTTTCACGTGGCCAACTGCAGTTCAAGTCCTGGACCCAGCAGCTTGAAAATCATGCTGGGTGTGTGTGCAAGTGTGCCCCAAATCCCAGGAGAAGGGAATGTGGCACGGCCATACCACCGGGGGTGATTTCTCACTTTCCTTCTCACTGTCTCTCTCCAGTGAGCACACACGCCCTATGGCAATACCTAAACAACAAACAGACAAAAAAATAGGAGTTCCCCAAGGGGCCTTAATTATTTCATAGAATACCACTATAAAAACTTTAAAGCTTAACTTAAAACCCATGGCCAGTTAAAGGTCAATCAGAAATGAGGAAAGACGGTCTCTGAAATTAAAAAAAGCTGAAGTGGACAGGATTTGATTTATAGAAAGGCAACACTAGGGAACCAGCAGTTAGCGTAATGGCTATGTTGCTTGACTCCCACGCAGGTAAACCGGG
>NW_006159496.1:449003-453202 GCF_000334495.1 Tupaia belangeri chinensis
GAGGAGAATGGAGGAGAAGGGATTGCGGCGTGACCATCCCCCCTGGGGGGTGATTTCTCGCTTTCTGTCTCTCTAAGCTTCCCAGGGATGTGCCTCGTCTCCTTACAACGCCGCAGGCCCGTCCGCGCGACCTATGGCAGCACAGGTCCCCGGTCCCCAGTCCCCAGCAGCACATCCTCAGGCAGCTTTATCGTCATGAGTGTTGTTTGTTTAGGGCAATATTCAAAACCAGTTTGTCCTGTCAGGTTACACTCCCAACACTGGCTGCCCACGGTGGGAAGTGTGTAGAAACGGATCCGCCTTGCCAAGGTCAGCCGACTGCTCACACCAACGGGTAGCGCGCGCTTTCCCCCGACGTCCGGGAGCCCGCCGTCTGAGAGCAGAGGACTAGCACGCCCTCCTGAGCTGCAGGCACACGCCACGTTCTCCTGACCACCCCGAGGGAGTGATCACGGGTCAGGCTGACCCTCAGGGACCAGCAGACTGTCCCAGGAAAACACGAGGTCGGTCGTGTGCATGGGCGTGGGAGAGAGGCCAGGCGACGCTTCGGCCTCACTGTGCACCCTGCATTATTTGAAGTATTACCTTAAATAAGCGCTTCCTTTCATTCCAGAGGGACCACAGAGAGGAGGGCTGCGGCCTTGCTGTGAGCCGTCAAGGAGCCAGGTGTGACAAGGCCGAGAGCCCGATCAGCTGGGCAGGTAGGAGGGGCACGGGGGGCCTGAGAGCCCAGTGATGTGGAGGGGATGAGAAAGGGCGGGCTTCAGGGATGGAGGTGGTCCAGGCAGGTGAGGGCAGCCGGGGCAGCACACCTGCTCAGTGCTGTGAGTCCTGCCCGTTCCCCACGTGACTTAGCGCCAACCCTAGGACAATGCTCACCCATTAGTGACCTATGGAGTCTGCCCTTATTTTGAGGACACAGTGGACAGAATGTTAAAGGGAGCAAACAGAGTTTAGGAAGATGGCCGAGTAACTCTCAGATGCCACCTGGTCTGCAGGCAGTCGGGACAAGCAGGTCAGAGGCGGCACCCCCCGAACGCCCTCCAGCTGCACCAGGAAGCACTGCAGGGGATTGGAACCCCTTCCGAGGCGGACTTTCTCACGACAAAAGCCACTGGGGCTCAGGGAGCGCTGTTACTTGGTGGAGAGAAGTGAAGGCCAGGGCGTCTATATCTCTGTGGTCTGGCTCCCAGGAAGCAGTTACGGCAGGCCGCCCTCGGCTTGTGATTTTACGTTTGGAAACGTTCCTGCTGGAGATGGGGAAGGGTAATTAAAAACTATACCCTGTTACAATTTGAATGCGGAAAGGGCACGTCTCTGGTTACGCCTGAAAGCAGTCACTGGGAGGCAGGGTTAGGGTGTGGAGCATAAATACACATGCATTTTCAGAAAGGGCAGAGAAACAGAAGATCTATAATGAATAAAGAGGAAGACATTAACAAGCTAATTAAAAGAGGCAGAAAAATGGTGTATCGAGCTACTGAGTATTTTAAACATTAAAACAGATCTTGAAAAATGCTGCCCTTGGAAAAGATAGAAGACAGGAAGGCTGGTCGGAGAGCCGCCTGGGGAAGGGAGCAGCTGCAGTCAGAGCCAACCTCACTGCGCGCTGCACGGCTTCTGCCTTTCTTTTTTCTTTTTTAATTTTTCAAGAAGTTTACTCACTTAGTTCTTCCACGAGAGACACAGAGACAGGCACCCCCAATAGGGCCCAGGGTCCCCATGCCACAATCCACCCCCAGCTCAGCACGCCTAGATCATTTGCAGGTGCCAGTGGGGCGGGTGCCTTGTGAGCTGTGCCACCGCTGTCACCGGCCAGCTCTGCCTGCAGGTTCTGAAGGGGAGGCGCCCACTCCTCAGGCCACCTCCCTCCCTCTCACCATTGCAGAGCAGCAGCCTGGGCCCTGCGCCAGGCACGCTGGTCAGAGAGCTGAAAGGACAGACGGACGTGCAGCCGGCGGGTGTTTGGGTTCTGCAAACAAGGAGAGCATGGGCCCGGCAGCCGGGGTAGGTCATGGGACTGAGAACCACGGCACGGGGTGAATGAACCAGCTCCCCTTCGCCTGGCTCAGCGCCCAGAGCTGGCCTGGCAGTGCATCTGACGACCGGCCAACTGCTGCATGGGGGTCAGAAGCAGGTTTCCTCCCCGCGAGCTCCCGGAGGGTAAGCAGCCATGCCGCTGAGTCGGCAGGAAGCCCACGACATGCCACCGCTTTGAGACGGCGGGGCCGGGCAGACGTGCTGTCTGGGGAGTGGTCGGGGTCAGACAAGCTCCCTGGCTGCTCTCAGCCCAGGTGCCCTCATGTGGAAAATGGACGTGGTAATTATCAAATTCAACAGTACTTATCCTGCGGAAAACGACGCATTGGGAGTTCACCATGAGCGCGCACTGTTCTAAGTCTTGTCCATATATTAGCTCATTTCATTCTTTTTGAAACTGTACTTGCTTATTGCCTCATGAGAGAGAGACAGAGAGGCAGAGAGATAGGTACCCCCAACAGGGTCTTCACACCATGAGTTACCCTGAGCCTCAGCCGGCCAGGACCATGGGCACGTACATGCGCCCTGAATGCACAGGGAGGCCTCCGGATGTGGCCCGAGGCCCTTCCCGGTGACCTCAGCACCGAGCAGTGCAGTACTGCGTGCCACCCCCTCGCTTCTTACGGCGACCCCACAGAGAGCACCGAGGCTCCGAGACACTGGACGACAACCAGAAAACAGCACCACCTCACTGAACCCAGGCCTGCGGCTCTCCTGCCTGGGCGGAAGAGCAGAACAAGGCAATGCGTGCCATCCTGGCACTTGTCGGCACAGGGACGCTCCGACGACAACGCGCTGCCCAGGCGTCCACCTGCCGAGGCGCCGACGCAGAACGACGGCTCCGAACCCGAAGAACGACTTCACGGCGCTGAAGCAGGGTCGGCGATAACTCCTCGCCCTGTGACTGGACAAGGGACCGCCTTCCCTAGGCCCACTTGGCATGGCACCTGGATTTGCTGCCCTGGCACAGCTGGGAGGCTAAGGAGTGGCAGCCACGAGCACACGGCAACAGGGAGCTCCGGCCACGGGGCTGTGGCGGTGCCTGGTCACGCTGCCGCCGAGCCCTCCGCCAGCACTGGCGTCTGCAGTACAGGGCGGGGTCAGCGGCTGGCTTCCTCCCCATCAGGAAGACGCCGGCACCTGCAGAGCCAGGCACTCAGCGGTCACGTGTGAGCTACGGAGAGCAGCCTCTGGGGTGGTAACAGGCGAGCCTATTCTACACGTCCCTGAAAACACTCCTGTCTTGGCATTCCTTTTTTTTGGAGAGGTTTTTGCTATAGGGCTTGTGCGCTTGCCAGAAAGACAGAGAGAGACAGAGAGACAGAAAGCGAGAAATCCCCCCCCCACCAGGGGGGATGGCCACGCCGCAATCCCTTCCCAGGATTTTGGGCACACATGTACACATGCCCGGTGTAAGTTTAAGCCACTGGGTCCGGGACTCGAACTGTGGTTGGCTACATGGGAGTCCAGTGACATAGCCATTACACTAACTGCTGGTCCCCCGTCTTGGCATTCCCGAGCACAGGCTGGAATGACGGCCTCAGAAGCTCCAGCCTGGTCAGGAACCGGCAGAAGCACAGCCACGACAAACACGCTGTTCTTCCGCGTTCCTCAGACGCGGTGTGCTGGGTGGAGTCACCAGGTGCTCCTTCTGGCTGCCAGCAGACGCGGTCAATGAGCGGCAACGTGGCGACTGAGGGTGGGCGGAGACCGCCACCCCACTGGGCCGTGAGGCCGGGCTCCTGTCCCCTCTGCACTGCACGGAGGGGCGCCCTCTTGGCTTGCTGATGTTGAACTGCAGCATCTCCTCCTGCCTTTCTGGACAGCTCTGGGTTCTCGTTGGCAGCTCGGGGTGGAACCTTGCCCTGTTCGCCTGCCGAGAGCCAAGACACAGGCCCCACTCCTCAGTCCTCCTTCCCATGGGAGGAGTTCTCTAATTCAGCGTCTCAAACGGGCGCTAATGTACTCAGCAATGAGGACACCATGTGGGGGCTTGTCTGGGGCAGGCAGCTCTGAGGACTGCCTGGGGCAGGAGGACTGCTGAGCCCTGGGCAGATCCCTCACCTTCAGGACCTACCAGGACTTCTCGCCTTTCATGCCAGTGGGAGGCGGAGAGCAAGACTGCTCGGGGAGGGTGGCCGCCGCCGGGCAGAACGTTG
>NW_006159496.1:453229-464756 GCF_000334495.1 Tupaia belangeri chinensis
GCCGTGTTCCTGGTGAACTCTGGGGACAGTGACAGGTCACAGTGCTGACATCATGTGTGCGCACTTTTTTTTTTCTTTTAGTTTGTTTTTTTAAATTTTTGTTTTGCCTTAGGATATGTGTGTTTGCTGGAGAGAGACAGAGAAAGATAGAGAGAAAGTGAGAAATCACTCCCCAGGGGTGACCATGCTGCAATCCCTTTTCCTCCATTCTCCTCTGAGGATTTTGAGCACACACGCTCATGTACCCAGTGTTTTTCAAGCCATTAGGTCCAAGACTGGAACCACAGTCCGCCATGTGGGAGTCCAGCACCTTACGACCACGCCACCTGCTGGCCGGCCTGACTTGACATTCTCAATGACTGACAGAGCCATGTCTCCACCATGTGAGAGCCTCTATGGACAGAGGACAGTGGAGATGCTGCCACAGGACTCTGAGCCAGGTCGAGAACAGGACAGGAGCCCAGTGGCCCACCCACAGAGGTGCATGCTGGTGTGGACACAGCCCAGCTGTGGCTCCATGACAGCTGGCATTGGTGGCTAAACCACGAGAAAATGCACTTCCTGACAGTGCCAGTCCCAGTGGCACACTCTCAGAGCCAAGGCACGTCACCGAGGCCTGGCCTCCCTGCCTGAGTTCCTGGACTACAGAATCCATGTGCAGAACAAAGCGAATGTTGTCCTAGGCCACTGAGTTTTGGGGTGATTTGTTCCACAACAACAGTAGCTGGAGCAGATTTCACTTGGACTTCTCATGAGATGTCCCAGTGCCAGGCCACAGCTGCCCGAAAAGAAGCTGACCCTGCCACCTTTGTGTGTTGAGGACAGAAGTCTGACTGCTTTTTCCTGTTTCCAAAATCCCTTCCAGAGGGCCCGGGGTGTCACGCCCACAGACATTAACAGGCCATTCTGGCCTATGTGAAAACAAAAATCTCCTACTTCCTGTCCCTGGTATAGTATTCCTGTGAAGGGTGAGTCACGCCCACGATCACTAATAGACCATTTTGATTCCTTGTTAGCAGGACTTGGGACAGTGTCCTGTAACTGTGTTCAAGCCCCTTTATCTCCGTTACTAACTCCTTCCCCGAAACCTACAAACCCCCTTCCACATGTTCTGCCTTTTCTGGCCAGACCAGTGGAAATTCTAAACCCTGTCTCTCACTTTCAAAATAAAATAAAAGGAACCCCTCTACCTGATCACCTGGAGAGAAAGGCATGTTTTAAAGTCCTCTCTGACCTAAGTCACTCAAATTTGTGCTTAAGGGACCAGCAGTTAGTGTAATGGCTATGTCGCTGGACTCCCACGTAGTCGACCGCGGTTCGAGTCCCAGACCCGGTGCCTTAAAACTCACACCGGGCGCGTGTGCGTGCGTGCCCAAGATCCCGAGAGGAGAATGGAGGAGAAGGGATTGCGGCGTGGCCATCCCCCCTGGGGGGTGATTTCTCGCTTTCTGTTATTCTATGTCTCTCTCTGTCTGTCTGGCAAGCGCACGCACCCTATAGCGAAAACCTCTCCAAAAAGAAAAAAAAGAGAAATAAACTGCATGAATTACTTTGCAGAATTGGTTATTTCCGTTGACAAAATGGCGACCACAAAGGGACCAGAAGAAACCAAAGTCCTTCCGAGGAGTTTTCTCAAACCCGGTGCCTGGTACAGCACAACAGGTCCTTTGAGCCCACTCCAGCTCAGAGCTTCTCCGCAGAGGAGATTCAGTAAGTTCTCTGGCCTAGGAAGGCCCTCCCAAAACTTGGTAGATGGTCTGGTTTATTTCTAAGCTAGTTTGTTGCTTGTCTGTCTTTGTCTGCCATTTGTTTGTTTTGGGTAACACAGGTTTGGTGTGCTCTCCTCCTAGTGAGGGCAGCGGTGTGCTCTCCTCCTAGTGAGGGCAGCGGTGTGCTCTCCTCCTAGTGAGGGGCGGGGGTTGCTCTCCTCCTAGTGAGGGCAGCGGTGTGCTCTCCTCCTAGTGAGGGCAGCGGTGTGCTCTCCTCCTAGTGAGGGCAGCGGTGTGCTCTCCTCCTAGTGAGGGCAGCGGTGTGCTCTCCTCCTAGTGAGGGCAGCGGTGTGCTCTCCTCCTAGTGAGGGCAGCGGTGTGCTCTCCTCCTAGTGAGGGCAGCGGTGTGCTCTCCTCCTAGTGAGGGCAGCGGTGTGCTCTCCTCCTAGTGAGGGCAGCGGTGTGCTCTCCTCCTAGTGAGGGCAGCGGTGTGCTCTCCTCCTAGTGAGGGGTAGCGGTGTGCTCTCCTCCTAGTGAGGGCAGCGGTGTGCTCTCCTCCTAGTGAGGGCAGCGGTGTGCTCTCCTCCTAGTGAGGGCAGCGGTGTGCTCTCCTCCTAGTGAGGGCAGCGGTGTGCTCTCCTCCTAGTCAGGGGCAGCGGTGTGCTCTCCTCCTAGCGAGAGTAGTGGTGTGCTCTCTTCCGAGTGAGGGGTAGTGGTTTGCTCTTCTCTGAATGAGAGGTAGTGGTGAGCTCTCTGAAGGAGGGTAGTGGTTTGTTCCCCTTGAGTAGGTGAGTTAGGAAAACCTAACATTTAAGCTTGCATTCTAAAGGGTCTTCCTCTTTTGCCCCCCCACCCCCCAAAGTAAAAAAAAAAAAATTACAAAAGGTGATTTGGGGTTAAAAATTCCCAAGTGGAGAACTTTTGATATTCCTAAATTAGTCTTTTTGTACATTAAACTAGAAAAACTAGGCTCTCACATTAAGGAAAAATAATGGAAAACCTTCTTTAATTGATATTTAAAAGCAACAACAACAAAAATAATAAACTTATCTCCCTTCAAAAAATCAATGCAAAAATACTTGAGACTGTCTCAAAATTAAAAAGGTAAAAAAAGCTGCTTCTAAAACTAAAAAAGTGCCAGAATTCATTCCTCCCTCTGCCTCCTGATCCAGTACCCTCTGAACCCCTCTGTCCGGGCGACTCTATCTCATACTTTCCTCATATTCCTGGTGCTTCCCCCTAACTAAAGAAGATTTCAGAGATCTTAAGGGGGGAAATAAAACCATGGCTGCTCCTTTTAAGGACACTCTTAGGAGAGCCAAATGCAATGTACATGGACAAAGGCTGAACTAAAACACTTAGTACTGGGGTTTCCTGACCCGACTAAAGACCTTACTGGGCTTTCAAAAGAGTTTAAAGTAACCCTTAAAACCTGTGACTTGGGACCAGCAGTTAGTGTAATGGCTATGTCGCTGGACTCCCATGTAGTCGACGGCGGTTCGAGCCCGGACTCAGTGGCTTAAACTCACGCCGGGCACGTGTGCATGTGTGGCCAAGATCCTCAGAGGAGAATGGAGGAGAAGGGATTGCAGTGTGGCCATCCCCCATGGGGGGGTGATGCCTTGCTTTCTGTCTCTCTGTCTCCCACTGGTGAGCTCACACACCCTATAGCAAAAACCTCTAAAAAACAAAAACAAAAACAGAACAAAAAAACCCCCTGTGACTCAGTATTTTCAAATCTGTATCAGCTAATCCAGTTTCTAGTTCTGGGAAACAAGGCAGAAGAATAGTTTAGATCATCATACTGGAAAAAACCCTTAAATAATTAAAAAAAAATGCAAAAGCAAAAAACAAATGCAGAAAAATTCCAGACTGCATCTGCACTGTTCTGCCTCAAGTTTTTCTGGAGGTTATAAATTGGACAAAAGTACAATGCAAGATTCACCCAAATGAGTCAACACCTGACTTTTTCTCTAGATTTGGAAAAACATTCTAACAATATTCAGAGATACCCCTAAAAACTTCAGAAATAGTAGAAGTAGCACTTTATTAAACTCTGGTTTCCTACAGGGTTTAAATGAAAAACGAATAACCCTGGTAAAAAGGTACAATGAAACTTGGGCATCCCTGCCCACTAGCCAACTCATTACATTAGTTAGCAAATCAATGATTTTGGACAATTCATAAAATAAAAAAGGATATGACTTTCAGAATGATACAGCTACAATTAAAACAACGAAGTAGACAAGTTGAGGAACCACCAAGTTGCCAACCTCCCAAAAATTTGCAACAAGTACCTGATCACCGGAGAGAAAGGCAAATTTTGCCTCCTTTCCAGGCCTGTCACTCAAATTCATGCTTAACAAATAAACCACATTAATTACTCTGCAGAATTGGCTATTTCCATGGACAGTGTGAAGATCTCATGTGCAAGGCCCAGTCCAGGGGGTGCAGGCCATAGCCTGCAGCTACATGGTCAACCAGGGCAGCCTGCTTGTACATGGGAGCCCAAGATCCCAAGGAGCTAGAAGGCTGGGGGGAGGGAGCTGAGGCATAATGAGACCCTGTCGAGAGTTCTCTCTCTCCCTCTTTTTCTCTCTCTCTCTTCTTGTTTTTGCCATAGTGCATATGCACTCAACAGAGAGAGACACAGAGAGAGGGAAAGTGAGAACTTACTCCCCCAGGGGAGATGGCCACACTGCAGTCCCTCTCCTTCATCCTCCTCTCAGGACTTTGGGCATGCACATACACGCATCTGAAGTGACTTTTAAGCTGCAGGGTCCAGGATTCAAACCATGGTCAGCCATGTGGGAGTCCAGTGCTTTAACCACCATGCCACCGGCTGGCCTCTTTCTTAAAAAAGATCTTACATATGAACTTCAGTCTCTGTGTCTCTCTCACACACAAACACTCTGTACTTTGATAAATAAGTGTGGGCTAGAACAATGAAAGCTCACCCCAATAGACGTCTTTGGAAAAGTCTACAGAAATATTGGAAACATGTATAACTGAAGGCACACCAGGCATCCCGATAACAGATGAGCATTCTGTGAGGAAGGATGCCAAGGACCGAACTCCAATATATTTTCACCGGAACGGGGAGCCTGCTAGGTAACTGAATACAATCAAACCCAACAGCAGGGCCGTAACACCAGGTGAGAACATTTCACGCTGATGCGGCATTTAGAAGAGAGAAGGCCCTGTCTTGATTTTAAGGCATAACTGGGGATTGAGGTGGAAGAATTTTACTCAAAGGACACATTTTTCAGGCAGCCAGGGGACTCCAAACCATGCAACTTTGAATGCATCATAGAGACAGCTTGCTGGCTTTATGGGAACTGAGAGAGGAAGGGAACGGAAATACACGAGAGCATGAGGAAGGCGAGGACGCTTTACGGAGGCCATCGGGTCTTAGCGTCTGAGCAGCAGCGCATCAGGCAGCTCATTTATCTCTGCAGAGCTCGGAGCTTGGGGGACCTTTCCCCTTGGGGGTTGGGCCGCCCAGGGTCTCTCCCAGCCTTCTAATCATTCTAGGAATAGTTTATTACCAGGTGGGAGAGGGGAGGGGCAGAGCACACGGGAGCCTCCCAGCAGGGGCAGGCTTTCCTGTGTAGGGCCAGGCAGTGGGGACATGGCGACATGGGGCTACTGTGGTCTCAATGCTTACATTCTCCCAAAGTCAAGCACCAAGTCCTAACTCTGAATGCGATGCTATTGGGGGTGGGGCGTTTGGGAGGCCATTTGGTCATGAGGATGGAGCCTTCATGAATGGGATTAGCGCCCTGATAGAGAGACCAGAGGGAGTCTGCTCACCACTACCTCCATGGGAGGACTCCTGCCATGGGAGGACACTGAGAAAGCACTGCTTATGAGCCGGGAAGTGACTCTCACCAGACACAGAACCTGCTGGGCTGTGGTCTTGGACTTCCAGCCTCCAGAACTGTAAGAAATTCATGTCTGTTGTAAGGAAGCCAGCCCATGGTTTGGTCTCAGCAGTCTGCACAGGCCCAGACAGACGCTGTGGCCCCAAGGGCTTGAGTGCCTTCTTCCTGCTGGGAGGTGCTCTCCCCTGCCCCAACCCCTGCTGTCGCCTGCCTGAAAGAGGCATCTCTCAGCTCACAGCCAGCCAGAAGATTCTTTTCTCTGCTGTGAGCAACTCTGGGAATGGGTTGAAGAGATAAGAATGGGGCTCTCTGGGGCCATGGCTGCTGGGGAGTGAGCCAGTACATAAGCCCCTGGAGGGCTCGCAGTGCTGTGGCCTCTGAGTGTGAGGGCCATGCCATTGTGCAGAGGTGGGGAGGATCCTCTCTCCCCTGGATCAGCTCTCAGCACTCATGGGGAGGGCTGTGGAACCAGGTGGGCAAGGAGGTGCAAGCTTCAGAGTCCAGTGGTCCCCCAGGCCCACAGCCAAGGTGCCCACACCCACCTCCCCAGGTCCCGCACCTGGACACACAGGTGTGCACTCCCTCAGGTGCAGCCGAGGTTCCTCGCCACCTGCCAGGGCACCCGACACAGATCCCGAGGAAGGCGAGGACGCTTTACGGAGGCCATCGGGTCTTAGCGTCTGAGCAGCAGCGCATCAGGCAGCTCATTTATCTCTGCAGAGCTCGGAGCTTGGGGGACCTTTCCCCTTGGGGGTTGGGCCGCCCAGGGTCTCTCCCAGCCTTCTAATCATTCTAGGAATAGTTTATTACCAGGTGGGAGAGGGGAGGGGCAGAGCACACGGGAGCCTCCCAGCAGGGGCAGGCTTTCCTGTGTAGGGCCAGGCAGTGGGGACATGGCGACATGGGGCTACTGTGGTCTCAATGCTTACATTCTCCCAAAGTCAAGCACCAAGTCCTAACTCTGAATGCGATGCTATTGGGGGTGGGGCGTTTGGGAGGCCATTTGGTCATGAGGATGGAGCCTTCATGAATGGGATTAGCGCCCTGATAGAGAGACCAGAGGGAGTCTGCTCACCACTACCTCCATGGGAGGACTCCTGCCATGGGAGGACACTGAGAAAGCACTGCTTATGAGCCGGGAAGTGACTCTCACCAGACACAGAACCTGCTGGGCTGTGGTCTTGGACTTCCAGCCTCCAGAACTGTAAGAAATTCATGTCTGTTGTAAGGAAGCCAGCCCATGGTTTGGTCTCAGCAGTCTGCACAGGCCCAGACAGACGCTGTGGCCCCAAGGGCTTGAGTGCCTTCTTCCTGCTGGGAGGTGCTCTCCCCTGCCCCAACCCCTGCTGTCGCCTGCCTGAAAGAGGCATCTCTCAGCTCACAGCCAGCCAGAAGATTCTTTTCTCTGCTGTGAGCAACTCTGGGAATGGGTTGAAGAGATAAGAATGGGGCTCTCTGGGGCCATGGCTGCTGGGGAGTGAGCCAGTACATAAGCCCCTGGAGGGCTCGCAGTGCTGTGGCCTCTGAGTGTGAGGGCCATGCCATTGTGCAGAGGTGGGGAGGATCCTCTCTCCCCTGGATCAGCTCTCAGCACTCATGGGGAGGGCTGTGGAACCAGGTGGGCAAGGAGGTGCAAGCTTCAGAGTCCAGTGGTCCCCCAGGCCCACAGCCAAGGTGCCCACACCCACCTCCCCAGGTCCCGCACCTGGACACACAGGTGTGCACTCCCTCAGGTGCAGCCGAGGTTCCTCGCCACCTGCCAGGGCCCCCGCCACAGATCCCACGCCACCCCACCCCCCCATGCTGTCCACTGTCCATCAGCTGGAAGCCACCAGCCCCTAAACAAACCCAAGCACAGAAGGATCTCCACCATACCCAGGTGTGACCCAGCGGGCTTCGAGTGCCCGAGGGGACAGGAGGGAGTCTACAGGACGCTCTGCCCGAGTCAGATCGCGCCAGTGCACACAGGACACGGCACCCTCGACTAACGGCAGCCCTGCCCATGGGCCTGGGCCACAAGGAGGGTGGGGGCAAGACACCGCTGGAAGAGAGTGTCCGGGCAAAGGCAGCGGACATGCCAGGAGGCCTCAGGATCTCCCAGACAGGCTGTGGTTAGGAGAGGAGACCGGGCCAGCTAGGAGCAGGTGGGGCGGGGAAGCCCTCCGGCTCTAGGACACAGCACAACAGTCCCTCCTCCTGAGGCCTCTCCAAGGGCCCGAGCACCTCCAGCCCCGTTTGGGTGCCTCTCTTCGGAAGCCTCGACGGCCCTTTAGGGAGTGTTTATCCCTCCCCCCGTCACTCACTACCCACTCAGGCCCTCAGCACCATCTGTACAGAGCGTGGCGCTCAGGCCTCAGCTGGCTGCCCTCTGTCCGGTGCTCCGTGCCATGGTGCTCCGAGGGCTCAGCATCCCAAACGTGTCAGGCTGCACTTAGGAAGTGGCATCAGGCCTTGTGTGGAGCTGCCATGCCAGGGGGCAGGCCCTCCCAGCCGCGGAGGCTGGGCCATAACTCAGCGCTGTGCCTTGGAGGCCACGGGGGAGGGTTGCCAGCGCGACTCCTGAGCCTCCCTGCACACGCCGGGGTGCATATGTGCCGGGATCCCGGCTGGCTGATGCCGCGCGCGCTGTGAGGGGACCTGCCGGGACTGTCTGACTCGCTCTCTTTCTCTCATGTGGATACATTTAGAACTAGAGGCAGGCCCAGCTCAGCTGCAGGTGCTCAGAGGTTGCCGCGCGCGCTGTGAGGGGACCTGCCGGGACTGTCTGACTCGCTCTCTTTCTCTCATGTGGATACATTTAGAACTAGAGGCAGGCCCAGCTCAGCTGCAAGTTCTCAGAGGTGCGCAGGTGTGAAGTGGGGGCCAGCCAGCCTCCAGGGGGCGCTCGCTCACCCAGGACCTGCGCTGCCCTCACGGAGCTAGGAGTTACCTACGTCTAATCCTGTGACTCGAGGGAGGGGTGAAATGCTGAGGCTGCAGGTCTGTGCAGTTCTTCCGAACTCAGCATCTGAGGTGCTCTGGTAGCACGCGGCCACCTCGCCCGGCACCACTGTCTTCTCACTAAGGCAGGGGAGGGCCTGCCAACCCAGTGGCATTTATAGCATACAGTAATTTCTTTTAAATTGCTTCATAGGAGATCAGGCCAAAGGGCAGGAGGGACAGAGATGAGTGGCCGGGACAGCCCGCCTGCTCTGCAAGTGTCTGGGGGCACGGGCGTGGGTCGCTCTGTCTGGACTTCCAGTGGGTCCCTGGCTTACGTCCTGCAGAGCAAACAGAACTCTGCCACAAACGATTCGAGGACACGAAATGCATTCAAATGCGAGCTCTGTAAGACCTGGCATTAGATTAAACACGCTATTATTTAGTCAGGTACGCCAAGCTCATGTACTTTCTGGTTTTAAAAGATATTTTTTTAAGGAAAACCGATGGAGGGAGGTCGTTACTTCCAACCAGAGGGGCGGCAGCAGTTCGCTGGTCACGTGTGGGCAGAGGCTCAGGCTTCGGAGGCGGCGCGAGGCATGGGAGCCATTCCTCCATGAGCACCTCCACGGGGCGTCCACAGGCTCTGGGCACCGTGAGCCTCTTCCTCCCGCCTCTGCGTACCGCTCATGGCAGGTGCGCCCAGGGGGCACGGCGCGCACCGGCTGCCTGCCCGGCATCACTGGCATGATCGGAACGGCCGGGCATCGCGAGCAAACTCCAAATGACAGACTCCATGGTATGGCCGTGTGCCCAGTTCCACCTCCCGCAGAAGGGCTGGGAGTCACTCTGCCCGTGCCTGAGGCCTCAGGAAGGTGGGAGGTGGGGCAGTGTCACGAGCGCTCAGTGTGAGGGCAGGGCAAGCTGTCCTGGGCTGGCGCCGGGTCGTCCCCTGCGACCACACTCTTGGGACCGTTTTCTATCAGGGACCTGGAGGTTGAGGTGGCGAGGGGTGAGTGGACAGGGAAGGGCTCCACGCCCCACCCAGCATGTGTCCGAGGGCAGGCAGCTTGGACGCAGCCCCCGCACCCACCGAGTGCAAGGGGCCAGCCTCGCACCAGCTGCTCCGTGAGAGTTTGCCACTGGCCCTGCCCCAGGCAGTGAAGGGATTTCGTGTCCTCAGCACCCTCTGTGAGCCCGTTTACGAGGGACACGCTCCCGCAGACGCTCTCTTGGCCAAGGCCTGTGGAGCCGGAGCAGGAGTGACAGTTCAGACCGCTACTTCAGCCACCGTCACCACATGGCTGCATTCCTGGCTTGAGGACCCACCCTCTACGAGCATGGGCCACCCTGGCCAAGGCCACCCATACCTCACACCTCGGCCTCACGCCCCTCCTGGCCTCCCTGGCCATGCAGGTGTTCCCGGGGCACTGCCTCTGAGGCCCAAGAGCCTTCCGTGGCACAGAGCGTGAAAAGGCTGTCCTCCAGATGGCGAGTCTGGCACCCAGGGCCCAGAGCCAGGGCTTGCCCCGGGCACAAATCCTTCAGTAAGTCGATGGGAAAAACGACGGAATGACCGGCGGCAACTGTACCGAAAGTGCTGGTGTCTGCGCAGGTGTGCGTAAGGAAGAGCGCCTCTGGGAAGCACAGGTTGACAAGGTGCTCCCGGGACACGCTGAGACCCGGCAAGGCTCCAGGCAAGACCACCCTCTGGATGGTTTGTGCCAACAGAGGCCACGCAAGCACACACATAGGGGTGCGGGACTTGTAGGTCCCCCTCGGCTCCTACCACAGGTCGAGGAGACCTCATCCCAAAGTCATCTCACCCCTGCGCCTTCAGAGGAGGGCAGCCGTCTGCTGGAGTGGCCCTGCCTCCCGGGGGACGGGGATCAGAGTGGCTGAGGATGGACTTGCCGTCACTAGGCAGGAGGTAGCTCTGTTCCTGCCTCTCCGGGACCAGCTCGGCTATAACCCAGACAGGATTCCGGGTACTGAAGGGAAATGTCGGCGGAGTACCCCATGGCAGGACGGCCGCACCGGCTCACACGTTCATCTGTGGCTCACGCATCCTGGAAATGCTGCGAGATACCCACCACGGGCATGGCCGAGGCTGCCTGGGCTCATGGCTGCGGAGAGCCCTCCGCTTCACACACAGCCAACTGCCAGGGAACCTGGACTCGTCATGGTGAGATCAGGGTTGTTTTCTTTGTCCAGCAAGAACATTCAAGTCAAGCTTTCAGCATTTGCCGAGAAAGCTGCCTCAGTTCTGTCTCCCTGGGTCTCAGGCTGACCGGCTCAGTGACAAGCACACACCCAGCGCTGCCACACAGCGAGCCGGCTGCGCCCAGCTCCCGCCCACAGCCCAGCCGGGACCGGCACAGAGCGCGCGCCAGCCGGTTCCCTAGGCAGCCATTTCCCACTTCGGTGGCACTAGGCCACTGAAGCCCACTCCCTGCACTCATGAACGTGGCCCCACGCAGCAGGCTTCACGGTCAGGCCCTCCATCCACAGAGCAGCACGTCCGTACAGGCAAAGGAGTGGACGGCGGGGCGCCATCGGGCCCCAGTCGCCATCCACGGCACAGGGGTGGGGCTAAGGGCCCACGGGGACCAGCCTCACACAGGCACCCCAGGCTCAGTGTGGGGACTCTGGTGTGCTGCATCTGGGGGTTAGTAGTTCGGTCTGTTTCCTTCATTCCCGATCACTTCCCAGCCATCCAGGACTATCCTGTGATACCTTTGTGCACGTAGGAGGAACACGCCGTGTAAGCATGCGTTACGGAATGCAGCTGCCGATTCTCAGAGCAGTGCGGAGAGGTGGTGCGGGCTGGGAGGTGCAAAGCCTCCCGTTACCTGGCACAGGCTGTGGAGTCCGCCTGCACTCCCTTAGCCTTCTGGGTCAGGCCCCCTGGACACCGTGACCTTGACACCTCGCAGCCCGAGGCCAGCACAGTGACCAGGAAGGGAGTTCAGTATTAAGTGGCAGCGGGCCCGCGGGCCGGCAAGCCGGCACCAG
>NW_006159496.1:464769-478123 GCF_000334495.1 Tupaia belangeri chinensis
GCGGAGGGGGCGGGGGGGCCGGCAAGCCGCACCACGAGGAGCGGCACTGGGCTCTGCTGCTCGCCACCCCGCCAGCTAGTTCTTTGCTGCTTTCCAGACAGAGTCCTTTTGTTTATTAAAGTTCATTTAGCATTTATTCTGAGAGAAAAAAAAATGGAGAGAGAAGCACCGTAACAGGGTCCGTGTGCGTGACCCACCCCCAGGCGTGGCGAGCCTGGAACACAGGGACGCGTGTGCGCTTGAGAGTACAGGGTGGCCTCAGGGCTGCCCCCGGGGCCTTCGCACAGGGCCTCCGCACGGTGGAGCCTCAGGCCACCCCTGCACGCACGCATCTAGTCTGATCAGCTTCTAGGCTGACACGTGGACACGTCCAAAGGCTTCTTTGCCTCTGCGACAGCAGCCTGCCGAGGTGGGTCGGGGCACGAGCCTGCATCAGGGCCGAGCAAAGGGCCGCGAGACGCGCCAGACACAGCGCCGACAGCACGCACGCTCGGGTCAGTCCGGCTGCGTGTGGCCTGGCCTGCTTGACTCAGGCTGGTCATGTGATGGCAGACCGCAGGCAGTGGGAGAGCAGGAGTCAGTCAAAGCAGAGGCTGTTTCAAATCCTGAGTCTGAAACAGACATGAGAACCACATGGGCGTGGGCACCTCTGCTGCTCTAACGTCCACGTATTTTCAAACGTATATTACAATAGGTTTTAAATTAATTTCTTTTTTCTGAGACGGAGTATGAGCGAGAAAGAGACAGGTTGATGAGACAGGCAACGCCAATGGGGTCTCGTGCCGTGATCCACCCCCAACCTCAGCCAGCCAGGATCACAGGTGTGCGCGTGCTCGGTGCGCTCAGCAACGTCTTGGGACACCAGCCCAGAACCTTTCCCGCGTGAGCCCAGGTGCGTTACCGGTGCCACCGCCTGCCCCCTTCTCTTTTTGAGTGGAGTGCTGTGCCTTGGCGAGGCTGCACGTGTGAGCAGCTCACTTCTTTCCTCTGCTGAGTACGTGAGTATGTGCCCTGACACAGGTGTCCCACGGCTGTTCATCCACTACTCCGCTGACTGACACTGGGCCATTGCCAGTGTGGGGCCGTCACAAATGAAGCAGCCCCGCTCTCCCACATAGAAGTCTCTGTACACGCTATGTTCTCATTGCTTTAGGGCAAGTATCTAAGGAATGAAGTGGCTGGGTCCTACATGGAATGCTTAACTTAAAAACCAAAAAAACAGCTAAGAGCACCAGCAGGTGGCATGGTGGTTAAGGAAGCGGAACTCCCAACCTGGCTGACTGTGGTTTGAGTCCTGAACCTAATGACTTGCTTTCTCACTTTCCCTCTCTCTGCTGAGTAAACGTGCCCTATAGAAAATGAAATAATAATAATAATAATAATAATAATAAAAAAATAAAATAAATAATTCTCAAAGGGGGAAAAAAACTCAGCTAGACTAGACTCCTTCAGCAGTGGAGGAGAGTTCTCAATCTATTCCTTTCAATATTCAGCCTCTCTCCTTCCCCCTTGGAAGATGAGACACACAGACAGGTGCGCGCACACATGGACACACAATCTGAATACTCTTACTGGGGGTTGAAATAAGCACACGCCTGTTAGAGGCGATCCCAGCTCTGTCTTCACTACAATGCTTTCTCGTCTGTGTGGTCAGGCTGTTTCCTGTTCCCTGCCCTCCTCCTCTTTAACAGTGATGTGGCTGAGCTTGTCATTCATCTCATTTCAGAATGGAAAAGGCTGCCCTGCTGTCTTCTCGCCATCTCTCCCGACTGCCACTGCCCCTTCCCAGACCCTGGCATGCCTCCTCCAGTCTCCTGCTTCTCTTCTCACGCCCCATACCCTGTCCCCCACCCCCAATTTAGCGGCTCATTGAGCTTTCTTTCTTTCTTTTTTTTTTAAAGAGGTTTTTGCTATAGGGCGCGTGCACTCCCCAGAAAGACAGAGAGAGACAGAGAGACAGAAAGAGAGAAATCACCCCCCGGGGGGATGGCCACACTGCAATCCCTTCTCCTCCATTCTCCTCTCGGGATCTTGGGCATGCATGCACACGCACCCGGCATGAGTTTAAGCCACCAGGTCTGGGACTCAAATTGCGGTCGACTACGTGGGAGTCCAGCTACATAGCTATTGTGCCAACTGCTGGTCCCTCACTGAGCTTTCTAAAAGTGACAAAATGACCACATCACCTTCTAGTGGAAACCATGAAGGATCCTTGTTGCACTTGGGTTGGATCTGGACTCCCGACCCAGCCCACAAGGCCCCCCGGCCCCTGCTGGCCCCTGCTAGCCCCTGGGGCCCCTCCTACCACACACCTGGCTATGGTGATTCTCCTGGCCTTCTTAAAAAATGCTGTGCTTAGTCCTCTGAGGGACCTACACCTGGCTCTTGCTGGCCCCCCATCTGGAACACAGGTGCCTCCTCGCACGGCCACCTCCTTCCTTCCTTCAGGCCACCCTCTGAACACCATGCTCCGGCTGCCCTGTTCGTTTCCTTCGCTCTGCTTAGGAGCCTTAGATGGGCATCAGGAAATTCTTTGTTTACATGTTAACCTACCCCTCCCGAGAATGTCAGCTCCAGCAGTGCAGGGACCCTGGGTCCCTGAGCCTAGAGACATCCCTGAGACCCAGCTGCTCTGCAAGGGCTGTTTGTTTAAACACCTGGGATGCATGAGGACCGCTCAGTGATCTGCATTTGTTTAATCCAGCTGTTTAAAAGTCTGGCTGGAGACTTCGGAACCCCTCTCTCATAACTGACAGATCCAGCAGGCAGAAAATCAGTAGAGACACACTTGAACTTAACAGCATCATCAATCAGTTGGATATAATTGACATTTATAGAATACTTCAGCCAACGACAGCAGAATGCACATTCTTCTCAAGCTCACAGGAAACATTCAAGACAAACCATAGTCTGTGTCACAAACACACCTTAACACATTTAAAAACAGAAACCTTACCATCGAATTGTGGGATATCAGTGGAATCTTATACAAGGGAATCAAGCTAGAGATTAATAAGAGAAAGACAGCTTGAAAGTTCCCAAATATTTGGAGATTAAAAACACACTCGTAAATAACACAAGCCAAAGAATAAATATTCTCAAAAGAAATTTCAAATGATTTTGAGTTAAGTGATTTAGCAGGTCTAACTTGAAATTTGTGGAATATAATAAAAGTATCGCTGAGAGGGAAATTTATAGCATTGACTACTAGAAAAGATGAAAGGTCTAAAATAAAAAATCTAAACTTCCACTTTCTATAACTTGAAAAAGGAGAGCAAATAAATCCAAAGTAAGTAGAAGAAAAACTGTAATAAAAATTAGGGCAGAAATTAATGACACTGAAAATCAATGAAACCAAAAGCTGGTTCTTTGAAAAGGTTGATAAAATTGATGAGTCCTCTAGCCAGGCAAACTAAGGAAAAAAGAAGATGTAAATTACAAATAACTGAAATGAAAGGGAGAACATCACTACAGATCTTATGGACATTAAAAGGATAATAAAATAGTATGAATAAATTTATGCACAAATTTGATAAGATAGATGAACTAAGCCAATTTCTTGAAAGACACATTTCCAACAAAACTCACACAAGAAGAAACAGAAAACCTCAATAGGGCTACTTGTATCAAACAAACGGAATCAGTGGTTAAGAGGCTTCCAAAACAGTAAGTACAAAGCCCTGATGAATTAAATGGTGAATTCTCCAAATATTTAAGAAGGAGGTTATGCCAATTATATAAATGTCTTCCAGAAGATAAAAGCCAAAGGAACACTTTCTAACTCATTCGATGAGGCCAGCATTATCTTAATATCAATACTGGACAAGGATACTGCAAGAAAAAAAATGACAAACAAACCTCTCTCATGAGGAGAGGTATAAAGCTCCTTAACAAAATATTAGTGAAGGAAATCCAACAATGCGTAAATATAATCATGGAAGGTGGTCTTCAAAACCATATGTAAAATGCATATTATTTAAAAAGTATGTTATAAAATGTATCTTATTTAAAAAAAAAAAAACTATGCATTGGGGCCACTGGGCAGTGTAGTGGTTGGGGGGCTGGACTCCCACGTGGCCACTCCCAAATGTGATTCGAGTGCTAGACCTGGAGGGTAGCTATCTCATTCACTTTCTCTCTCTCTCTCACTGTCTCACTCTGGTGAGTGCACATGCCCTGTAGCAAATTTAAAAAAAGAATGAGGGACTAGCACATGGCATCATGAGTATGGCACTGGACTCCCACGTAGTCAACCATGGTTTTAGTCTTGGGCCCAGGAGCTTAAAACTCACGCCAGGCACATGTGTTTGTGTGCCCAAAATCCCAAGAGGAGACTGGAGGAGAAGGGACTGTGGCATTCCCATCCCCTCTGAGGGTTAATTTCTCACTTTCTATCTCTCTGTCTCCCTGGTGAGCACATGTGCCCTATAGCAAAAAATTTCTCTCTAAAAATAAATACATAAATAAATAAAATTAAATAAACAATTAAAAAAACTATGTATGGATTTCATTTTTTTTTTGTACTAAAACTTGTACCTTAATTCTGCATTTTCTATGAGCTTTTTAAAGTACCCTGTGTATACCATAGCTTGGTGAGATCTATTCCAGGTATACAAGACTGCTTCAACATTTGAAAATCAACAGTCACATTAATCTGTCACATTAATAGACTGAAGAAGAAAAATCACAGGACCATATCCAGCAAGAGATACAGAAAAAGTGTTAGACAAAATCCAACACCCATTAATTATAAAAACTCTCAGTAGGGTCAGTTGGTGGCATGGTGGTTAAGGCAGCTGGGTACTACATGGCTGGCTGTCGGTGGCATGGTGGTTAAGGCAGCTGGGTCCTACATGGCTGACTGTGTGCTTCAATTCCCGGACCCAGCGGCTTAAAAAACACACTGGGCACATTTGCATGTGTGCCCAACATCTGGAGAGAAAGAAAGAGAGTGGACTGAGGAATGGCCATCCCCACTGGGAGATGCTTTCTCTCTCTCTCTCTCCGTCTTCGGTGAGTACATATGCCCTATAGCCAACTATAAAAAAGAAAAAAATTCATACTAAACTGGAAAGTGAGGAAAGCCTCCTCAAATTGCTAAAGAATGTCTACACAGCCTGTAGCTAACATCATACTTAAGAACGAGAAACTCAAAACTTTCCATTAAGTTCAGAAATAAGACAAGGAAGTCCTCTCTCACCACTGCTTTTCAACATTATACCTGAAGTCCTAGCTGGAAATGAGACAAGAAAAGGAAATAAAAGACATATGGATTGTGAAGGAAGAAATAAAACTGACTTTGTTCACAGATAACATGATTGTTTATGTGAAATATTTGAAAGAATTGAAAAAAAAACTTCTGGAACTAATAAACATTATAACAGAGTTCGAAGATACAAAGTTAACATTCAAGTCAATTGCTTTCTGATCTATCAAAAATGAACAATTTAAATTTGAAATAAAATATACAGTAATATTTACATTAGACCCCGAAGTACTTACATTTATGCTGTATTTCACAATGTTCATGGGTAAATGGAATTTAAATATGAGTTTATTATGGTGCAAAGAACTTTAAAAATGCATAGAGTTTTTCCATTCTTTGCATTTCCCATGAACTTTTTGAAGGTTCCTTATAAACCTAATGAAATATGTATATGAGGAAAACTATAAAACTCTGATAAAAAGAAATCAAAGAGGAACTAAGCAAATGAAGAGATGTCCCATGTTCATAGACAAGATGAGTCAGTAACATTAAGATGTGAGTGTTTCCCAGCTTGACCAACACAAACCTAATTGAAATCACAGCAAGATATTTTAGGGATATCAACAAACTGACTCTAAAGTTCACAAGGAAAGGCAAAAGACAGAACAGCTAACACAAAGCTGAAGGACAAAGGCAGAGGACTGACATGCCTGAACTCAGGACTAACTACAACGCTGTAGTAATCAGGACAGATTGAACTGCCAGAAAACAGACAATAGATTACTGGAACAGAACAGAGTCCACACGTAGGCCCACACATACATTGCTAACTGATCTGTAACAGAGAAGCAAAGGCAATTCAATGCAGGAAAGAGTCTTTCCACCAAATATGAATAGTTCGGGGGGATAGCCACACGTGCAAATAAAAACTACACACAGACCTTATGCTCTTCAGAAAAATACACTAAAAATGAATCAAGGACTTAAATGTAAAATACAAAAGTGCAACATTCCTAGAAAATAATATAGGAGAAAAATCTAGATGATCTTAGGTTTGGTGGAGGAAGAGCCCCAATGACTCTCGTGGCTTACAGAAGTGCAAAATGGGGCTGCCACTTGGGAAGACAGCTCACCGTGTTTACAGAACTGAACACGGTCTTACTCACCTTAGCACACACTCTTACATAATCTTACCATACTCTTACCTACCTCGCTCCTTGGCATTTATGCAAATTAGCTGAAACCTTATGTCTATGCAAAACTCAGCACAAGGTAGTTACACCAGCTTTAATCATAATTGCCAAAACTTGGATGCAACTAAGATGTCCTTCAGTAGGTGAAAGAAGAAATAAACTGCAGTGCGTTCAGACAATGGAATACTATCCAGCAAAGAAAAGTAATGAGCCACCCATCCATGAGAACACGTGGGGGACACTCGACTGAAAGAAGCCCATCGGAAAAGGCTACACCATCTGTCCGCACCTAAATACGTGGCCTTCTGGAAAGGGCAAGTCTCCGAGCAGCAAAACCATGGAGGGACTGAGGGAAGAGAGGAGCTGATGGGTGGAGCGGATGCTTTCTTGGGCAGTGAAACTACTCTGAATGAGGGTAGCATGGGGGTACATTGGTCGAGTACTTGTCGAAACACACAGATTATACAACGCCAAGAGAGAGGCTCCGCAGACGCTGGCTGGTAACATGTCAGCGAGGGCTCACGAGGGTAGCGTGGGGGTACATTGGTCGAGTACTTGTTGAAACACAGATTATACAACGCCAAGAGAGAGGCTCCGCAGACGCTGGCTGGTAACATGTCAGCGAGGGCTCACGGATTATAACAAAGGCCCGCTCCAGTGGGGGATGCTGACTGTGGGGAGATTGCATGGCTGTGGGGTGGGGGCCCAGGGGGCTGTCTACACTTTCCACTCTATTCCTCTGTTGGAGGATGACTTCCAATATCAGAAAAGCTATCTTTAGAAGAAGAAATGGATTGCGAGGCAGCAGATCTGGCAGAAGTGGATGAAGCCTACAGCATGTGTATGTAGGTATGTGAGTCTATATGCAGGTGAACATGTGTACATGTATGTAAAGCAGGTGTGTGTGTGTGTATACTCATGCATGCACATGTATAGACCTGTAGATTTATATTTGACAGAGGATGTGTCTTTAAAAATAGGTCAGTGTAGCCATAAAATAGGCTCCTCTTTTTAAGTAGTAGGTCTTGTGTCCCTGGAGGTATTTGAGCAGTACCTGAACGACCCCTTTGCAAACACTGCAGGACTGTGGGCTGGTGGCAGCTGGGGGTCGGCTGCCTGGACAACATCTGCTCTCTCTTCCAGCACTAAGCTCCGTGACTGGGGGCCTCGTGGTGAGGGTCTCTGCATCTTCTCCTAGTGACCTCTTGTACGTGTGCAGGTGCCTTTTCCTGGGAGAAGACTGAACGGTCACTCCTTGCCTGAGCCGTAGCACCCGCCTGTCTCAGGGCCCTGACAGCTCAGTCAGAACTGGGCCTTCTGAAGGGGAGCAAGGGCCTCAGCTGAGAAGTGACCGGCTGTCCATGCTGCGAAGGGACCCTCTCTCCTCTCTCGGTATCGAGGGTATCCTTCTCAATGAGCTCAGTATTTCCCTGATAGCCATGTCTGAAGCCATGTCTCTCTTAAGGTGTCACATGATTTAGCTTGACTGCAGCACAGAGGGGAACGCCCTCCTTCTCTGTAAGCCTTGGACACCCGGCGGCTTCCTCCCCATTGCTTCCAAAGTACCTATTTGTTACCAAGTTGCACACTCAGAAACTTAAGTAACTCATATTTCCTCCCTTCCAGAGAGTTTAGAGAACGTACCTTTCGCCATGACTGTGAGGAATATGCTGCAAGGGGAGCCCCTGCATCTTTGGAGATGCTCTTCTCTGAAGGCCAGACCTTCCCATGGAAAGTGCAGCCGTGAATACTCGAGAAATCTAAATGCAATGGGAGTTACGGGATCCCAGGGTGGTGGGCCACAGGGCCACGCTCAGCTGCCAGAGGCTAGGTGGGGGTGGCCACCTTGACCGACCGCAAGTCAGAGCAGCAACCAGAACAGTCTGACGCTGAGGCCCTATGGCACCGGCGAGCTGAGGATGGCATCCCTGGAAAGGAAATTGACAGGAAGTCTACTAAATTCTTACTCGATTAGGATAAGCGGGAAAGTTCCAGGCCAGGGAATAAAAGCAGTCACAGCCCCCACTCAGTTCTGACTTGAGAGCCAGTTTGTACCCCCAGAGTCCCCTGAATCAAGGGAATATGGGGGTCCCCTGGAGGAAGGACCCATTACCAAGCCACACATCTGTACTGGTAATCGCTTTCCTAGCCTCCCCCAAGGGCCTGCCCTGCCAGGAAAACTGCACTGGGGAAGAGACATCCTCAGACTTGTCGGGGCTTCCTGGACACTGGTGCTGAATGGGCACCGGTCCTGAGAGGTCCAGAGCATCACTGCGGTCTGCCTGGGGAGGGCTCAGCGTGGTCAGAGGGCCCACGGCTCATCTTAGGTTCCCCTCAGGGGACCAGTGTGTACTTGAACCTGTTCCGTCTTTTCTTTTTTTGTTTTCTATAGGGCATGGGTGCTCAGTGGAGAGAGACAGAGAGAGAGAGAGAGAGACAGAAAGGAAAAGCAAGAAATCTCTCCTCCCCCACCCAGGGAGTAATGGCCATGCTGCAGTCCTGCCTCCTCCGTTCACTTCGGGATTTGGGGTACACGTGCACACGTGCCCAGCATGTTTTTAAGCTGCCAGGTCTGAGACTCAAATCTCACAGTCGGCCATCGTGGGATCCAGCCACCATAGTCTCTGCATCGCTGTGCCACGATTTAGCTTGCAGGGCTCCTACCTCTTCCTTTCTACAAGCTGTCACGCCACTAGTCGGTTCCACCATGGACCTAGTGAGTGGGAAGGAACACCTACTCTAGACTAACTGGTTAGGTGTTCGGTAGGTAAATCTGACTACAATTCAGGGCCTTCTACCTCAGAGCAAGTTCTAAGGCCCCCTGCAGTGGGCATGTGAACTACCCCTTCTAAGGCGGAGGCTAAGTTGTTGCGTCTGGCCCTTCTTACAACAAAGAACGAAGGAAGAAAGCAGGCCTAGCAGGCCTCCTGGGATTCTGGAGACTCATATTAATTTTCCTCATTTGGGAACGTTACTCCAACCCATTTTCCAAGTGGTCCCAAAGCTAGCTAGCTAGCTCTCAGCGGGGCCCAGAACAGAAGGCTCTGGGCAGGCCAACGCTGCTGTGCAGGCTGGGTCTCACGATCCGGCAGACCTGAGTATGCTTGAGTGCCCATGACAGAAATGGGTGCTGTGTGGAGCCACTGGGAGGCCGCTCTAGGTGAATCACAGCAGAGGCCCTCAGGATGCCATCGTTTTCAAATAACTACTCTCCTTTTGAGAAATATTAATAGATTTGGGTTAGCTACTGGGTTTTAGTAGAGACTAAATGTTTAATCATAGGCCACCAAGTTACCATGTGACCTGAGCTGTCCATCATGAACTAACTGGGTATTACCTGACCCACCGAGCCACGAAGTCGGGCCTGTATAGCACACTCATACACTCACAGGTGAAATGACTGTGCCAGCTGGGTGATCGAACACCAAGGGGAAATGCCAGTGTCCCTCCACAGTGGAGGCGAGGAAGGACACGTCTGGGATCCACGAGATGCCCCCAGGCGTCTCTTAGTACCACCAAGCCCTGTGATTAAAGTCAGTGCAGGCAGGACTGTGAATGACCCAGCCTCTTCAGGAACGAAGGTGAGTTCATGTCACCAGGTAAAGAACCATGGTTACCGGAAGATGCAGGCCATGTGGAAGGCAAAGGAGGCAAAGGTGGTTACACGCACCAGCGACTACCCTGTGCCCAGTTACAGAAATGGGGCTGTCGTTGTCCCAAGTGCCCTAAGATGTACCGACTTCGGATCAGAGGATGCAAGTGACATCGATCCTCCTCTGGGGAAAGGGTGAGTGCATTTCTGGCTGGACTCGGGGTCAGTCGTCATGCTAGCAGAGACATCACTTAGCCGCTTGCAAGGGTTGGGGTGCCGAGTGCACGTGGGTAGACTGGATGGTTAGTGTTACATGTCAACTTGGCACGCGACGTTGGCCAGATGCTTGACCAAACACTAATCTGGATGTTCCTATGAAAGTATCTGGAACTACCATCTACAGTCAGCTGACGTCAAGTAAAGGAGATTAAAGCAGGGAACTTGGTAACGCAGGGGCCGCGCATCATTGGCTAACAGTTTTGAGAGCGATCCCATGCTTCCTGGAGATGAAGAATTCCTGTCTCAAGACTGCAACGTCAATGCCTCCCAGAGTTTCCAGTCTTCTGGCCTGCCTGGACTTGCAAGCTCCACGGTCATGTGACTCACCTGCTTCAAATCATCTGTCATCTATGTCCACCTACCTGTCATCTGTCATCTATGTCCACCTACCTGTCATCTGTCATCTATGTCCACCTACCTGTCATCTGTCATCTATGTCCACCTACCTGTCATCTGTCATCTATGTCCACCTACCTGTCATCTGTCATCTATGTCCACCTACCTGTCATCTGTCATCTATGTCCACCTACCTGTCATCTGTCATCTATGTCCACCTACCTGTCATCTGTCATCTATGTCCACCTACCTGTCATCTGTCATCTATGTCCACCTACCTGTCATCTGTCATCTATGTCCACCTACCTGTCATCTGTCATCTATGTCCACCTACCTGTCATCTGTCATCTATGTCCACCTACCTGTCATCTGTCATCTATGTCCACCTACCTGTCATCTGTCATCTATGTCCACCTACCTGTCATCTGTCATCTATGTCCACCTACCTGTCATCTGTCATCTATGTCCACCTACCTGTCATCTGTCATCTATGTCCACCTACCTGTCATCTGTCATCTATGTCCACCTACCTGTCATCTGTCATCTATGTCCACCTACCTGTCATCTGTCATCTATGTCCACCTACCTGTCATCTGTCATCTATGTCTACCTACCTGTCATCTGTCATCTATGTCCACCTACCTGTCATCTGTCATCTATGTCTACCTGTCATCTGTCATCTATGTCTATCTATCTGTCATGTCATCTATGTCTACCTACCTGTCATCTGTCATCTATGTCCACCTACCTGTCATGTCATCTATGTTTACCTGTCATCTGTCATCTATGTCTACCTGTCATTGTCATCTATGTCTACCCATCTGTCATCTATGACTACCTACCTGTCATCTGTCATCTATGTCCACCTGTCATGTTCTATCTATCGATCCATTTGTCAAAGTCTGTTTTATCTATATCTACCTCTTATTTATCTGTGTCTATCCATCTATCATCTATGTCTATGCATCTTTATCTACTGACTATTTATGCCTGTCTATCATCTATCTATCTCTATCTATACCTACCTATCTACCTATCCATGTCTATCTATCTGTATCTATTTAATCTATCATCTATCTGTCTCTCTCGCTCTCTCTATTTAATCTATCATATCTACCCATCATCTATCTATCTCCTTCCCTTCTATTGATTGGTTCTGTTTCTCTGGTGGTCTTGGACACACCCCAAGAATTAATTTTTATAATACGACCATGAGCAGCAAAAGATTCTATTCTCACTTTCATGTTAACCAAATTGCAGTCTAAGGAATTCTGAGGGTGACATTAAAGTGAAGGAGAGTGCAAATCTGAGTTGGCAGGCTGGCAGTACGAGCAGAGATCCAGCCGTTACTGCTCGCCTTCCACAGAGCTCCTAGGGCAATCACGTCCTCATTAAGTTGGTCCATTAGTTTTTATTTGAGATACAGATAGAGTGTGACTTCTCAGAATAGATTCGTGAGCTTCATTTGTATGCTATGTGCTAATGTGTCCTGAAATTCATTAAGACATGGCCCGGAAGGAATCCTTAAGCGTGTACTATATCGGGCAAATGAAAAATCAAGTATGCCCCGGGATGATTCCCCTCCCAATGGCAGAAGTGTCTTCTCCCAGTGAGGTGAGAGAGTAGTGCCTCCCCTGCACGAGCACTGCCGGGGTGCCTGAGCAAACACAGCAGACCTCCCACACAGGGCCATGAGACCAGCGTGGCTCTCTTTCCACCCTCCTGGGCATCCCTCAGCCACGTGGCTCCAGTGGGACGCACTGCAGGGGAAAGGGCCATCGTGCTGACGTCGCCTGCTTTCTGCCAGGGAGACCTGTCAGGTCGCATCTGTAGGCAGCACCCCTGGTGTGGTTTATGAAGTGCGTGAGTTTTTCTTCTGAATGGATTCTGACAGGGAGTTTCTCTGGGCATGGATGATTGGGGGGAAAAAATCTCACACCCTTACGAGCAAAATATGTTGGTTAAAAAGGCTGCTGGAAACAGCAGCAGGATTCTGCAGAAGAGAATCCAAGCTTGCCCTGGGGGCGCCTGGCCACACGCACAGTCGCATGCCACCTCTCCACCACGCTGGCACAGTCGTCTCTGGGATGTCCTGTCCGAGAGGCAGGTCACATGACACCAGGCGTAAAATCCCCCCCAGTCCTGATTAGTTATTAGTTACTCCCTCAGGGGAGGATGGCTCATGGATCCTTTTCCATTTCTAGAGTTTATTACTATTTAAAAGGTGAATTTTGGTTTAATGGTTTGCAATTGAAACCTCATTCCTGACTAGAACAGTTTTTTTCTGGGCTTCATCCATTATTCAGAGGATATGTTGCATATGAAACCGAAACGTTCAAAGTCGTTTCTCTCCGTGTTTCTTGGTGGACCTAGGAAACGTGGAACAGGAAATAGTGCCAGGGAGATGAGTAAATACCATTTCCCAAGCAGACTGCACCAGCCAGGTGGGGTTCATTCTGAGCAGCCCACATCCCGTAAACTGGTGATGGTAAGTGCATTGTTTCTAAAACTGCAGAATCAAATGCCCTTTCGATCTGCTGTAGGAGCCTCAGGGACGTAAATTCTGCCTCTGGATCCGTCCCGTAATCCTCATGCCGCTCGACCTCAGTTAACTACTGCATTCCTACTAACGGCTTAATATGTTATTCTCGGTAACTGCACTGTACACCTGTGAGATGAACCAGTTACTCTTCCCGGCCACTCCCAGTGGGAGGCGCTATCCCCACCCAGCCGGAGCTCAATGGCAGG
>NW_006159496.1:478161-481218 GCF_000334495.1 Tupaia belangeri chinensis
CGCTCAATGGCAGGAATGTGGCTGCCTGGGCCACAACTGGCAGCTCCCTGAGAGGGTGGGTTACTGAGGTCGTGGGGACCTCTGTGCAGAGCACTTCAGAGTTGGCTGCTCCAAGCAGGAAGCCCTTGAGAGGAGATAACTGTAGTAGCCAGGAATCCTTTGCTTCGTTTTATTTTCATGATTCAATCTTTTATTTATTTATTTATTTATTTTGATTTTTGCCATAGGGCATGCATACTCACTAGAGAGTGGAGAGATAGAGCGATATGGAAGGAGGGAAATGAGAACTCAACCCCCTCCCCCCGAGAATGGCCACACCATAATCCCTTCTCCTCCCGGAGAGATAGAGCGATATGGAGGGAGGGAAATGAGAACTCACCCCCCCTCCCCCCGAGAATGGCCACGCCATAATCCCTTCTCCTCCATATTCCTCTTGGCCACACCATAATCCCTTCTCCTCCATATTCCTCTTGGGAGCTTGGGCATGCACACGTGCACCTGGCGTGATTTATAAGCCACCCGTGCTGGGACTCTGCACCACAGTGGGCCATGTGGGAATCCAGCCACATTAACCACTGCACCACCCCTCAGACTGCTGGCCCCTTGGTCGCAGTTTTGAAAAGGTTTATTTGTATCTTCTGAGTGTGAGAGAGACAGAGTCGGCGAGAGAGCACCCAACAGGGGCCTCACTGGGAGGAGCCACGGCCAGAGCCAGCTGGCCGCGGGCACACGCACACCCACGCCCAGCACACTCCAGGAGTGCTCACACGTGGGCGGCTTCCCAGAGCAGCGCTCTCCACTGTGGCACCTCTGCCTGGCCCTGATCCCGCACGTCAGAAAAGGCTGCCTAGATGGTCGAAAGTTTCATCGTCAAGGACACCCCTGGCTTTTCATTAAAAATATAACTGAAGTCTGTATTACACGTTCCTATTCCCATGTATACAGTCACCATCTGGAACATATAGGCATCCATATACTGTATGTAGCATATGGGGGGGTCTTCAGAAAGTTCATGGGAAATACATCTCATGAAAAACACTGATGCAGGGGTTTCAACCTTTTTCTTGCACCAAGATAAACTTGCACTCTCGGAGGCCACAGCTGTGGCCGCCACTGGCACTGAGCCCCCAGCTCTCGGTAGCCTCCAGGGATGACCACACGCCTCTGGTCTTCAGGGGCTGGGCTTCAACCTTTTCTTTAAAATGTTTTTTGCTATAGGGCGTGTGCGTTCGCTAGAGAGACAGAGACAGAAAGCAAGATATCACCCCCCACCCCCCGGGGGAGATGGCCACACTGCAATCCCTTCTCCATTCTCCTCTTGGGATCTTGGGCACGCATGCACATGCGCCTGGTGTGAGTTTAAGCCACCGGGTCCGGGACTCGAACTGCAGTTGACTACATGGGAGTCCAGCGACATGGCCAGGACTTTTATTGCTGGTCCCAAGACCTTCTTATAGTAAGTTTTCTTTTTTATTTCTTTCTGCATGAGTGAAAGATACAGGGGAGAGAGAGAGAGAGAGAGAGGACTCCCAGTAGGACAGTGTAACAGTGTAACTTGCCCCCCAACCTCAGCCAGCCCTGGACTGTGGCCATGCGTGTGCCCAGAGTACTGAGAGAAGTCCCTGGACCAGAACCTGGAACCTTCTTGTGCGCCCGGCCTTGTGGCGTGTTGTATTTTGCCACTGTGTCACCATCAGGTCCCTGTGTGGTAAGGTCTCTATCAGGACTCAGCGCCAACAGCACCAACAACAGCTCCCCAGACAAGGGCTGGCCGCCACGCCGTCCGAGCCAGTCTGGGCTGCGTCGTCCTTCTAGTCGAACCCATCGGAATAAACCCACGAGGTCGGTCACTTTCAGACCTGTGGAGTGAAGAACCCCACTGCAGAAGACAGCAGAGGGTAACCACGGGAGGCTCACGCCAGGGGAAAGGCAGGAAAGGGCTGTGCGAGGAGCTAAGAGCAGAACCCGTGGGCAGGACACAGAGGCAGGGGCGCCAGCCTCCCGCCCAGCTCCAGGCAGCATGCGGAGCGCCAGGAGGGGTGGGAGCGGGTCCTCAAGAGCCCCTCGCTACCTCCCTCCCGCTCACAAAGCCATCGCCTCTGGGTCATCCCATCTGGCCTCCTCAGTCCATCCCTCAGCTGGTGACCCTCCCTTCATCCCCCGGGCTGGCCCCTTCCTGGTGGCCCCCTGCTCCTGTCCTCGGCTGACAGGCTCCATCGCTATGGCCTGCTGCCAGTTACCCGTGGTTACCTGCCCCAGGCTCGGGCTCCTCTGGCCAGGGCAGAGCTTTCTCCTGTGACGAGCCCAGTGCCCGGCCTCTGCCTGACGCCTGTGCCTGCTGATGCGCGAGCGAGCATGTGGCTTCGAGCTGGGAGAGACACCATGGCCCAGTGCCCGTGGGCAGGCACAGGCCTCCCTGTCTGCTGGGTAACTTCCCCCAACATGGCCCTGAGCAATAATCGGGCCACACCACCTAGCACGATATGTTTATAAGGGCCCAGAAACTGCCTCGGACCGGTACCGCAGGCTGGATCTGAGTCTGTTTTGTGTTTGCAGCACAAAGGGGGGAAATTTTTTATTTTATTTTATTTTTTTTATCTTAGGGCACACTCACTTGCTGGAGAGAGAGAGAAAGAGAGAGATAGTGAGAGGGAAAGTGAGAGATCACCCCCGGGGGGATGGTCACACTGCAATCCCTTCTATGTTCTCCTCGTGGGATCTTGGGCCCACATGCCCAAGCATGTGAGTTTCGAGCCACTGGGTCCAGGACTTGAACCATGGTCAGCCATGTGGGAGTCCAGCGACGTAAAAGCTACACCATCTGCTGGTTCCCAAAGTGAGTATTTTTAAGTGTAAAAGGATAACTTAAATCCTGAAGACCATCTTCTGAAAAGTCTGAGCAGCTCTGGTTTCAACTCTGATCCGTGGCTCCCACAGGGATTATTTCCGAATTTGTCTCCAATCCCTCCTTTGAGGGTGCCGGGTCCCGTGCTCTGATGGGCACGTCGCCCGTGAGCCGCCTGCTGTGCTGCGCAGGGCTGCCACGGCTTTCTGCCC
>NW_006159496.1:481477-482077 GCF_000334495.1 Tupaia belangeri chinensis
GGTTGGCGTGTGGCTGGAGGAGCCAGGCAGCTGACCGGGAGGGTGGCTGCTGCTCGGGCTGGTGGAACCCATCTGACCGGTTGGAGGGCAGGCCGTAGAGGCTCTCGCGCACCGGGAAAGCCTGGCCCAAGGAGGGGCTCTGGCTCAGGGCGTGGTCTATAGGAGGGACTACCACACCTTCGGCGCCGTGCCTTCCTCGGAGGCCTCGACACCACGCCGGCTCAGCAGGGTGACTGACAAAGCCTGCCTGGAGCAGGGCTCATAGGCCCAGTCCCCAGAGGGGTCATTACAGAGGGCCAGCCTCCTGGGCCTGTCTCCAGGGCCTTCACCACAGCCATGGGTACTGGAAGATGCAGAGCTGGGCTGGTCTCTCTTCCCCACACCCGTGGGTGCTGGAACCTGTGTCTCCCATGCACTTCAGAAAAGGCGACCCCTGCCTACCCTGGGCACCATCACCGCCTTCCCTCGCACACGTGCTTGGAAGCCTGGGCCGAACTTCCATAGAGCCCTGAGCTGTGGGACCACACTGGCCCTGAGGTCTGGGTCTCAGTGGACGGCAGAGCCGGGGGCTCCTCTTCCCCCTCCCCCCCCCACACACAC
>NW_006159496.1:482168-495127 GCF_000334495.1 Tupaia belangeri chinensis
ACACTAAAAATTCATGGCGGGCAAGTCTGCTCAGTCATAGTTACGGTAGGGCAGGGCTGGTGCACAGAGAGAGGCCGGCAAGAAGCCACGCTAGCAGCGCCACGTGACCCCTTCTGAGGATGGGTCCAGACGCACGCTGTGTGTGACCGAGCCTCCCAGCAAACTAGGAGAAGCTCACCTGGGAGCACAGAAGGCCGATCATCGGCAGGTGGTTCCCCAGACCTGTCACTGCCGTGCACCTGAGAGGCTGGACTGAACAGCACACGGCTGTCGGGAAGAACACGAGGCTTCTCTACAGGGTCAGCCCTCGGGCTCTGCAGACCACTTCCCCTCCCACTTGGAGGACGGCCTGCCCTCTCCCAGGCTGCCCGTCTGTCCAGCCCCGAGCTTGGCTGGGTGCAGGCTAGTGCTGACTTTGTGGAGCAGGTTAGGAACTGTCACTGCAGATCTGTACCTTCCACCGCAGACAGGGCTTCGCTCCCAGGCACCTTCATCGGAGGGCTGTTCACAGGGTGTGGAGCTCGTGGGAGAACCAAGCACCTGCCGAGTTGCTGCCAGGCAGGTTGGAGGCAGACCCCCAGGCTGTCATTAGCCACTCACTGGGGGGCGGCGGCGTAGTCCCTACCCTCCAAGCTGACTCTGCCCTGGAAAACCACGCAGTGCCGGTCATACTGAAGCCAGCCCTGTCTGCTTCACAAATGAGGAAGAAGAGCTTTGTGGGCAAAGGTGAGGAAACTTGTGGAGAACTCCCAGGCCCTGTGCCCTCTCTGGTTTTCTCTCTGCAGCTCCGAAGGTCTGGGAGCCCGCGTCTTCTAGGAAGGTGCCTCAGTGCGAAAGCAGGGCTGCGACCCCTACTGGGTCCCCTGGGTCCCCTGGGACCCACTACATCTCAGGGCAAAGGCTGCAGGGTGGGAGGGAACCGGCCTAAGACCAAACCGATTTTCACACGGACGCAAAATGCAGAGCAACCCTCCGACTTCAGGCTGGCGCTCTGGGCCCGGCCGGCCGAGCACAGCCGCACAGCCACAGTGGTGACTGAGGCTCCGCCCCGTTGGCAGAGCAGCAGCCACGGCCCTGGACCAGGTGAGCCGGGAAGTGCCGAGACCCCGACTCAGCCTGAGGCCCTGTACGGCAGGGGCCTGGGCCGAGGCCTGATGCGGCAGCGCTATTCCTTACGACGACCCAAGGAGAGTGGGAGGCTGTCCTCACCTCGAGCACAGCATGTGTGTCCAGGGCGTGCTCACCCAAACCCTGGCCAGGGCCCAGATCTGAAGACTGACTACGAAGGTTCAAACGAGCCACAGGGTGGGCAAGGCTGGGAGAGAGCGGTCACTAAGCCGTCACACAGAGAGGCCAATCAGCACCGTGTTCTCCTGCCCAAGGCCGACAGACACAGGGAGCACGTGGCCTGAGCCCGGAGGGCTGCTCACTGGACTTTACGAGGGCTCGCCAAGACTTAGCATAAACCAGAGAGCGAAATATCTTATCAACTTTTTTTTTTTTTATAAGATTACATGTTATAAAATAGTATTTTGGACACTGGGTTTAATAGACATGTCATTAAAGCGAATTTCACCTTTTAGCCTTATTTTTAAATCACTTTCACTTTATAGAAATGTGGACACGAGGAACTTGAAGTTGGTTTTGTGACTTGCATGCTATTTCTGCCGGGTAGCACCGGGCCAGCGCTCTGGACCCCAACCCTGGCTGACCCACTGTGTAGCTGGGTGGCGACCGGGGACTCTCAGCAGACTCAGACTGTCTGATGAAATCAGCCCCGCTCCCCTCACAGCTGAAGGGACAGAGGAACACGCCGTCCACACCGTTGGGCAGCACGCCACCCCGTGTCGTTTCCCATCAGGGTGCAAGCTGCCTGTGTGGCCGTGCAGCTGTGACCGCACAGGGTGACACGTGGAAGTGCAGGGCAGATCCCGGTCACTGTCAGGACACCGCGGCACAGCAGCTCGTCTAACACATGCGTGTTACAGTGATTTTCCAAGAGACGGCATCGAGGCGTCTCGAGGAGGGGACGCCTTTTCCTGACCTGAGTGAAGGCTGTAGCTAGGCTTGGGTTGGCCCAGGCAGAGCCAGCGCGTGCCAGGCTCCCCTCTCACTAGCTGCCTGCTGGCCTGCCCCAGGCCCGTCACGTGCCCAGAGCCCACGTGGTACAAACCACTACCGATGGTGGGCGCCGACGAGTTACACTACCCAGCAGGCTCGGGGCCCAGGCTGGCCAGGACGGATCTCCTACCTTCTCATTTTTCTTCTCATCCGGTTTGCACCCCGTGCTGGTGGGGCTGGACGTGGGCAGGCTGCCGGCAGGGCCCCCTCCAGCCTCTCCGCCCAGGTTGGCGGCGCTGACGTTGGGTGGTGTGATGGCTGAAGCTGCAGATGAGAGGGGGATGGCTGGCCGGGTACACGCCTGCAGCGGGGGCTGGTGGGCCTGCTGTGGGGACACCGTGGAGTGCGGCCTGAGGCTGGCGGCAGGCAGGCGGGATGGAGAGTTCTGAGTGCGCAGGGGCGACACGGTGGCGGTCGGTCGGTCTTGGGCCGGGGTGGAGGGGTGGGCGGCTGGAGCGTGGGGTGGAGAGAGAGTGGTGGAGAGGTTAGTTTGCCACTGGCTGCACGGTCCAGTGCATGCCCAGCCCAAGCCACTCTCTCGGTCTCCGCAGACCTGGCCATGTCGCAGTCCCCCATTTTGCAGACAAACAAATGGAGGCCAAGCACCCTAAAATGAATAGCCATCTTTCCCAACCCCAGGGAGCCCTGCCGCTTCGCTCAGGCCGAGCCGAGGGAGCTTCCTGTTGCGAGTGTGGACGCACGCCCAGTTCATGGTGCAGGCCTGTTTTCCCTGCCGGTTTCTAAAACACCCTGGTAAACGCTCCCAGAAGGAGAGTCCGGGAGAGCACCCAGGCAGACACTCCGCATTGCAGGGCACCATCGCAGCCAGCCCTGACCTAGGAGCAGCCCGGCCAGTCCTTGCTTTTCACATGCACCTGGCCCGGCCCAGAGCTGGGAGGCGGCTTTGCCTGGTGACAGTTGCAGGAAGAAAGCGCAGCATTTCCTGGGGCAGCCTTGAGGGGAAGCTAGCCGCATCCTGCCCCAGTCAGCCTGCAGTTGTCGCCTGCCTGCAGGTGGAAGGCCCAGAAGTTCTGGCACAGCTACCACCCCCCCTCGCTGCCAGCCAGCGGCACTTCTTAAAGAAGTTCAGGATCCAACGAGATAACATTTGTAAAAATCTCCACTTGAAGATGTAAAAGCTCCCTTAAACACGACAGCCCGGGAGAATCAGGGTGCTGTCCTTATTTGTGTTAATGCTGAACCAGTCACTTCCCTGCTAAATACAGACAAAATAGGAGGGAGGAGGGGACCATCACCAGGGTAACAGGACGTGGTGGTCCGACCCAGGCCGGGGCTCAGGCACCACGCAGCTCGGAGCAGGCGTGGACGGCGTCATGCCAGGGAGGTGAGCACGTCACGCTGTAATTATTTTCTCCACCAGATTGTTTGCATTCGTGGCTCAGAACACGAACAAAATACACACGATAAAGACCACATTCTCGGCCCCCACGTGTGCCTTGAATATGCAAGTGCTCTCCATGGGGGCTTCGCCATGTGGGAAGTCATCGCACACCACACACAAAGCCCTCCCATCGCCAGGCTGTGTGGGAGGAGCTGGCCAGATCTAATTATGTGATTGTGACTTGCTGGGACTCGAAAGGCCTGCTGTTTCTATGAGAGACATACAGAAAGGCTGATTTATGTCTTTGAAAAGTTTTTTTTTTTAAATTTTTAAAGTATTTTCACTGTAGAATGAAATGTACATTCTGGGTTTCAAATGGGTCCAGAACCTACAGCATTTAAGTCCTTGCCCCACATGGCTCATATTTAAAGGCCGAGCAAGTGAGACAATTACACGGATGGAGAAGCCACCCGGGTCACTCAGTCACCCATAACCCTGACTCGAACGGCTGCTCCTCGGCAGACTCATTCGCCTGTCCCGGCAGTCTGAACTCTCCTTCACCCCAGCCCCTCAGTCCCTCAGCCCCTGGCCGGGAAATGATGGCCCGCCGGGAAGAGCGATTACACTGGCCTCCAAGCCTCAGTCTCCAGGGCTGCCGGGGTTTCCTGCCTGGGAACTCTGCCTGGCTCTCTACTCCTGGCTAGCTTCCACACAGCCGTCATCACCAGGCTAAGCCAGATGCGAGGAAGAGGATGCTCCAAAAGTTCCAGATTGCCTTCCATGCCATACCATCTCCTCACAGCCTCCCCTTGGCCTCTCTGGCTTCTTGGCTGCACCCCACGCAGGATGGGCTCTCTCCACCTCACAGAGCAGTGCTGGCCGGTCCTGTCCACAGAGCGCACTTCTCCCTGCCAGCGGCAATGTGGGACCCTGAGTGCCCCAACCAGCTCAGAGGGTGCCTTCTAGGGGGTGTGACCTCCTGACCACCTTCGTGGTGCAGCCCTCCCTCCTGACCACCTTCGTGGTGCAGCCCTCCTGCTGTGAGCGCATCCTCTCTTGATCTAGTTTTTCTTTTCCTCCAAGGCACTTAGTGCCTCTTAATTGTCTGTATAATTTTCCTGCAGATTTTGCTGAATGTTCAGTCTGTTGCCCCCCCCTACAATGTGAATTCCTTGAGGATACAGATTTGGACCATTTAATTCACTCATCTAATTCATTCTAAACCTTTGGAATGGTGCCTGGCATGTAGTAGGTGCTCAATAAATCTTTGAACGAGTTAGTGAGTCTTTGGGAAAAGGGAAGTCCAGCTATAACATCACCACAGACTTCACAGAACCGAGCCAGTGGAGGAAAAAATGCTCTGTGAGGAAGAGAAGCCAGGCTCACTACACAGACTTAAGAGTTTCTGGAACCCATTGATCTTAGGTGGGATTCACCCTTGATTTCATTCACCCTGTGCCCGCAACCTCTGCTGGCCTAGACCAGTATCCCACTAGAGATCCCTCTAGATATAATAGCAATGCCAAAGGAGTCCATGCTTTCTTTGATGTCATACCACCAACGGCGACTGTTGGGGAAAACGAGATTCCGAAGTCTCTGTTACCCCTTTGCTTCTTCAAACCTTTGATATGCTTCAATAACTCTGTATCCTCCTGGGTCCTGTTAGTCCCTGTTTAGTCCACCAGTACGTCCTCAGGAAATAGAATGGTATATGACATCCAGTCGGTGCTTTATAAATACTATCAAGTCTTTCAGGTTAACTTGTCTCCTGATTTATCCGTTTCCCTCCCTCCAGTCTCAAAGACACAGGATCCTAACCAATCAACCCCTTCTCCATTATTCTTGATTCCTGCTCTTGATCCATCTCCTTCTCTGCATTTAAACCTTCTTCTAGCTTTTCCCTCATGATTTATTAACCAAGGTAAGTCTCTTTCATTTAAGAAGTAATCTTATGTCTATGCTGTCTTCTTTTTTTACCTAGTACCTCCCTTTCCCACTTGTCTTTATGACTCAGACTTTTGAAATAGCATATGTACTGGCTCTTTCTCTCATTTTTTTCTCATTTCTTTCTAAGTAATCTGTATTTGTTCTCTGGCAGCTTTCATAGTATTTTTCCTTATCTTTTTATGACTATAGTTTATGTACAGTAGATTTAGTTGTGGATTTATTGTTATTTTTTCCTACTCAGCACTGCTGTGTGAGGACTTGTGACTTTCTTCAGTTCTGGGGAATTCCCGGTGATAATTTATTTGAATCTTTTCTCTTCCCCACCCCTCTATTTTCAGGTTCTGGAAATCCTATTAGAAGTAGTTTGGAGTACCTTGGTCTTTCCTCTATGTTTATGATACTTGTTCATATCTTTCCTTACTGCTTTGTGGTCTAGATAAATTCCTTTGTACAGCTTTCTACTTTCACTAATTCCACCTTCAATGGTGTCTGGCCCTCAAACTTCATTACTCTTTTTCAAGATTCTTTTGACTTTTCTAGGACATCTACATGCTTATATGATTTGAGAACTAGATTGTCAATTTCTACAAAAAAGTTGGATGGGATCTTGATTGGTATTGAACCCATGGGTTAAGGTTTATAGAATAAAATTTTTTAACAGTGTTGTCTTGTCACTCACAATGTGTAACTTTTTAAGAACTTCTTTAATTTTTCTTGGTAATGTTTTCTTATTGAGAACTTCTTTAATTTTTCTTGGTAATGTTTTATAGTTTTCAGTGCACAGGTTTTTCCTATCTTTTGTCAGATTTATTCCTATGTAATTTCTACTTTTCAATACTATTAAATTTGGTATAGTTTTTAAAGTGTCAACATTTGGTTGTTCTTTCATAGAATACAGACATACAATTGCTTTTTGAATATTGATCTTCTATCCTACAACCTTGCTAAATTCACTTTTTACCTCTAATAATGTATGTGTGTGTTCCTTAGGGTTTTCTGCATATGAGAGCATGTCATCTGAAAATAAGATAATTTTACTCTTTCCTTTGTCATCTGTGTCTTTTATTTCTTTTTATTGACTAATTGTCCAGTACAAAATTGAATAGAAGAGGCAAGAGCAGACATCCCATCCTGTTTCCGATCTTAGAGAAGAAGCTTTTATTATCTTGCCATTAAGTATGATGTTAGTTGTAGATTTTCATACATAGTCTTTACCAGGTTGAGGAAGTTCACTTCTGTTCCTTACTATTATGCTTTTTAACTGCCAAAGGGCAGGCATGTGTGTGCATGTACAGGAGTAGGAGAAAGAGAAAGAACCTTTCAATTGGGGCACCACAATCCTTTCTCTTCCATTTCTCCATCTCATCAGGATTTTGGTCACACATGCGTATGCTCCCAGTATGTTTAATTTGTCTGGGATTTGAAAAGATGACTTGCTTCTTCGCACAGCCCTTAACTGCTGCACTATAGGGCCATTTATTTCTCATTTTCTGAGAGGTTTTCTGTTTGTTTGTTTGTTTTGTTTTGCTATAGGGTCTGTGCCCTTGTTAGAGAGAAAGAAAATGGGAGAAAGTGAGAAATCATTCTCCAGAGGGTATAGCCATGCTGCAATCCCTTCTTCTTTCTTCTCTTGGGATTTTGAGCACTCATGCACATGTGCCTGGTATATATTTTTTTCAAGCCACTGAAACTTGAACCACACAGTAAGCTGTGTGGGATCCAGCCACCATAACATCTGCATCACTAATCAGAAGTGGATGTTGGATTTTTTTCAAATATATTGTCAGCACCTATTGAAAGAATCATATTATTATCATTACTCACTTTCTTGATAAGGTGAAGTACATTGAATTTCAAATGTTAATCTAATCTTACATTCCTGGAGTAAACCTGACTTGGTCATGATGTATTTTCCTTTATATTTATTGCTGTGTTTGATTTATTAAAATTTGTTTAGAATTTTTACATCTGTGTTTATAAGGAATATTGACCTGTGGTTATATTTTCTTGTAATGACTTTATCTGGTTTTGGTATAAGTGTAATGTTGGCCTCCTAGAAAGAAATAAGTATTCTCCCTTTTTTCAATTTTCTGGAAGAATTTCCATAAATTTGTTGTAATTTCTTTATTATTTGGCACAATTCATCAATGAAGTCACCTGGGCCTAGAGTTTCTTTGTGAAGATTTTTAACTACTAAATCAATTTCTTTAGTAGATATAGGCCCATTCAGATTATTTATGTCTTAAGTTAGATAATTTGTGTCTTTCTAGGAATTAGTCCACTTCATCTAATTTGTTGACTTTAAGGCATAAAAATGTTTAAAATAATTTATTACTTTGTAGAATTTTCTTTCTTCTTTCTTTCTTTCTTTCTTTCTTTCTTTCTTTCTTTCTTTCTTTCTTTCTTTCTTCTTCTTTCTCTCTTTCTCTCTCTCTCTCTCTTTCTTTCTTTCTTTCTTTCTTTCTCTTTCTTTCTTTCACCTTCCTTCTTTCTTTCTTTTTTTTTAAGAGACTTTTTGCTGTGGGATGTGTGTGCTCACTGGAGAGATAGAAAACGAGAAATTACCCCCAAGGGGGGATGGCCACACTATAATCCCTTCTCCTCCATTCTCCTCTTGGGATTTTCTTCTCCTCCCTTCTCCCCTCGTGATTTTGGGCGCACACACACACACACACACACACACACACACACACACAATCCTGGTGTGAGTTTCAAGCCCCGAGTCTGGGACTTGAACCATAATCAACCATGTGGGAGTCCAGCAACGTAACCATTATGCCATCTGCTGTTCCCTAGAATTTCTTTTTTAAGACAATGCCTTGTTGTGTTGTCCAGGTAAGGAGCTTGCAATCCTCCTGTCTTAGTCTCCCTAAATTGCTGAGATTACAGGTATCAGCCTTTAGGTTGGACTGGGAATTGAATCTTTTTTTTTATCTTTTTTTTTCTTTTGAGAGGTTTTTCACTATAGGGCGCGTGCGCTCGCCAGACAGACAGAGAGAGACAGAGAGACAGAAAGCGAGAAATCACCCCCCAGAGGGGATGGCCACTCCGCAATCCCTTCTCCTCCATTCTCCTCTCGGGATCTTGGGCACGCACGCACACGCGCCCGGCATGGGTTTTAAGCCCCCGGGTCCGGGACACGAACCACGGTCGACTACATGGGAGTCCAGCGACATAGCCATTACGCTAACTGCTGGTTCCCTGGGAATTGAATCTTGACCTCCTATGTTGTCCCAGCCTGTGGAACACAGCAGCCCAGGCCGCCATGGCTGGGCCCATCTTGTAGAATCTGAAGTGATGTCACTTCTATTATTCCTGTTATTAATAATTTGTGTATTTTACCCATCCATCTGTCTAGAGGTTTATCAACTGTACTATTAGTCTTCTCAAAAAAAATCATTTGGTTTCATTGATTTCCTCTACTAGCTTCCTGCTTTCTAGTTCACCGAGTTTAGCACTGATCTTTCTCTATTTCCTTTGTGGTCTCTTTGCTCTTTTTATCCTGGTTTCTTAAGGTAAAAGCCAAGGCCATTGATTTGACACCTTTCTCTTTTTTCTAATATACTGTGTTTAGTGCTATAAATTTCCCTGTAAGTACTGCATTAGTGGTATCCCACTAATTTTGACATACTGTGTTTTCATTTCATTCCGCTCAAAATGATTTCTCATATACCTTCTCATGTCCTCTTTGATCTGTGGGTTGTTTTAAAGTATGCCATCTAGTTTTCAAACACTTGAGGATATCAAATATTTGTTATATGTTATTGACTTCTCCACTGTAGCCAGAGACTGTAGTTTGTGTGACTTGAATCCTTTAAAATGTATTGAAACTTGATTATGGCCCAAAACATGATCTGTCTTGGGGAATGTCCTATATGCCCTTGAAATGTACATACAAATCACTGCTGTTGGACAAAGTGTTCCCTAAATGCCAACTAAGTTGGTCATAGTGCTATTCTACCATTCTATTTTTTTTTAAATCAGTTTTCTACTTTTTCTATCAATTAGTGAAAGACTGGAATAACTGACTTCAATTGTGGACTTGTTTATTTCTCCTTGCAGCTGTATTCATAATTGCTTATGAATTTAAAGCTGTTATTTCAATAAATAAATATTTAGAATTATGTCCTCTTGATGAAGTGACCCTTTATTATTTGAAATTCTCTCTTTATCTCTAATAATATTTTTTGTAATAAACTCTACTCTATTGGATATTTCCTTTAATTGATATTAGCATCGTATAACTGATCCTCATTACTGGAAGATTCTGTACCTGCAAATTTTCCTACTCACTACAGTTGATTTATAGTCATCAAATAAATACTTGTGATACTTTCACAGCCTTTTTTAGACAACACTGAGCCATCTGACATGCATATTCCCAGCTAAGTTTGAATAAGATTCTCTCAGCTCTCACACAGAGATGGCAAAAGGATGGAGCCAGAAGGGGTAGTGCAGAGGAGAATAAAGAGCTCGAGTTCTGGGGCTACTTGATGGTATTTGAAACCTCGCTCTGTTACCTGTTAGTGAGGCTGTCTCAGGCCAGTCACTGAACACCTCTGCTATGATTCAGACAATGATGTGTCCTCCAAAGGTTCCTGCGATGTAAATTGGTCCTTGATGTAATGGCATCTGGAGATGGTGACACCTTTAAGGAAAAGACCCACCCACACCGTGGATAGGCACCACCCAATTGGCTAGGAGCATCCTTTTATTTTAACCTATTTATGTCTAGATTCAAAGTATTAAAGTGCATTTCTTGCTCACAGAACATACTTGTTTTATTTTGTTTGTTTTTAACAATGTCTGACAATCTTTGCATCTTAACTGGAGTTATTTAAACCATGTACATTTAATATAATCATTCATATGATTAGGTCTAATTCTATCTACATGTTTGCTCTTTGATGCATGTATTCTTGGTCCTTGATTTTTAATGCTTTCTTTTGGATTAATTGAATATTTTTTTTATGAGTCAGTTCTATCTTCTATTAGTTTATCTGTGGTCACTCTTTGTTTTCATATTTAGCAGTTGTTTATATCTTTAAATTATTACAATCTACTTACAAGTGGCTCCATAACTCTTTATATATAGTATAAGAACCTTATTCAGTACTTTTATTTCTTCTCTCCCCACCTTTTTGCTTTAATTATTATGTATTTTACTCTTATGTATGTTTAAAACCCCAAATTGCATTGTTTTGATTTTTGTTTAAATAGTTATAAAAATATTTCAATAATAACAGGAAAGCTTAAATATTTCTCTATGTAGTTACCCTTCAAGTGTTCTTTTTTCCTTTGCATAGATCCCTAGTTCCATCTGGTATTGTTTTTCTTCTTCCTAAAGAGCTTTGTTGTACATTTATCCTAGTGTTGGCATGCTGGTAATGAAATCTTTTAACTTTACAATATATAAATAGTCTTTCTTCTTGAAAGACATTTTTGCTAGTTATAAAATCCTAAAATGACAGACATACTTCTTTCAGTACTTTCTTTAGTTGTTCCACTTTCTTCTTGAACCTAAACTAATTTTTTGTATTTTTCACAGAAAATTGACTGTTATCTTTTTCCAATTGTATGTATTGCATTTTTTCCTTCTGGATGCCCTGGAGATTTTCTTTATTACAGACTTTGAACAATTAGATTGTGATTTGCCTGGTACCATTTTCTTCTTGTTTCTTGTGCTTGGGACTCACCAACTGTTTTTAATCTCTGAGTTTGTAGTTTTCATAAAATTTAGGACAATTTTAGTCATTATTTCTTTAAATCATTTCTTTATCCCATTGATTTCTCCTGTATCTTGGGCACTCCAATTACACAAATAGCAGGATATCTTAAGTTGTTCCATTGCTCATTGACATTCTGTTCATTTAAAAAAATCTCTTATCTTTGTGTTCTATTTTTCATAGCTTCTGTTGCTATGTCTTTAAGTTTACTATTATATTCCTTCAGCAATGTCTAATCTGGCACTAGGTACATCTAGTGTATTCTTGATCTCATACACAGTAGTTTTTATTTGTACAAGTTTGATTTGGGTATTTTCCCTCTCTTCCACATCTCTACTAAATTTCTGAGTATATGGAATGCAATTATAATATATCTGTTTTAATGTCTTTGGCTGGTAATTCTAACACCCACATCAGTTCTGTGTCAGTTTCAGGTGACTGATTCATCTCTTCACTGTAGGTCATATTTTTCTGCTCCTTCGAATGCCTAGTACTTTTTTACTGAATATCAGACATTGTGATTTCTTATGCTATTAGGAGTTAGATGTTTTTGTATTCCTTGAGCATTGTTCTGAGAAAAACTAATTGGAAGCAGTTTGATGCTTTGAGTTTTGCTTATAAGAGTTGTTAGGTAAAACTGGGATAGTGCTAAATTTAGGGGTAACATTCCCCACTATCGAGACAAGGTCCTTCTGCGTAAACTACTCTGTGCTTTGTGGAAATAGGTTTTTTTTTTTCAATCTGGCTGGCAAGAATAGGCACTGTTTCCAGCTGGTGTTCCAGGCACTGTTAGCGATAATCCTTTCATTCTTTCCTGGCTTTGGGTAGTTTTCTCACATGTTTAACGCTGGTTAGTTCTCTGTTGATTACTTCAGGAGGATGCTCCGTAGCCTCTGGATTCTCTCTCTGCCATTCTCTCCTCTCCAGTTCTCTGCCCTGCAAACTCCAGCCATCCATGTCCTCAGGGAGTCTGCAGTCTCCACCTGGCTACTTCTCCCTGTGCCACAGCCTGCAGCCTCTTCATGGATCACTGTCCTTGTTCTCCTAATGTCTACTGTCGCAAACACAGTGTTCTATATATTTATCTTCTTGTTTTAGGTTGGTAAGCCCTGTCCTCATTACTTCAGCTTGGCTATAGGCAGGAGTCTAGCTCAATTTTTTCAAAACAGAATTCTTACATATCTATTACTTAAATCCCTTCAGTGTGCCATACTGCTTTGGATAAAAACCTACATTCTTTGACTTGACCTAAAAGAACCTTTATGGTGTACCGTGGTTCCCTCTTCAGCTCTACTGCAAGTCTCTCTGTCTTTGTCCATGCAAACTTTGTCTCAGTTGCCAAATGCACCTGCTGGCCTCAGCGGTTCCACGTGCCTGCTCCCTGCCTCAGCGTTTCTCTCCCCTGGCCCCCTATAGCTGCCTTCTTTCTACCCATCGGTCCAGATCTAAAGGGAAATGTGTCTGTTTAGAGAAACTATCTTCAGCACACTGGGCATTTATTTCCACACCTTTGTTACGGTCACATCAGACTAGCAAAGTCGCCTGCAATAGGAACTGTGGTCCGGATTATTGCCGTGTCTTTGCCCTTGCTAAACTTTGCCCTCTGCCTTGTCTGCTCACACAGTTCCCATGTGTCCTTGAAGGCTCAAGGTGGGAACCAGCAGGTGGCGTAGTGGTTAAGGCACTGGACTCCCACATGGTTGACCATGGTTTGAGTCTGGACCTGGTAGCTTGAAAATCACACTGGGCATGTGTGCATGAGTGCCCAAGATCCCAGGAGAATGGAGGAGAAAGGACTGTAGAGTGGCCAAACCCCCCCCCCC
>NW_006159496.1:495165-498466 GCF_000334495.1 Tupaia belangeri chinensis
CTGGGGGCATCAACACCAATGGCAAAAAACAAAAAAAAAAAAAAAAAAAAAAAAAAAAAAAAGGAAAAAAAGAAAAAGAAAAAAGACTCAAGGTGTAATTGCTGTCTCTTGAAAACTTTCCACACACCTTTTCCCCATGCCCTCTCCTACCTTCCTCCTCAGCCAGATGGAATTCTCCACGCTTTCCTGACCCCCAGTATAGGCCTCCAGCACAGCGTTTTCCGGCTCCCCTGCAGGGACGGTCTCCTCGTCCTTCTTTCCAGTGGGGCGGCAGAGGCCTGTCCTCTGTCTTCCACACCCCGTGCTGTGCCTCACCCGTACCTGCTCCTTCCCAGTGCTGGCTTTTCCCCGACTAACAAATGGCTCCTGCCCTGCTGAGCACCGATGTGGGCACACGAGTGCATGGGCGCCTGGTGGGGCTGTTCAGCCCCTGGGAAGAGAAGTCACGCTCGTCGGCAGCAAATCATGGGGTGCCACGACCACTGCCATGAAGCCTTTGTCACGTGGCCTGGCTGACCGCCTCCCCACTGCAGGGGCTGGGGTCTGCTGAAACGGGCAGTCACGGCGGCGAGCAGTGCATTTCTTGTACTGTCCACAGCGCCCTTCTCTAAGTGCAGGGAGAAGTGCAAAGGCGGAGGGACGCGGTGGCATGCGTTTACTGATGTGACTCGGCGCCGCTCTCTAACCCGCTGTGACAGCACAAGCGTGGGCTGTGTTGGGTGGGGGTGCACGGGGGAGCCGTTTCGCCATCCTGTGCCTCGCTCTGCCGTACGCAAAATCAAACCGAGGGAGGAGAGGACTGTCACACCGCACGGTTACTATGGTGATCAGTGACTGAGACCCGAGCTGCACTGCCCCTAGCTGTGCCAACTTCCTTTGATTCTGCTTGTTATTCCATAGAGGGAGATGGCGGGCTGCGTTCTCTCCTTTGAATGGGGCGCTTCTGGCAGGGCTGGGCGTGGGAAGGCCATTCACGGGCGATTTTGCGCAGACACCCCAGGCAGCCGTGTGGGACACTCGCGCTCAGTGAGAGCGGGTTGCTCCACCCGTCGGGGCGCACGTGGCGATGTGTGTGTGCCGTGCTGGGCCGGCTGAAATGAGAAGGGCCCTGGCCTGGGCCCTCCGCTGCCCGGGTGCTCTAGAGCCCAAGGAAACCAGCGTCTCGACACAAGGCTGACACCCAGGAAGCTCAGCTGTCAATCACACAATCCCTGTGTACGATGACAGTCCTGTCCCTAGCTAGAGGCCAGCAGTGAGCACTAGCAGGTCAACTTAACCCCTGCTGTAAGAGCAGCTGACCAGAGGCCATGGTCAGGGAGAGGTCTGGGACCGAGAGGACGGATGCAGAGCTCTGGGAGAAGAGTGGTCACTCCTGCTTCCCCCAGACCCGTAGGCCAGGGCTGCGAGGACCCAGCACTCACTCTTGGCCAATGTAAGCAAAAAAAGACGTGTCAGAAAGACGAGCAGACACTACCAGAATCTCTGGGGCGGCACAGTCTTGGGAACGCTGCAGTCAGGACAATGCCCACACTACCTGCGAGGCCTCCCCAGCACACGTCCACCACCGCTGGGCAGGGCACCACCCAGCACGAGAAGCTTGGAGAAGCTTGCCCTTGCTGAAGACCCCTCTGTGTCCCCTTGCCTGCAGCGAGGCTTCGTGCACCAGACCCTCCAGCAATGATTCCTATTCACGTTGACTCCTGCGCTGAGGCCTCAGTGACACTCTATCTGAGCACTGGACTCACGGCCCCGGAGCCTGGCACAACGCTGGGCACTGGGCTCGCAAGGTCAGCCCGAGCCTGCAGACTGCCGGGCGCTGGAACTTCACGCTGTGCCCCCTGACGACCACTGGCCACACCGCATGCCCCTGAAAAGCTGTGTGTTCACCACTCCTGCTCCCCAAGGGGATCCTCAGGAGCTTCTCCTCCAGCGCCGGGCCTGTGGCTGCTCCTCTCGACAAGGCAGGCCGTGTGGCGGGCAGGGTTTGGGATTCAGGCTGAGCCCTCATGGGGCGGGGAGGACATCCAGGTCAGCCAAGGCCACAGGGCGATCTGCAGCACCTCATTTCTCAACGCCACGCAGCTGCACCCATCGCACCAGCTTCTCCTGTAAGCTGTCCCCTTCTGGAGTCTTCTAGGCCGCAGACGCCCCTGCGGTCCCCCCAGTCAGCAAGCTGGAAACCTGCAAGCTGGACTTCGTTCCTCGCTCGCCCTGAGCACTTTGCCCGCCTCCGAGTCCTCCTCTCCCACCCCTCACCGCCTCGCTCCTCTGTGCCAGCGCACCCCCTTCAGTGGGTTAGGCCCTCGCCTCCCTCACCCCTGTGCTGTGCCACGGTTGACACCTGGAGAAGCTTGCCCTTGCTGAAGACCCCTCTGTGCCCCCTTGCCTGCAGCGAGGCTTCGTGCCCCAGACCCTCCAGCAATGATTCCTATTCACGTTGACTCCTGCGCTGAGGCCTCAGTGACACTCTATCCCCTAGAGGCAGGGCACGGACGGCCGCATGGCACTGAGCACATCTAATCCCTCCCAGAGAGTCCTCACGACCGTCCTGGGAGGCAAGAGGCCGCAGCGACAGCAGCGGCGTCAGCAGTGAGCTCGGTCGTGGCTCCCCGCAGCCCCTGCTCCGCCTCGTCAAGTGCTCACAGCTAGTTACACAGCGAGTCCTCCCGCCTCTGCTGCCGCCCAGTCCTGTCCTGCCTCAGGTGCTCTCCTCACCACCCTCCTGTGTGTGCTCTGCAGCTCTTTTTTTTTTTTTTTTTAAATAGAGATTTTTGCTATAGGGCACATGCGCTCACCAGAGACAGAAAGTTAGAAATCACCCCCCCAGGGGATGGCCACCCTGCAACCCCTTCTCCTCCATTCTTCTCTCAGGATTTTGGGCACACATGCACACTCGCCTGGAGTTGGGTCCAGGACTCAAACGGCGGTGGGCTACGTGGGAGCCCAGCAATGTAACCGTGACTCGCCAGATGGCCCCTCGGCAGCTCATTCTGAGCGACCACTTCTGAGGGCCTTTCTTTCTCTCAACGCCCCAGCCAGCTGCCTGAGACGAGCCCTCCCTCCAGCAGTACCTGTGGCCCAAGCACCCGGCCACACTGCCACCTTGCTGGTGGTCAGAGGTGACAGCCCGAGGGCAGGGACGGCGCCCTGCTTAGCGAGCAGCACGTGGAGGGGCGTGAGTAAGAGTACTGAACTCGGGCGGGGCACACAGCCTGGGTGTCCGGCGGGGCCGGCCACGGCCTGCTCGGGAAGCCCCAGCTGGCCTCACGTGGCCACGTGCATGGGCCAGCCTCCTCAGGGG
>NW_006159496.1:498601-500531 GCF_000334495.1 Tupaia belangeri chinensis
TGGGGGGGGGGGCGGGCCCCCCTGCGCCAGGGACTGGCGAGGGGGTACGGCTTCTGCCCTGCCAGGGACTGGCCCGACTCCCTGCCCTGCTTTCCGGGCCACTTCTAACGGCTCATGTTCTGGAGGGCCGGCCAAGAGCCAGTGCCTCTGACCACTCATGGCTGTGTGCTTCTTGCCCTCACGGTGAGGAGAGCCGGATTTCTAGGAGGCCGGGGAGGGGGCCCAGGACGGCATGGCCAGCTGCAGCTTGGATGGTGACGTGCCCTGGGCCCCGGGGGCACCCTGCGAGTCAGGCTGCAGGTCCTCACGGGCTCAACGCTGAGCCTCCAGCTCCCACGCAGGACGTGTTTACCTTCTTTTGTGCTTTGTTTATTATTATTCTTTAATGCCGGGCATGTACACTCACCAGAGAGAGACAGTAAGAGGGCAAGTGAGGAATCAGCCCCTGCGGGGAGGGCCACGCCACAACCCCTTCTCCTCCTGGGATTTTGGGCACACGCGCACGTACCCAGAGTGATTTTTCAAGATGCCAGGGCCAGGACTGGAGCTGTGGTCAGCCACGTGGGAGTCTAGCACCTTAACCTGCCAGCCCCGTGCTGGTTTCTTTACGCCTTGAAGGTCCTCCTCACAATCTCTTTTCATCCTGCCTCCTTCTGGGGCTTTAGAAGGAACAATAATCTGCTGGTAATGGCACCCTGAAGGTGAGGGGCTCACGACCATCATTCCTGCCACCGCAGAGCATCCGGAAAGGGCACGCTGGACCACAGCGCCAGCTGCAGGTTGGGACACCCTAGTGCCTGGGCCGCCGAAGGTGCCCCGTTGAGCCAGGCACCCAAAGGGGCCAATCTTCTTATTCATCCACACAGCCCCACCCCCTTGCCACAAGGAAAGCGCACACGTTTGTAACTTCTCTAATTGTGCTGGCTGCGGGGAAGTACCGAGACCCACAGGCTCGCTGTCTCTGCTCTTGGGCTGTCACCGCGGACCACCAGGTGCCCCTCCCGGAGCCCTGCGAACGTCTGCAGTCTGATGAGCACACACTACACACCCTGCCACGGCCTGCCGCGTCCCGAGTCGGAACGGGTCTCTGATGGTGGTCTGCCCCAGACCCTGTGCCTGTCCGGGCAGGTACGGCCCCGCGTGCACGTACCTGCTGGTGTGGAGCTCCGGGCCTGGCTGGCGGCCGGCTGGGCCGGGTGCCGTAGACAGCTGCCTGCTGGCGGAGAGGCAGTGGGGTGCTGGGCGTGGGCCTGGGGCGTGGTGATGGGCAGGGCCGGCCTGGTGGCCGTGGCTGGGCTGCTCAGGCTTCCACCACCAGGATGCATGGTCGTGGCCATCCCCTTGGCCAGTGGAGACCCTCCGACTGCGTTACTCCGGGACGGCCCAGCCCCGCCTACGGGGGCCCTAAGGAAACAAGGCAGAAGCCGGTGAGCACGGAGGGCTCAGATGGGCCGCCACAAAGGCCTGCTCTCCCTCTGGCTAAGCCATCACAGCCGGGAAGCCAGAGACGAGGTCCTGAACAATGCCAGGGTCACGCGTCATCAGGTGGTGCCCGAGGCCAGGCTGAGCAGAGGGCACGCCACAGCACTGGCCCTCTATGGGCTCTCCTCAGTGAGAACGCCCCAGAGACAGCCGGGAGCCCCGCCGCCGAGACGCTGCACCCGAGCCGTGCCTCGAGTCGTCTAACAAACCGCTGCGTCTCCAGACACATCCAGAAGGACGAGGACTCGGTCGCACCCTACCACACCCTGACGCATACACATCAGGCACGTGGCGGGAAGAGGCAAGGACAGCTCCCTCTGGACATGGCCGGCTGCTGGGAAAAGGGGCGGATAATGTGGCGCCCTCCTCAGGGCTGCCAGGGAGCTGTTTCATTCACCCGTGTCCTGGTGACATGCCAGTTGAAATGAGGGACACAGAAAGCAGGAAT